>NW_028146638.1:0-502201 GCF_056507025.1 Lutjanus erythropterus
TCTCTCTGCTGTGGGTCAGTCTTATTTTTATTTTTACCTGGTTTCAGGTGGAGCTGCAGCTCATCTCCCTCCTCATATACTTGTGTTTCTTTGCACTGAGTCAGTTGCCGAAACAGACAAACCTGTTTACATTGTCGTTTGACAGAAGCTCGCGTCTTCGTGACTGCGAGCTGATTAATTTCTCGAGTTGCGCGGCAGCTGACGCAGTGCATTGTGGGACTTGTAGTATGAGTGGTGGGAGTGCTATTTACCGACGGGCCATTCATAATAGACACGTGAAATTATCTCGCGGGCCGTATATAATTGAATCGCGGGCCAGATGTGGCCACATGTGCTCTAGCCAGTCGCTGCAAATTACTATCTGCTTATTTATTGTTCCATCTGTATTCTTTTTAAACTGAAATTCCCCATCCAGAGGGCCAACCTGCTCTTCCTCCATGTTTACATTCACCGCACGCATGCATCCGCTCTGCTCACTGCGCGTCACTGCACTTCTGAGTGGTATTATGGGATGTATGGGGCGGGTCATTCTGCGCATGCGTCAAATGCGTGAAAATTTTTAACGGCATTAATTCTAAACATTAATTATCGCCCGCTAACGCGATAATTTTGACAGCAGTAATTTTAAATATTTGACAACACTATCAAACGTATCAAATATGATTTGTCAGTAACTTGAGATCAATATGTTTCTTTCTTCTTTCAATATGTTACTTACAAGTCTTGTAGACCTCACTGGAGTCATCACCAAGCACAATAGGAAGGCCTCTGAGGACAACAGAGCGAAGTGCCATCACATCTGGCGACTAAAAATACAGAGAGAGAATAGATACAAGTTAAGAACTTCGTAGCATTTTGAGGGGTGGGGTGGGGGGTATGTGTTGATATACTTTTCTATATTTTCTCTAATAGTTCATAGCCTCATAATAGAGACAGGGCTTTAAGTTTTATTAGTATAATTGGTAACATTTAAATACCTAATTTTACACATCCCAATTTCCCTGTAAACATTTTCTTTGTTTTTATACAAACTCAACATTTCATTTTCATTGAGCACTCACTTGAAATGTGCAAACTACCATACTGTTGGACTTTCTTGTTACGAAGAATGACAGACTGAGAGACACATAAAAACCTGTTGAAATTGAACAAAAACATGTTGAGATGAGTAGTCCACAACAACTGGTATAGGTGTTGTGAAAGGATTTTAAAAAACATGATTTAATTGTTGAAGTGATTTAGTTAGTGTATTTATGGGTACACATCACTGGTACGGTCACCAAGGGTACATCTGTCTCGCTTGCTCTCCACAGCAGCATGCAGCAACACAGCAGAGAGGAAGGCAGTGTGAATGGTATGTGAAACAGGCCTAAGGTGCATTGCCACCACCCGTTATTACAAAATCCTTACCAGGCAGTTGATGTGCTGCATCAAGTCTGTCAGTTTTTGTCCTGTAGTTCCTTTTTTGGACTTGAAAAGCTCGATGAAGCGTGGGGTGTGTTGGTCTAGGGCTTCATAGAAGTCTCCTTCAAGTTTCCTACTGGCGACGCGATTAAACTCAGCAAAGACCTGAAAAAATGGAGAGTGGAAGGAGGGAGAGGGATAGCAACATTAAACTGACTGTCATTCAATTAATTCTGTAGAAAATTAAAGAGCTTAACATATGAAACTATGGTGAATAATACATTACTACTTATATTATTAAACAAATAACATTAGTACACATACTGACATTGAAAACATTTTACTGATTTGTATATAGTACAAGAGTAATTTTTTGAGGATGATGTGTTTTAATATTCCACCTCACAGCATTGATATGTTCTGACTGACATTTAATCTGCTGGAAACTTAATGGGGGAAGGCAGGCCAAAACGAACAAGTAGCTTACCTGTCTCTCAGTGAAAAGTGCTGGCCAACGTGCAACCGTGCTCTGCACAGCAGGCTCCTGTGTCACTATCTCCCTTCTGCACAGTGGGAATGTTTGGTCCATCATTTGCGAGACTAGAGTGGCATTGGGTTTTTTTTTCTTCATTTCCTCGATGACAATCTTCCTGGCATTTTCAAGGCTTCTTTCATCATGTCCGTCAGGTAAATTAGGCAATTAATTGGCTTCACCTCTTTTTGGTCGCTTGACATTCTTGCTGGATGATTCTCCATCTGGATTAAGTTTACTTCTTTTACCCCCATTTATCATTACATCATCACATCCTGCTTTTCGTAGCTTTGTACGATAGTTTGCCATCTTGAATTTTATGCTATTTTTCCAGCCATACCACCCTGGCTGGGGACCAGGTTCAGTGAGACTGGGGTGCTTACTTATCAGTGATTTTGCGACACTGCTGAAGTCGTCATCGTTCGGGTATGCCTTGAAACTGTACATTGTTTTGGCGAGCTTCTCAAGTATGTCATGTTTCATGTCTTGTGATGGAGTAATTGGGAGACGGTCTTTCATGAATGAAAGGTCTGCCTGTCTCAGCCTGTACTCTACATCCACTGAGAAATTGAACTGGAGTTTGAAGTCGTACTGCAGTGACAGCTTATCCCGCAGCTGTGTTTTTAGTTCTTCAATGGAATCCGGTCTATCATTTAGGGTCAGCTTCCTTATATCATCTTCATCAACGACAACTCAGAGCATCAATCTTTGGTCCATCTCAATGTCACCTCCTGTGAAAAAATGAGATCATCTTGAGACATGCAACATCTCAGTGTTTAATCCACTTGGCATAATATGTACCATTTGAGTGTAACAAGCTGTTTGCCATGAACTCTGTAAAGTGACAGAGGAAACACATCATTCAAATCTGACAACTGGGTGACTGAGAAGATGGGCAAATGGCTGCTGCAGAGGTCATACACTCTAAGATGCTCATCATACCATGAGGTCATCAGTCTGCAGACAAATGCTACATCTGTGTTTATAACAACAATCTTTGAGATTTGTCTGAACTCTGGGAGCCCTGCGCAAGATCCAACAGAAATGACCATGTCAGAACTGTACTTGATGCCATCAATGATGACAGAGGAAGCTACAAAGACTGTGTTCAGCTGGTTGTTTCTTTGATTGAGCCAGTTCTGCACATTTTCTGGAAATGAGGAAACCATCACAGACTTCACTTTGTGAATTTCAATAGATGGCTTAAAAAAAGTTGTGGCAGCTAGATGGAAGGCCATCATTTTCTGATGTCTGTTTGCTAAAGTCAGGGGAATGTTTTTAAAGTTGTGAGAGTGATGCACAACTTTCTTGAAGAACTTGTGTTTCCCCTCAAAACGCATTGTCCACACATCAGATAGAGGACCAAAGGTTTGAATGAGCTGAGGGTAATGCTCAACGTAGTGGTCCTTTGGTCGTAGCTTTTCACCCGGGAAAACCTTCTGAAACAAGTGTCTATGGTCAGAGATTTTGCTATCAAGAAAGCAAAAAGACTCTTCTGTAAAGCTTGTGGACATTGCCAATTCCACCACATCTTTTAAGGTCATTAAAACCTCCCAGGTTTCATCACCGTCTGGAATGTGTTGACCAATTAATAATGGTAGAAGTCGGAGAAGAGTCCAATTTTCGTGACCATTTCCTCCAATTGTTGACTTTGAGGAGAAGGTCTTTGGAATGAGTTGGGGTTGATTTGCTCTGTCTGCAAATGTGTATGGGAACTGTTTAATAGCATCATTCAGGGCCTCAAGGGAGATAGTTCCTTTCGATATCAGTGCCTTTAAGCACAGAGCCAACTCTACTGGAACAATACCCTCCATGTAGAATGTCTGGAGGGTAACCATCAACGACATGAAAATGTTGCAAGCTTTCAGTAAGTGGACAGCTTCCTTTCACACCCTCCCAAAGAGTGGGCAGCCAGATTGTCTGCTGCAACAAATAACACTGTGCCCTTAACAGTGGCTCCCAACTGTTCAACATATATGCCTTGTTGCTCAAGAAAAACAAGGTCCTGAATAAGAGGGTGAAGAATTTTGGCATAACCCTGGTCTTTGATGTCATTGGCCTTGCAAAGCAGAGCAAGCTGAATGGAATGAAGAGACGAGCGATATTTAGGGTGTAAATTGCCAAGTGTCCAGTAGATGGCAGTTTGTTTGTGCTTTTTTCTGGAGGTTCCCAAGGGGTTAGCCACCTCAAAATCATCAATATACAGTCGGAGAGCGATCCTGAATTCTTCCTCATTCAAGAAAGCACTGTCTTTGAAGCGGGCACCATCTCTGTAAGATTGGTATTTCTCTGACAAAGTTGCCTCATGTGACATGGTCTTTTCCAGAATTTCTCTATTGCTCAGTAATGTTTGCAGCATTTTTAGTATGGGGACATACACAACATTCTGCTTGTTTTCTAGGACAAATTCAACTGGCATAACCAAAGAGAATTCCCTTGAAATGTATGATTTTCGCCTGTTAGCAGTTGACAACGATCCCTCATCAGAAGTGAATTTGAGGAATACATTATTCTCAATGACCACTTGAGCTATCTCATTCACTAAAGCATTATCAACATTTGCACAATGCGTATGTAGAATTTTTCGAATAGAAGAATGTAGCAATGGCTGTGATAACAAATAAATTTGGTTGATCTGATCTATGACCTCTTGCAGGGCAGTTTCAGAGATGTTAAGAATTGATAACATTTTCAGGAAAAGAGCAGCTACATTGCGTTCCAACTGATTCTCTAAGTCCTCCACATCTTCATTTTGCTCAGCAACTTCACAGTCAATATCATCAACTTCAGGTTCACTCTCCTCTAGCTGAACACTCGTATTTTTTGGAAGTTCTTCAACTACATTTTTTGAAACAATTTCCTGTTTTAATGGTGTCTTGTTGTGCATCTGATGCTCTTTGCTTTTGTGTGCAGTAAAGGTAGAATAAACACTACTCTGAAAGTTACAGTCCTGATATGGGCAGGCAACCATTTGCCTCAGCTTAAGATGTCTTCGCAAATGGGTAAAGAAGTCTGCTTCTGTGCAAGGCTCCACAAAGTCGCACAACTGACAGTGAAATGCAGTTTCTCCACTTTTGCCTGCATCCTTTTGAGTGTGCCATGTTGAAAGGTGTACTTTGAGTGCATTAAAAGATTTAAATGTGCAGAGGCATTCCTTATGAAGGCATGGGAGTGGGGATGTCCGAGTGTGAAATCCATGTTTTAAGCGGTAATGCTTAAGCAAGTAGCCTCTCTTTTCAGCAAAAAATGTGCAGTACTTACAAGTCCACTGCATTAGGGAGCACTGCTCTGGTTGACCTGAAAAGACATGATAATTTCAGCATTAAGCACTTATTTTTAAAAAAAAGTTTAATTTTTTTCCTAAATAGTCACAAATTAAAATGTACAATTAATTGTTTTAAACACAAATTAAAAATCTGCAATGAATCATTTTAACATTGACAAACTAAAATGTGCAATAAATTATTTTTAAATGAAATGAAAGATTTTTTAAATAGTGAAATTGAAATATACAATGAATTTTTTGGTCACAAACCAAAAATGTGCTTTGAATTATTTTTTTAAACAGTCATAAATAAAGATGTACAATTAATTATTTTTTAACAGTCAAGTCGAAGTGTGCGATGAACAGTCACAAACTGCCATGTACAATGATTTATTTTAAACAGTCCAAAATTGGAATAAATTAACTTGATCCGTTTAACAATGGAATTGGTTTTATCATAATCCCACTGTAGTAACATTAATGTATTTCTGTTACCCAAACCCATGGAACTAATACAAATATTGAATGATTATTGTATTGTATGAAGCATTAGGTAAATACCTTTAATTGCTGAGAGCGGAGTAAGTGTGGACAGTTGACCATCTGCTTCAGCCTGAATGGAGGACAGTGAAAAAACACACAATTAAGGCAACAATTTCAAAATATAGACACATAAATCAACACACCAGGTTGTTATAATATCACTCTTGTTAACTGTATTCCTATATTAAGCTTTAAATTCAGTGGCAAAGGAGAAATCCTTTAGAAAATACAGAGATAAGGACCCCGACTCTCGTTACATTGTCAAAATAAATTAAATCTGTGTGGATCCTTAGGTGTAGTTCACATCAGTGGCGCCGGGATCGCTCGCGCTCTGCAGCGATCGTTTCGGCGTATGGTCTGTTTTGGCCGCGAGCCGCGAGCGATCGCGTCAATCTTGGCAGGAAGTCACACATGAAACAACGAGAGAATCCAGTCAATTTTCTAAATTAAATCAATTTTCAAAATAAAACAGAGATTGACAAATACCATAGCCCTCTCCGTGTGCGTTTGTTGCCTATTTGTGTTTATTTATCTAAACAGAACGCGACAGAGATGAAAACACACACACATCGACACACATATATACACAAAGGGTACCCACACACACACCGACACACCTTAGGTGTATATAGATGACCTATATACGTTCAGGGTACACGTAGCCTACACCGACAGACACACACACACACACACAGACACAGGCTACACATACACAGCTGAGGGGCAGAGGCCTTGTCGACCGGCGCAGAGAAATGAGCATCTGGTGTGAACTGGAAGGCTGCGGCTAGCGCGCGATTTTTGAGGGCGAGCCGCTTTGCACGCTTCAGCGTCCGGTGTGAACCGGCTGAAACTAACTTCCCTGTGCGGGTCGGAACACCGTGGTCCCAGTACCGAAGCTCCGCCACAACAACGCCAAACGGCCGACCTTCTCTCCCACACTACATAAACTGTAGTCTACATTTGTTTAAAAAAATGGTAATGTTACTGTGCTAGTGGTGATATTTGAATTTGATTTTGTTTACTCCTCCCTGGCAAGCACACAGCACTACACTACAACAAGACAACGCGACGGTTTACAAAAGAGTAAAATACTTACTTACCAAATCAATGTGCTAAACACAAGTAGGCTAGGTTAAGGTGTTGAAGGGAGCTCCTGGTTGACCATGCGGTTGACGTGGACATATGTAGGAAAGTTCTGGTTGCGCGAAGTAGATGAGGCAGGTCTGAGCATGTCCAATAAAACGCCCAAAGCACACTGGGTACAATAAATTATTCTTTCTAATTTGACTTAACTGGGATAAATCAAGTTAAGCATGTTTTCCAACCCCAAATTACTACTTACTTATTTAAAATTAGTGTTCATAACAGGTTGATGAAAACTGAGTTTGGTTCACTTATCATATTTAATTAATTTGTATGTTAGCATTTGCAGTGTAGTGATATTAATCCCGAGATACACAAGGTGTTCAGTGGAAAGTCTGAAGGGTAGATTACCAAGAAAGCCAGCGTCGAGACCATGAGAGAAGGGCATGAACAAACTTTTTCCCCAGTTAACACTAAAAGATCTAAGAACATCCCTGTCTTCCCTTTTTGATATAATAAACAGCTTTGGGCAGCTTTCTGGGTTTAGAGACAAGATTATATCATCTGCGTACAGACCAATGGTACAATGAGATGTGCCGCAACCAGAGGCTCGAGAGTCAGCGCAAAGAGCATTGGGGAGAGGCAGCAACCCTGCCTGGTTTCATGGTGCAGTGAGAAAGGGGGAGACCTGTCATGATTAGTCAAAACGGAAGATTTGGGGCAAGAATAGTAGCAAACATGTACTTTCATTCAATTTGATCAAATGCCTGTTGGGCATCCAGGGAGATAACTGCCAAGTAAGGCAATTTAGTAGAGTAAATTATATTCAATGAACGCTGGGTGGTTAGAAAAGGAAAATCTATTTGGAATAAACTCTGTTTCAGTACCGTTGGAATTACTGTTGGTGGCTGAAAACAGCCACTAACAAAAACCGCTGTAAAAATATATCAGATAAATATTTTTTCAACTTTTTTTGCATAAATATGTTAATTAGCCTCACTTCTGGTCAAAACTACTAAATATTTAAATATTTTTAGAATTTTAAGATTTTAAATGCCAATTTTATAAGCACTGTCACCGACACCAACAAAATGAAACAGAAAACCAACCATGCACCCTCAATATGCATTTGGTTTTCTGAGTTTTGTTTTTTCAGGGAAAATGAAAACTAGTATTACTGAAGCATTTAGAATTTTTTTCATACTTGCTTTATGACCAGCATTTCATTCATAGGCCTATAGTGGGTAAATTGTGTCATGAGGTGGTCAACAATTAAAAATGACTAATTTGACCTCTTCCCTACAGACCAGAATGCATCTTTTTATACTGTAATGGCTGTGCGATCAAAACATGTGGTTATAATGGAAGTCAATGGGGAAATTTCATCCACCAACAGTATGAAAGGGAGAAAAAGTTCAAATGTGATGGTGCACAAAAAGTAATAATGCATCAAAGTCAATGTTGTACTTATCTTATGTACATCATGCATGATGCTGCACAAATAGTTGTGAAAGCATTAAAACTTACAATAACACACAACATTTTTCACTTTTATTTCATTTATTATTTTGCAGGAAAAGATTAAAAATAACGTAATAAAATCAGAATTAAACAGCTCTGACTCACTTAAAACTGGTTTACAGCTAATTTCTGTTCTGCATCACATAAAAGACAAAATCATATAACAAAACAGAACAAACAAAAGATCCAGTACCACAGAAATTACTACGTACTTTGTTGAATCAATTCAAAGATTTCATGAGATGATCACAAAGTAACGATGGGTTCGTCCTTTGCCAGTGGTTATTTCTCTGTGTTTTTTGAATGTTTTTTTTTTATTCCAAAGGAATTATAAAATTGCTTGTCCTATATTATGTTTTTGGCATGCAGTGTTTTGTGTCACCATGTTTTTCACTTTAACACTCAGTGTGTATACTTGTGTTACAGGACTTTGCTGCTGGATGTAAAATACAGAGTGGCAAGTGCGTTGTCACTATTAAGGTAAGTATTGGTTCTTTCTTTGTCAGACCTGGCTATTGGCAATGTATGCTCAGGCCTGGAATGAAGTCATTTTTAGGAGAAGTCACTTTGGCCTATGATGAATTCGCATTTATTTGAGCTTTCTGGACAAACTGTATGGCACAAAAGTGCACAAACAATAGGTAATAATTACACTGTATGAAGAAAGGAAACAGAAACAGTTTTAGCTGATAATTAGCCAGATGAGCTCCTGTAAGTAATCAATACAAACACACATCATTAGACTGTAAACCATTATTCAAACCAATAAATAAATGCAGTCAATCAGACAACGTAAAAGCTCATTTTATATTTCACTATTATAAAAATATCGGGTTTTTATTGTGTTGTGTACTTTCAGTAGTGAGTGACAGATAAACACACACAAAGGGCAACCATTTATTGCATACTACAGTTAGAAACTGACAATAATTAGCTGATAATTAACCTGATCAGCCACAAATTAATTGATACACAAATTATTAAACCATTAACCAACCAACATTATTAGACCAACTGTATGATTAGAATTGTATAGATTGCAGTGTCCATGGCCAATTCCATTCTATTTAAAGTCTGACCTTTGCTAATTCAAATTTTCTTTCTTTGTAAGACCTGTATACGGCAGTATACAAAAACATTTTTGGAAAATTGAATTGTACATTAACATTAACATCTTCAAATGGCTCTTAATAAAAAACAGTATTTTGTTCGGACAGTGTTTAACATTATAAATCAATAAATTCTACTACATTTTAGCAGCTTTCTGAGTGTTTTCTTAGCGTTAGACCAGTCGATTAGTCTAAATTCAATTTAGCCTTAATCGACAGGGAAATTAGTCACCAGGAACATCCCTAATGGTGACTAGGGATGTAACAATACATTCAACTCAAGATTCGATACAATTTCTGATACTGGCTTAATAATACGATTTTTTTTTTAACATAATGAGATTGCAGACAAATTATGACTAAAAAATATTCTTGTAATTATTTGTCAGATAAAAAACACAACATTTCTGAGGTAGGGTGTAGCTGCAAAACACAAACTATGCGATGAATGTATATTTAATAGGGCTGTCAAAGTTAACACGTTAATGCTTTAATGTAAATTCCTTTTAACAAGACAATTTTTTTTTTAAACTTTATTTTTATTATTTTCTTTTAAACAAAAACAGAACTTAAAACAGACAAGGTCATCACAGGTGTAGAGAAATGCTAAACATACAGAATGAGGATTGAATGAACCTGCGTTACATTCATTGTCGAAAAAGTCCTTTATGTCCATGAGGGTTATTTGAGGTCCAAAAAGTTTTTATGATCCTTGGCTCCATTTAATGCTAGTCGTCAGTGTTTCCTTCAAAGTGAGATATCTCCCATTCTTTCTTAACTTAAAAGTCTACTCTGTTTGTGCAAAGGAAAAATACATTACATTGTTTCTCCAACCAAACACGTATAAAGAAATCACTACAGTTTCAAATAGGACAAATAGGACATTTTTTCCAGTATTTTTCACATTTCTTGGTAGCATGTCTCAGGGAAAAGGTCAATCGTTCCATAGTATAAATGGCATTAATTATTTCTATCCACTCAAGGATTGTAGGAGGTTCTATGCTCAACCATTTTCTGGTTATTGCTTTTTTTACTACCTGCTAGTAGTTTTTCTAACAGGTATCTGTCCTGTTTTTTCAGGACAGTTGATACATTTCCCAAATATATAACACTGAAATTAAAATCAAGCTCTGAGCAATTATAGATCTGATCTCTGTCACCACATCTGTCCAGTAAGAAAAGATTTTAGGGCACTCCCAAAAAATGTGAAAATGACCAGCAGACATTTTACCACACATTCTCCAGCACCGACCTTGTTCGGGGTTGTGACTTTGTGATTTTTTAACCTTTGGAGTTATAGGTGTCCAGGTGTATTCCCTCCATAAATCTGAACTTGAAGTTGTAGACATTGTCCTACAAATATTTAACCAGTCATCTTCAGTCAGTGTTATGTTAGCTTCTTTCTCCCACCTTGATTTAACATACAGAGTGGAAAAACCCCTGTCCAGTTGTAAAGATGAGTAAGTCTTTGAGATCAATTTCCTATTAGAGTTACCTTTGTATGCATCAGTGAATATCTTAATCAATCTCAGTCCCTTCTCTCCAATAGTTTTAATATTTGTGTCAAAATAATGTCTCAGTTGAAGGTACCTGTTACAGTGATGATTACTGTGGGAATAAGAAGAAAGAAGAGATGACACAGGTGTACCCAAAAAAAATGTTCAATACGAGCTCGGGTTCTTCCACATCATACAGCATACAGAGTAAGAAGGAATGAACCAAGAACACTCCAACAGTTACAGCTTATATAGGGTTGTCTGACTAGACATAGCCGGTTTATTTTTGGACCATGCAAATATGCCAACAATGGACAGAGTCTTGTCCACCAGACTTTCTGGCACCCTGCCAGCCATATATCTGTCACCATACACGTCATGTCGGAGTGTAAAACATACCACACCGGTCACAGAAATACATCCTGACAGTACTTAAAGAAATTGCATTTCTCTACGTTATATGTTTTTGAAAGACTGCATTTGTCCAGAGTTTAAATCTGTTTTCAAATTTAGGCGGTGTTGCCAGCGTAATATTTGTGCATTCCTCTCGAAGTTCAGGTCTTTAAATTCTTTATGCCAAATGTTTAAGGGGACTGCAGTCCATTTAGATAATTTGTCTAAATATTTCTTCTGAAGGGATTTTTCCCCAAGTACAGATTGAAGAGGTATGTTTGTTTGAGTTTGTTCTATGTCTTTCCATTTCGCATCATATGTAGGATCACACCAGCAAACCAGAAAACGTTAACTGTGCTGCTTTGTAATAATCTTCTAAGCAGAGTGAAGCCCTTCCTCTTCTGTCCTTGGGCAATTGTAATGTCTGAAATCGAATCCTAGGTCTTTGCTTTCCCCAAATGAAGGATGAAATCATTCAGCTCCACTCACTGAATTGCTTGGGAGGGACATCAACAGGCAATGATTGAAAAAGGTAGAGCAGCCTGGGTAATATATTTATCTTCATAACGTCTATTCGATTATACATGTTCATTGGTATTAATGACCAGTGATTTAAATCGGCCTTAATATCCGCTGTTATATGAGTATAGTTATGTTCATAGATGGCAGTTAGATCTCTAGGTATTTGTACTCCCAGGTATTTAATTATGTCACCCTTCCATTTAAAATGACATAATCTGTAAACTTTTTCTGGTGGTTCATAGTTAAAAGTAAGAGTTTGGGTTTTCTGTAAGTTCAATTTGTACCCGGAGTATGAACCAAATACTTTAAGAAGAGACAGTAATTTAGGCAAGCTTTCATTAGGGTTGGTAAGCGTCACAAGAATGTCATCTGCGTACAGACAGGTCTTGTGTTGTGTATCTCCAATCAGTATGCCTGTTATGTCATTATCTTCTCTGATTGCCTGTGCTAGTGGCTCAATAAAGAGGGCGAAAAGTGTAGGGCTGAGGGGGCATTCCTGACGACATCCCCTCTCAAGAGACACTGTTTTAGATAAATTCCCGTTTATTTTAATTCTGGCTGTGGGAGAGCAATGAAGGTAAAGATTTCAGGCATCCAACTACCTGGCTGTTAAAACCAAATCGTCTAAGAACCAACCAGTTTGGTTTGTATCTATCAAATCCAGGATTATTTTTTCCATTCGTTTTGTGAGTATTAATGCAAATAATCTGTAGTCCATATTTAAAACAGATATGGGTCTGTAAGAACTAGACTCTGTCCTATCTTTACCCGTGTTAGGAATTACTAAAATTACTGCTTGTGTCCAGGACGATGGAGTCCCCCCCCCCTCGAAGAACATAATTAAAACATTCCTTAAGAACTGGTATTGTAATCTCTCTAAAGGTTTTATACCATTCCGATGGGTAGCCATCTGCACCTGGCATTTTATTCGTTTTTAATCTTGATATAGCCTTGTTTGTTTCTTCTTCTATTATCTCCTGAGTTATTATTTTATTCTGCTCTGTTCCTACAGATGGTGAGTCTAAAGACATTAGAAAATTTGATATGGCCGTGTATTTCTGACATTGAGGATCATTCAAAAGATTAGTGTTAAATCTCCACAATGTGTCTTTGGGCTTGCTGTCAAAATGCAGTGTTAAATATACCCCTGCATGATCAGAGATATCCCTTAACCCAATGTTACATTTGGTAATACTGTGGTGATCTGAATTAAACAAAAAATAATCAATTCTTGAATATACAGAATGAGCATGAGAAAAAAAAGTAAAGCATCTATCAAGTGGGTGTCGCTCCCTCCACACATCTAGCATAGCATATTATTTAAGCAATTTGATGTATACTGCTTCAGGTCTTATTATTTTTTGTTTTGTTTTGTTTGAGGAGTCCATGGAGGGATAAAGTTGGATATTCCAGTCTCCCCCACATACCAACACACACCAGATATAAGATTAAAAACTTTTTTGATCAGCTGTTTATTATTTCCTGGTGATCTGTAAACATTCAATAATGTAACTTCTTTGTGGTCAATTAAACCTTTGACCATTAAGTAGTGCCCTTCTTTATCGTTGATCTGTGAGGAGAGCTGGAAGTTTACCTTGTTTGAAATTAGTATCGCTACAGTGCAGTGCGCCATAGAAGCTTCAATTGACTTAACTATTGAAGTTTTTAGTGCGTTTTGGCCTTAATGTTAAATTGAGCAGGTCAGTGTGCTCATCTGTGCCTGATGGACTTGAGTTTGTCTTGTAATTATTTGAGCATGTATTTTTATGCCAAATGCAGTGCCTCTGAGGGTTTCTGGGCATATTTGTCATTTAGGTTAATGTATTTGATTTAATAAAGTTAAATTTGAATTACACTTTAAACACTTGAAAAATATCCCTTTAACTCTTGAAAAGCCTTAAAAAAACTATACACTTTTTTCCCAAAGGCCAAAACACACTGCAGGCTTCAGAATAATGCAGTGAAGTGACAAACATTTCATGGAGGAGCCGAGCATCTGTCTGTTTCAGACAGATATTTTAATCAGATAACTGTTCAGTACCATCAGGATTTATCATCAAAAAAGTTTTCTATCAGTCAGCACTTCACACACGATCCCCATCCCTCCCTCCTCTCTGCTGTCCCTCTCTAGATCTTCGTAGCTTTTTTGCTTTGGGAGGGGGGCACCTGGGCTGGAATGAGTGTGGTCCATCTGTCCTTGCAGGACCCTCTCATCAAAGGACCCCATTACCATGATTACAGAGCATTTGGACCTGAAAGGCTACAGATGACATTTAGGCTAAAAACATGGTGTAAATGGCATGAGTGAAATTTCATTTTTGGGTGAACTATCACTTTAACACACAGACAATTCTTCAGACCACTGCCTCTGCTCTCCTGCACAGACAGGAGCTCAGTCTGACAACACACGCTAGCTTGAGGGCAAAGATGGGGGGTCAGAGATGCTGAGGTCGAGATATATTCCAAGCACACTGTCTTGGATGTGAGTGATGCAGCGTGGCACGGTGTGTTTTAGCCTTTAGTGATAATGGCCATAGAATGGTCAGAAAATTTCATGGAATGTTGTCTCCATCAAGACATGGTATAATTATGAGTGAGTATTAAAGGACAACTTTGGAAATTTTAAACCTTGGCCTTGATGGAGACAGCTTGTTTTGAAATTGGTCCAGTATTGAGGAAGGCAGATGCAGCTGGCAGCTGCAAAATAAGTACAACAGTATACATTGGACAAATGTGTCCTGTACAAGTTCTTGCATTGAAAGTGTTTTTTTTTCACCACAGACCCGCTCAGATCGCCAGTTTTATCTCTGTCAACAGCATGCGAAGCGGCTCTCTTGCTCCGGGCTGTGTGTGACGAAATCTCACGGGATCTTTGCTTGTTACTGGAAGAAAACAGAAGAGCCATGACTTGTAAAAGTCAGTTGGTTGTCCCATAGTACAGGTGAGAGTTTACTAGGCCGATTGAAGTGTCATGGCTAAATATTTACCTGATTTGGAGAATGTAGATGAGACCTTTGATTTCAGTGGCTGACAGTATTTGTTTGAGCCTGAGTATACAGATGAGGAGTTTGAGTTCCTACAAACAAAGAGCGGATGAGGATAGAAAGAGAGGGGCAACGGGCAGACGAGGGTGAAGCAGCTGCTGCATGTCTGTGAATCTGTGAAGACTGGTTGTGCTCCTGTGAATGCTGTGACTCTATGCCCACAGAGGAAGAATGTCTGTGTTGTAACGAGTGGGACCTGTTGCCCAGTATTTATGGTCTTGATGTGTCCAGGGATGATATAGAAATTACCCAACACTGTGTAACCACTGTGGTGGGAAAATTATACGCCGAACTGGTCACCTTTGTTCCTCTTAGTTATTTCTCATGTTCTGTCAGACACTAACTGGTTACTCGTCCTTGAACACACAGCTGTTTTCCCTTTGGAAGAACAACTTCTGATAACACAATCACATCCCGACTCTCCCGATAAGCTGTTCAGGTCCATCCTGACCCATCCTCCTTCATCTCCTAACCCTGTAAGACAGATTTACATTCTTGACTTGATTATCAGTTCCTTTTACACTTTGAGTGTGACTGTGTACTGATCCTTTGCAAAGCTCGATTAAAACACCAGAAAGACAATCTGGGTCATGGGGTCATGGTCTTTTTCAGAATTTTCAGATTTTCAATTTAAAATTTGGTGTCAGAAGTGGGATCGCTTGTGTGAGGGTTTCTGGACTCAGGGTCGACGGTGGTAGTGCACACCCTGAGGAGATATTCCCTTCAACCTCAACCTCCCCACAAAGACGAGTGAGAAGGAGGGCCTTATACCCGAGACCAGACTCACTCAGTCACTGCGATTCAACAATTCTGATTGGTGACAATCTGAAAATTTATTTAATTGATTTTTAGAAAAATAAAAAAGGGGGAAAAATCAGGTTGCTAAAGATGTCAAGATATAAGAGTTGAGATGGGAAAGCGGTTTTGGTCTACCAGTTCGGGAAAGAGTCCCGACAGTTTTTAACCAAGGTTTAGTAGAAACCTGGAGGTGCACTGACGAGTCCAACTTAAAAGAGTTTACTAAGACCACAATACTGTATGGGAAAAATTATCACTGGTTAATTGTCGTATTGTGCAAAGTAAGACTCAGAGTTTACTAAAACCACAATAGTGTATGGAAAAATCATTACTGGGTAATAATTATATTGTGTGAAGTAAGACTAGAGTAGAGAATTCCTCTGTACTAATCACTCTGATTTTTGATTATCTTGTGAGAAAAAGACAAAAAAGGGGTGAGAGAATTTAATAAGAAACAGCAATGCATTGAAATCAATTATATTATTTTGAGCATACTAATATTGATCAGTTCTGATACTTTTGTATTGGATCGTGGAAATAAGTTCAGGACACAACTATCTTCTAATTTTTTTGTCGTTATTCTTCAGTTTACCAAAAATGGGTATTTGTAACAGCAAAAATCAAACCAAAAAATAAATAAATAAACAGGATAATGTGGATTTGTCTGCTCCAAACATAAATTACATGAACGTGAACTATGGTGATTCATTTGTGAAACAGATACATTTTTGGGTGACTGAATGTAACTTTTTGAGCACAGAAAGTTTCAGTATAAGACAGCTGAACAAACTGAGGGATTGCAAGAAAAAAAGTATATACTGAACATAAGAAAGGTAAGAGTAAGTTCACAGCAGATTGGAGAGCATTTAGTTTATGGAAGGACAAAGCACAAAGGAGGGACAGAAAAACTGGCAGGGACAGACAAAACCTCATCTGTGTCTCAATGTGTCAAAAATGCAGGATTCCAACCTCGACTGTGTGCCGCCGCCAAGGAGACACCGTAACATGCCACGAGAGACGGTTGGACCACACCCAAGGGCACCACCATCATAAAATACTGACCTCCCCTCATCTACTGGCCTCCCTCCATCTCCTGTTCCCCTCATCTAATCGGATACATCTGATCTACAACAACTTCTGAATGGGGAAACAACAACAAAGTGTCTACAGGGCAACCCTGCCTCTCCTTCCCACACCAAGTCTGGTCTGAAGTTCAGAAAATCTTCAAATCATTCATCTCCCTATCACCAGTGAGATCGACACAGGGGAAAACGTACACAAAGCCCTGAATCTCCCTGTGATGGAGAAAGCAGAGGCTGGTGGACATCTCATCTTGATCCGCAGACCATGGACTATGGAGGACATTAAACAGACATTAAACCCACCTCCCATCACTATCAGATTGAGGTGTAAAGGTTGTCGCTGAACTGACTGTTTTGACATTTCACAAATGGTGAAACAGACATGTGTAACATGGGACTCAGGCAAATTAAGCCTGATAAAAGGACACACTGTGCATGCTGAAGACTCCTCAAAGAGAGAGAGAGAGAAGAAGAGAGAAAGATCTAAACATGGCAGCATTGACTATGTTCTAAGGACGTTCTGTGGAGGTCTGCATACAGCTGATCCAGATGTTTGTTTCCATTGGCAAAAGAGAACATTGAGCCAAAAACTACCCAAAGACTGATCCAACTCAAAGATGACTGACTCGGGGCGGCAGCTCAGGAGGGGAGGAATCAGCATCTTTAACTTTGACCTCACTGACGCACGATGAGAGACAACCTACATATCAGACTGGTGATATCACACACACACACACACACACACACACACACACACACACACACACACACACACACACACACACACACACAGATAAATGATGTGATAGCTCAATTAGAAGAGAAGGAGGAAACAGCAAATACACAAACAATAGGCGTGCACTAAATATTTAGCTGATGCAAACATGCCAACTTGTACATGGCAAAGATGTAACATTCCTTGTTGATTCTGATACAACATACTCAACTTACTGTTATTTAATCCGACACTTTTCCAACATCTCCAAAGGTCAGCAGAAGATACAGGAAATTTATAAGGGCATCAGGTGACACACATCTGGAGAAATACACAACTCTATTATCATGTACTGATAATGTCACAGGCGAATTTAAACATTTGTTTTTGCAGTTGAATTGTTGCTGTTGTTGATATACTGTGTATTTTGGGTATTTGTCTTATTTTCACACCAGAGGGGATTATTGTTACTCAAACAAGTGAACTGGGTCTCTCTGACAATTACATATTTGTGACATATAGCCCTGACACACTGCCTTATGTGTATGAATGGAAAATCTGCACATCAGCTGTGACTCCTGTAACTACTGCTATCGCTGACAACGCACACACACTCACACACAACACAGAGACAGATTACATGAAATCACATGCACTGCACACACAAAGGGAAAGATGCAGAGTTTGAAAAATGATGGTTCAGAGAAGGTCGCCTGAGAGAAAAGCTAATGTTAAGTTGAATGTTTTGGAACAAACACAGATGTGCTGTCTCAGTAACTACCAAAATTGACAAAACCAAAGCCAAGTGATGAATTGTCACCATATTTCTCCTTCAGTGATTCAGATTCCAACTTTCTGTTTGATGGTCTTGGTTCATATCCACACGTGTCGCTTGCCAAATACAGAAAAGAAAGATGGCAAGATTTGGATCTGTGGATAAGAAAATGTGTCAGTGCAGAATCATGGAAATCAACATCTGACCCTAATGTTCAATATAATCCTGTTTTGAAGGTTTATCGACAAAACTTCACCTGTGTTGTCCACACATTCAGATCTGTTCAACCGATACCAGACACACAACACACATTTGCCTATTTGCGTAAAACATGTGATGTCACAAACACCCCAGCCTTTCAGAAGATCCCTAAAACTCTGTGGGCCCAAGGCAAACATGATATTGGTCTAATCAGAGGCATGCAACCAATTGTGATCACACCAAAATCTAATTAAAGGCCCTGTCAACCATAATATCCACTCTGACGGTATTACACCAGTCTTTATCACTTGATTAAAGGCAGGTGTAATCATTCTCACAAAACAAAACAAAAAATCAGGTATGAAAATCAAAACAAAGTTTGAGCTCATTAAATCTGTCACCAGGAAGTGCATGATTACAGTGTTGATGATCAAATGATTTGTGTTCCAACTCAAGCTCAGTGTGAAAAAGACACATTTGAAACATTTGGATGAAGAAGGTCACAAAGCTAGCTTGTCAAAACTGCAGTTTGTCCAACAACAAGTGACATTTCTGGGTCATGTGATGACATGTGATGGCAAATCCCTCTCCCAAAAAAGAGTAAAAGCATTTTAAAACGTTTTCAAACCCAATCATAAAGAAACAAGTTATGCCTTTTGTGTTCCTGTTGCAGGCCCTTCATTCCCACTGGTGTTTTCACTGGTGTCCTCGAGGCCCCCCTGAGTGCAATCGCACCTGGGTGAGGCCTAGAAGCACATAGTAATGTGACATGGACTGCTGATGCAGGATAAACATTTGTTGACTTAAAACTTGTCCTTCAGAAGACTCTGACGACTCCAACTCTTTGGTTACCAGATCCAAACCAACCTTTTGCTCAGACTGTAGACAAAGAGTGTCGAGTGTTACTCCAGGACCACGGAGACAGACAGAGACCTGTAGCCTACATTTCAGCTAAACTTGACGCTTTAGCTACAGGAATTCCTACTTTTTAAGGTGACTGTAAACTAACTCTGCTCTTTCCACATGTTGTTTCATTGATTTTGCTTTAGCAGAAAACATCTTATCTTTCAGCAGCAAGATTGTTCCTTTATAACACTGTTCTATTTGAAATCCCTGATATCACGAATAGTGACGATATGTGAATAGATACAATGTCCTTAACCCTGCAACTCTTTTCCCCACAGAAGGTGATGGAGGAGAACACAACTATGTTGTTACAATAACTGAAGATTGTTCCCCAAGACCAGATTTGCAAGAAACACCATTGCAAAATCCAGATTTTGAACTGTTTGTTGATGGCTCAGCATCATGCAACCCTGACACAGGAAAAAAGTAATTACAAATACTCAAATTACTGCAATTAAGTAGTTTTTTGGGGGGTAATTGTAATTTTATGAGTAGATTTTCAAGTCTGTAATTTTACATGTACTTAAGTATTGATTTCACCATGTAATCTACTTAGTTACTTTCAAAATCACAGTTGAGTACTGAGTACAATTTGAATTAATATCCAAAGCTTTCATCTGCATTTTTGAGGCCAATCAGGTGATCTGATCACGGACGAGCCAATGAAAAGAAAAAGAACTGAAAAACAAAACAAAATGGTGTGGCAGCAACTGTTAAGGGTGTTAATGATTAATCATTAGTCAATTAATTGCCATTTAGAATTTACCCAATTAGAAATGTATTCATTGATGTTTAATCAATAGTTTTGGTAGTAACTGAACCTCATTTTATATTGTTTTGTCTGCAGAGCCATTTGTTGAATAAGGAAACTTAAACTTTGACTTAAAAAGAGAAAAAAAAAGAAAATAAGAAAAAAAAATAGGAAATAAATTGTGTTATGTATCTTTACTAATAATCTTATATTATTAATGATTAATCAGTTGTTAACGTTTTCAACGATTGTACAACGAAATACACAAAATTTGCAACGCTAGTTTGGAGAGGTGACAGTGACATCAACAGTTGAAAGTAACTAATACTCTAGTAGTTTTTCAGACAAATACTTTGTACTTTTACTGAAATATTTTTCTAACGGCAGTACTTGTAATTGAGTAATGTTTTAGCAATGAAACAGTACTTGTACTTGAATACAGATTTCTAGTACCCTTTCCACATGATACAGTCAATGCCAAATCACTTCCTGCTTCACATCACCTGGCAAACCTATAGCACATCACACTCTTGTTTTACAACTGCTGGATGCTGTTCTGCTCCCCAAACAGGTTGCTGTGTGTAAATGTCATGCTCACACTAACAATGACCAAGTTTCACAGGAGAACACCAGCAGCAGCCAAGGCCGCAGCAAGCCCAGAATTAACTATGTCTGAATTCTTTCCATATGATGACCGTCAAACGCCCTCCACTCCTACAGCTGTTTTATCTAACATTCACCAAAGGAAGTGCTACCAGCTCCAGCCACAGGACCTCTTCATGACCTGCAGCCTGGTGACTGGGTAGTGGTGAGAGACCTGAGGTGGAAGACTTGATGCTCTAAGTGGTGGACGGGTCCATTCCAGGTGCTGCTGACCACACAGACGACAGTAAAGTTTGCCGAAAGAGTCAGTGGTGGGATTAGGGTTAAATTATTTTAAAAATGCACTTGTCTTTGATCTTTGTCTGTCCGTAATTATCACCATAGTTATCCAATGTAATAATAATGATAATAGTAATGATAATGATAATAATATTAAAAACTTCAAACTTATACAGTGCTGTACTATGTATATACTATACATATATTAGATCATTATAAACTGTACAGTATAATACACAACTACGCTCTGTAGTCTGGCTCAATGTCCCACCTACAGCACAGCACATCTGATTGGTTAGAAGTCATGATCAATCAATCATCACCAGTGAGTAGAGAGGAGCTGTGTAGAAGTTAAGACAGCTGATATCACCAAAGTTTCAATGAACATCACAGTTTTATGATCCATTTCTTTGGTGATAGCATAGTTACATCAGTGAAAAAAAGTTACGGTCTGGATTTCACTCAAGGCGATGTGACGGCATTTAAATCAGTCACTCTTGGCAGAGATGCACTGCACTAAGCAGCATCTGTCCCGTCTTTTCACTGCAACTCTGCATTGAGATTTCAGTTATCATAACTTATACAAAAGTAACAGTGACAGTAAAACTATGATGCTCACATGTAGTCCGCGGATCACATGCGTGCTGAACTGTAGAGGGTGATCCGTACGTGACACGGGTCAACTGCGATCCATTGCACCCCTAGTTAATATATACGTAACTTTCCTACCTATTGCTTGCATTTGTTATATTGAATTCTCCCATCTGCAACAACAGCATCTTGCTTTTTCTAGGGGTAGTACTTTATGGAGTAATGTTTTAAAATCATAATTGACATAACATTGCAGATGTTTCTTCACTCTCTTATACTTTCCTATTATGTTACCATATGTAAGGATTATTATTTGCAGTGAAGGTGTGATCTTTTATAGTCTTTTATAATTTTATTTTACATGTGATCACATATGATCAAAAGGAGGGATTGTAGTGGGAAAATAATATGCTGAACTGGTCACTGTTGTTCCTCATAGTTATTTCTCATGCTCTGTCAGGCACTAACTGGTTACTCGTCCAACACACAGTTGTTCTCTCTTTGGAAGAAGAGCTTCTGATAACACAATCACATCCCGACTCTCCCGATAAGCAGTTCAGGTCCATCCTGACCCAACCTCCTTCATCTCCTAACCCTGTAAGACAGATTTACATTCTTGACACGCTATCAGTTCCTTTTACACTTTGTGTGTGACGGTGTACTGATCCTTTGCAGAGCTCTATTAAAACACCACAAAGACAATCTTGGTCATGGGGTTTGTCTTAATTTTCAGATTTTACACCACACCATCTTACAGTATTCCCACCCTCTGATCAGCAGGACAGTGCTGGATACCTTCTTTCATGTGCCCAAAATAAATTGGAGGAGGCAACCAAAACCACAGGGACCAAATGGTCAACTATCCATTGAGTAAGTATAAATGTCTTCATGCATGTAATATCTGTGCCTAGAATTGTCTGACAGATGCGCATTTACTGTTGCATATATTAGTTTGCCCTCAGACATTTCAAAATCATCTTAACCCTTTCATGCCCATCATGTGGTGCTGGAGTGGGCTGTCAGAAGAGAATGTCTTGGTTGTGGTAACAGAAGAGTGCTGCCAAGCTGGATCATCACTGCTATCAGAAGCAAGTACCCATTACCCACTGGCACTTACAGCAGGTTCAAGGAGGCAGATGACATGTTCAGAACACACCTACCGATGAATTGTACTCTTGACTGCACTGCTGAGCAGTCTACAAACTGTTCCAGTCTTTAGAGACACTAGCAGAGCCTACATAAATCCTGCACACTGTAAATACGACTTACACTCCATTTACATTTCAAAGACAAATATTGTAGTCTTGACACCACTACATTTCCGTTACTTTTAGTCTAAGCATAGCTTTGAAGTCAGCTGTTGCTGTTTCTTCTTTTCTAAAATGCGACTGGCCACATGCTGTGATCCTTACAGAGGAAACCAATTACAGTACCCACTCTCAACTGGGATTGATGTAAAAGCAGAAGCACGTCATCCAGGCATGCTCTGTAACAAGCACAAGCAAGCTCTCCCTCTTTCATTCAAACAAACTCGGTAATGGTGACGGCAAAATTAAATCTCAAGATGTTATTATCATTAGAAAAAGAGAAATAATTTCAGGTAGGCTTTTAATGTTGGATTGTTTTATTGGGGTGAAAAAAACACATAATTAATGTATATACTGCCTCTAGGGGCCAGAAAGAAATCAGTTATTTAACAGACTTGGAGAACTCCTTACGGTTGGTTTCAATCTAATTTTCTATACTTTTATTTAAATACAGTTATGTCAGAAAATGACAATAGCTGTCCTTTTTATTTTTGACTGTATTTCTATGCTGAAGTTTTTATAGGTATTTCTATAGGTCTTTCATCGTGGTTCTACAAGCAAGTCAGTGCATCATTAGGCGGTTACAAAGTTTCTGTAAATTCACAGTGAAAACAATACAACAGTGTGTTTATTAGAAATGTACTTTGTAATCTGTACTTTTGAATACTTGAGTATTTTTAAAAGCGTGTACTTCTGAATACTTAAATATTTTTAAAAACAAGTACTCTAGTACTTTAACTCGAGTAAAATTTTGATTGAGCAACTTTTACTTGTAGTTGAGTAATATTTGACCAGGAATATCTATGCTTTGACTCATGTACTGCGGTTGAGTACTTTGTCCACCACTGCATATACAGTGCTAAACAAATTTATTAGACCACCTGTTATAAAAACAAGAAAACATAAATATTTTAGAAGTCTTTCAAAAACTTGTTTAAAATGAAAAATGTTATTGTTTTTTATTTGGCAAATAACAAACTGAAAGAACTAAATAGTCCCTTTCCACACATAATAATCAAAAAATGTCATATTTTGTATGGCCTCCTTTGGCCTTGATAACAGCGTGCATTCTTGTTGGCATTGTTTTTATGTAGTTTTCAACAGTCTCTTTTGTTATTGAGTTCCAAATAGTTTCTAGTAGAGTTGGGTGATATGCTAAAATTGTCCAAACTATCATCATCAGCTCATCCATCAGCGATTGGCGATACCATTGTCCCCCCACCCACTTTCTCCCGTCCTTTCGGGTCTCAGCTGGGAGATGTGCGCAAGCGGCAAATTCACAATGTTACGCATGCTGCGTACGTTCACTACATCCAGTGGACAAAATAAACTTACAAAGTATCTACAAATTACATGTTTTCACACTTATTTTCCATTTTAAATAGAGAAATACAACCATTCACCTTCTGAATTTATGTAATTTCTGAAGTTTCTGTCTTTTACCGAACTAATACAAGCTTAATTGGCTTGTTAACGCCTTGGAAAACACACTTTGTTCAAACTTACAGAAAAACATGTAAAACTCACCAAAACCGTCTTTGTTAGTCTAGCCACTCTTCCAACAATTACCAACTTGGGTTTGGTCAAAATAAATCCTCACTTTACCGTGGGGAAAGAGTTTAAAGAGTCTGACTCTGCAGCCTGTTTTCTTCTCACTCGTCACCCAGCTCAGCACATTCATGGTCAGCTGAGTGGATGTGTACTGTGCCACTGGATGAGAGCGCGGTGTAGAGCAGAGGCTGTCACTCTGCAGACTATTACATTAGCAAAATAAAATTACAAATATCACCCTAAAAATCTGGCAGAAAAAGCAATCTGCTATGGATTCAGCCCATCGTCGATAGACGATATAGTCGTCCAATCGCCCAATCCTAGTTTCTAGCTGTTCCCACAGTCTTGCTTCAGAAGAAAATTTTGTGCAATCAATCCATACTAATCCTACTAAATCCCAAATTTATTCAATAGGATTGAAATCCAGACTGTGACTTGGCCAGTCCATCAGTTCCAGTACTTCAGATTCCTTTTTCTTGGTCAAATAGTGTCTGCAAAGCTAAGTGGTCATAAGTATGCTTGTGGTCATTGTCTTGTTGGTAATATGAACCCACGACCAATCAGATTCAGTCCAGAAGGGATTCCATGATGCACCAAGATGCTGTGGTAGACGTTCTTGTTCATGATACAGTCGATTTTCAAATTTATATGAAATGCAGCCTCTTCTCAGCATACTTCAGCTTAGAAGAATGGAACACCTACAGAGATCCTGTGTTGATGCAAGTTTAAAAACCCCAGTTGTTGCTACACCCAGATAAAAAAAAAAATGATATGTTCAAGTTGTTCAAAACAAATGGTAAAACTATAAATACAGAGAGTGTGATTTTGCTCGGTGGGTGTAAAACTTGTGGCAGTGTTAGTAATATTACTGTACTGTAGTATTATTACTCCTCACTGCAATGGACATTTTTTTACTTGGCGTTGTACAAAACAGGTGTTATTGAATGAAAAACATACCAGTGTGCTTGAAATGAGGCGTCTGCTTCAAGTTCTGAAGGAGGGTCTTGTCCATGACAATGGCCTTGAGAGCCCAAAAAGCAGGTGAATCTGTTTTGAGCCACCTCTGTCTTTTCTGCTGTTCCTCTGTCAAAGGTGGGTGATAACATGTTTACTCCACACTATTCGCCTCCCATTGATGCATGTCGCAAATATGATGTAGCAGAGACTTCCACTGACACACACATTCCTGCAGAAATGAGAACACAAAAACATTTATAAGTGAAACATTCATGTTTCAAGAACAAACATTTTCTGAAAGACATCTTAAATGTAGAGTATACATTGGGGACAGCTGAATAGAAATTAGGTTTAACCTTTTGGATTATACCAGAGTGAAAACCGGTGAATACCATTCTTATCGTGTTACCTAAAAATTATTATTCTTTTAAAATTTGCAACATTGTCTCAGGTCAATTATTGTGTATTACGCTTACTAGATAATCTCTTTATTACCTCCTCATCACTTTTACATGACCAGTACAGGTGGCGGTTAATTGCTTTCAGCCATGGTTGGAGATCTTTGTTGTCCCTCTTATTTGATGCAGCAACAAGCTTTTTCTTTACACCTGAGAAAAACAAAAGTAACAGATCCAAATTATCATGAAAGAAAAAAGAAAATATGAAATATCTACCCTTATACATAAAACAAATAAACTAAACAATTTTACTTAATCTTGTTGACATGCTAGGAGTCAAATTCGTGGTGGAGGTTGGTGTACGTCTCTCTCATTATCTTTCAGATTGATGGTGATCTGTCAGTAGTCATGACACCTAAATCCACGCCCATTTAGAGTAGGTGTTTCAACCCCCCCTCCCCCACCCCCACCAAGCTCCATTGCCTCCATAGCCACAGTACTTAATGCTTTTGTAACTGTAATTGTGTGTAGTAAATGCAAATGTAGCACCCTGTATTGTGATTGGCTGTTGAGAAATACCTCTTTATTCTGATTGGTTACTGGAAAATCCACCTGTATTGTGATTGGCTGTTGTAAAATCCCCCTGTATTGTGATTGGCTGTTGTAAAATCCCCCTGTAATGTGATTGGCTGTTGAGAAGTACCTCTTTATTCTGATTGGTTGCTGGAAAATCCCCCTGTGTTCTGATCGGCCGTTGCAAAAACCCCTGCATTCTGATTGGTTGTTTGAAAATGACCCCGTATTGAGATTGGCTGTTGTGAAAAACATCTGTGCTGTGATTGGGTGTTGTAAAATCCCCCTGCATTGTGATTGGCTGTTGTAAAATCCCCCTGTATTCTGATTGGCTGTTTGAAAATGACCTTGTATTGTGATTGGACATCATGAAAAAACATCTGTGCTGTGATTGGCTATTGTAAAATCACCCTGTATTGTGATTGGCTGTTGAGAAATACCTCTTTATTCTGATTGGTTACTGGAAAATCCCCCTGTATTGTGATTGGCTGTTGTAAAATCTCACTATAATGTGATTGGCTGTTGAGAAATGCCTCTTTATTCTGATTGGTTACTGGAAAATCCTCCTGTATTGTGATTTGCTGTTGTAAAATCCCCCTATATTCTGATTGGCTGTGGCAAAATCCCCCTGTATTCTGATTGGTTGTTTGAAAATGACCCCATATTGTTATTGGCTGTCATGAAAAACATCTGTGCTGTGATTGGCTGTTGTAAAATCCCCCTGTATTCTGATTGGCTGTTTGAAAATCACCCTGTTTTGTGATTGGCTGTTGTAAAATCCCTCTGCATTCTGATTGGTTACTGTAAAATCCCCCTTTATTGTGATTGGCTGTTGTAAAATCCCCCTATATTCAGATTAGCTGTTGCAGGATTCCCCTGCATTCTGATTGGTTGTTTGAAAATGACCCTGTATTGTGATTGGCTGTCATGAAAAACATCTGTGCTGTGATTGGCTGTTGTAAAATCCCTTTGCATTGTGATTGGCTGTTGTAAAATCCCACTGTAATGTGATTGGCTGTTGAGAAATACCTCTTATTCTGATTGGTTGCTGGAACATCCCCCTGTACTGTGATTGGCTGTTGTAAACACTCCCTTATATTTTGATTGGCTGTTGCAAAAAAACCCTACATTCTGATTGGTTGTAGTAAAATCCCCCTGTATTCTGATTGGCTGTTTGAAAATCCCCCTGTATTCTCATTGGATGTTGTAAAATCCCCCTGCATTCTGATTGGTTATTGTAAAATCCCACTGTAATGTGATTGGTTGTTGTAAAATCCCCCTGCACTGTGATTGGCTGTTGTAAAATCCCCCTGTATTCTGATTGGCTGTTGTAAAATTCCTCTGTATTGTAATTTGCTGTTGTAAAATCCCCCTATATTCTGATTGGCTGTGGCAAAATCCCCCTGTATTCTGATTGGTTGTTTGAAAATGACCCCATATTGTTATTGGCTGTCATGAAAAACATCTGTGCTGTGATTGGCTGTTGTAAAATCCCCCTGTATTTTGATTGGCTGTTTGAAAATCACCCTGTTTTGTGATTGGATGTTGTAAAATCCCTCTGCATTCTGATTGGTTACTGTAAAATCCCCCTTTATTGTGATTGGCTGTTGTAAAATCCCCCTATATTCTGATTGGCTGTTGCAGGATTCCCCTGCATTCTGATTGGTTGTTTGAAAATGACCCTGTATTGTGATTGGCTGTCATGAAAAACATCTGTGCTGTGATTGGCTGTTGTAAAATCTTTGCATTGTGATTGGCTGTTGTAAAATCCCACTGTAATGTGATTGGCTGTTGAGAAATACCTCTTATTCTGATTGGTTGCTGGAACATCCCCCTGTACTGTGATTGGCTGTTGTAAACACTCCCTTATATTTTGATTGGCTGTTGCAAAAAAACCCTACATTCTGATTGGTTGTTGTAAAATCCCCCTGTATTCTGATTGGCTGTTTGAAAATCCCCCTGTATTCTGATTGGATGTTGTAAAATCCCCCTGCATTCTGATTAGTTATTGTAAAATCCCACTGTAATATGATTGGTTGTTGTAAAATCCCCCTGCACTGTGATTGGCTGTTGTAAAATCCCCCTGTATTCTGATTGGCTGTTGTAAAATTCCTCTGTATTGTAATTTGCTGTTGGAAAATCCCACTGTAATGTGATTGGGTGTTGAGAAGTACCTCTTTATTCTGAATGGTTGCTGGAAAATCCCCATGTATTGTGATTGGCTGTTGTAAAATCCCCCTATATTCTGATTGGCTGTTGTAAAATCCCCCTGTATTCTGATTGGCTGTTGTAAAATCACACTGCATTCTGATTGGCTGTTGTAAAATCCCACTGTAATGTGATTGGTTGTTGAGAAATACCTCTTTATTCTGATTGGTTGCTGGAACATCCCCTGTACTGTGATTGGCTGTTGTAAACACTCCCTTATATTTTGATTGGCTGTTGCAAAAAACCCCTACATTCTGATTGGTTGTTGTAAAATCCCCATGTATTGTGATTGGCTGTTGTAAAATCCCCCTATATTCTGATTGGCTGTTGTAAAATCCCCCTATATTCTGATTGGCTGTTTGAAAATCCCCCCGTATTCTGATTGGCTGTTGTAAAATCACACTGCATTCTGATTGGCTGTTGTAAAATCCCACTGTAATGTGATTGGCTGTTGTAAAATCCCCCTTTATTCTGATTGGCTGTTGGAAAATCACCCTGTATTGTGGTTGGCTGTTGTAAAATCCCACTGTAATGTGATTGGCTGTTGAGAAATACCTCTTTATTCTGATTGGTTGCTGGAAAATCCCCCTGTATTGTGATTGGCTGTTGTAAAATCCCCCTATATTCTGATTGGCTGTCATAAAAAACATCTGTGCTTTGATTGGTTGTTGGAAAAATTACTTGTATTTCATTGGCTGTTATGTACTGTGACAGGCCTAATGAAAACCCATCATTTCATGTTCAGTAAGCCCTCTTATTATCCGTAACTCAAAAACACTAATTTAAAACTTTTTTTTAAAAAAAGATGTTTTTCTCTGTCATACAATATTATTTATGTATAAAGGAAGAGTGCTGGGAAATGTACTCAAAAAAGTGAGGCAGTCAGTTTCGGTAATTTTTTTTTTTATCCTAAAAGAAAATTATAATTGCAGAGAAACACATTTTGGAATCTGTAAACCGTGCAGCAGCTGAAAGCCTCTGGAAATCTGGTTTAAAATAAAGTATCTATCAACGTCATGTAACTAACAATATCAGGACAGTGTGCAAAAACTATACCTTTAACTACAATATTTCATATTTGTATTAAAACTAATTTCTAACATTTTTCAGGTGTTTATAAAGAACCTAGGTTGTATGAGACACTGACTTACCTGCCGTAGATGGATGTTGACACGCCTCCGATTTTGTAGAAGCAAAGATGCGTACCAGCACAGAAGTGTAGCAATGCACTGTTGAGGAAAGGGTCAGCAACAACATATAACATATTTTAACCACTTACAAAAATTTGTATCAGTTTAAATGTACATTATATTTTGAAGATTTTCTCAGCTTCACCTTGCTACCAGGCAGCCTTTTCTCATGGTATACTGCTGTTATATAAGCTAACTATCGCTCTCTCCAAACCAACCATGTATTAAGTAAGTAGTGCTTCTGCTAAGACTTGGGTGGCTTTGGAGATATGATATTTGGCTTGTATGAAGGCGAGATCCTGTTGGAAAGGATGGCTGACAGGAAGGTAAAGCAGTGAAAATATTTGAAATATTGCATAAAGTTAAATACTTTTTTGTTGGGAAGAACACTTTCAAGTGGTTAAAATGTTTTGCTGCTAACCCTGTCTAAAGCAGTACACTGTTTAGCTCATCTACATTGGTACTCCTGCTGCTTCTCCAAACCAGAAGCAGCCAACTAACATCTACTGTGGGCAATACACTGACTATGGATAAGTACCTTATACAAACACACTTTGAATGAACCATCCTCTTAACAGTTATGAAGGTACTGTGTGGCATACTTCTGACCATTTAGTGTAAACCTAGCAACTATAAAGGCACATTATGCAGTTTTGGAAAAGAAATTCAAACTCAGAAAAGTAATAATACAAACGCAAATATTGATATATTTTCATAACTGAATAAATAAGGGATCCTAAGAAGGAAATGAGGTCCCTAAAACACTGTCTGAAGCCAGAAAGTTGGGTCCCTGCAAAAAAAAGAAACAATATGAAAATTATGCTCTTTGAGGACAATTTGTTTATTCTGTAATTAATTATTAATTCAGTCAGTCATGTATGTATCCGTGAATATTCTTTTTTGATTCAAAATTCTTTTCCAAAACTACAAGTGTACCTTTAAAAACAAGATCTTTAAAATTGTCACATAACAGCTTATGAACACTACATATCTTTTTTACAATGGTTCAATGCAAATTTATTACATAAACAAGTTCAGTGTGTACTGAAAGCCGGTAGACTACATTAGCAATCTGAACAAGATGAGCTTAACAGTTGTCAACATGGCATATTCATGTCGCAGACCTTGCTGTAACTGAGTGAGCCACTAAAGTTCACTATTCCTTTTCAGAATCCACTAATCTTGTTTAGATCTTGAGTTCTGAAATTGTGTCATCAAGTCATTCTTGAGTCTGCAGCTGTGGTTTGCAGCTCTAATTTGCAGCTCTAAGTGAATTTAAAAGTGTTGGTCAGTCTTTTGGGACGCATCGACAATCTGGTGAGGTTGATCACCACATCACCTTCTACAGTGACAGATCCTTATAGGCTGGTAGTGAACCAGAGTCCCAGTGATGCACCCCAAGATCTGGCTGTGGCTCAGAAAGACAATGCACTAATCGCATCCAGTGAAAACAATGGAAACTAAGGTGAGCAAAGAATTTTGTTCATGGTTGATTGTCATAAAAATGCTGTATACACAAGTCCGATAGATCTGTTTTCATTCTACTGTTTAGTGCTCTTGATTGCAGAGAAAGTAATTGTGCCACTCCTGGACTAATGACATTTATGTGATTTGTTTGGGGTGGTGCTGCTACTAACAATTATTTTTAATATTTCATAATTTATTATTTCAGAATTAATGTATTGATTAATCAATCAGTTGGTTGGACTATAAAATGTCAAAAAAAAGTGTGAAAATCACTTGATCAGCGTTTCTTGAAGCCCAAGATGACGTCCTCAAATGTCTTCTTTTGTCCACAAACTAGATATATTCAGTTTACTGTCACAGAGGACTAAAACAAACAGAAAATATTCACATTTGAGGATCTAAAAACAGAGTATTGAGACTTTTTTTCTTTAAAAAATGACTCAAAGTGATTAATCAATTATCAGAATTATTGGTGATTAATTTGATAGTTGATTAATTATCTATTAACCAATTACATGTTACAGCTCTAGTTTGAGGTGGCTGTCATATATATAATCAACACAGCCCAAGTGGCCAAAAAATACACTTCATAGGTTTCAAAACTTCTCACCTGCAGTTGAAATTTAGCCAGCTAACTGTCTAACTGTCTAACACTGGCACATTTACAGAAATGCTGATTAGGTTATCCCTAGAACTAAATGAAAATGAGGAGTCACGTGGGTACGCTGAGCAGGATGGCAGCACTGTAGGAGGGCTCAGACCACTCGCAACTAATTTAATTGTTTAATCCATATTTATCTGCCTACCTTGAGCTAAATATTGATAGACTTTATCCCAAAAAAGTTCTTAGTACTTTGACTACATTTTTGGCGGTGAGAAATGGCGACAACGTCGAAATATTTTAAGGATATGGGCCACATAGCTACTCGGAACAAGCTAGCTGCTAATGAGGACAAGTCTCCCGACGAAGCTGCAGAACAGAAAATAAGCATTGAAAAATTTTTTGCTGAAATAACCAAACTGTACGGTGGCCGACAAGTGCAAACGCGCTGCATATACAGACAGGTGCTGCAGGCCTACGTGAAAATATTATGGCACATATTACTAGATAAAATCCTTACTGTCTGTTATGTATTATGCACTGAGTGTTGTCATGTTGCTTATATAATGTCATGTTTCCTTTCCTTGTCTTCAACATGACAATAAAGTTTGTTTTAAAAAAAAAAAATAAAAAATAAAAAAAAATCCTGAAAGGGGAAACGTAATTATGAAGAATAAACATCCCGTAACTGTTTTTTAAACTAAAAAAAAAAAATAAATAAAAAAATAAAAAGGAATAGGCCTATGTGAGAAGTAGAAAGTTATTGGTGAGAGGAAAATTGGAGGCGGGAGAGGCTACATGAAAAAGTACGTATTCTTTTTTCTTTTTCTTTCTTTCTTTCTTTTTTCCACATGTGGCCCTCATCTTTTACTGTATTATGAAAGTGCAGCTGATTTACATTTTTACATTTTTGTTTTGTTTTACATTTTCTGATTTTTTGCCTCTCCCACCTCCAATTTTCCTCTCACCAATATCTTTCTACTTCTCACGTAGGCCTATTCCTCTCCTCCGCAGGTTGATTCGTCCGTTGTCTGTCTCTCGGGGGAAAGCTCAGCACTGCCCCTAGAGGCCTGGAGCACTTCCGTTGTGTGACTGTATATGCAGCGTTTTCGTTTTGCATTTGTTTTCTCATTTGCAGCGCATTTCTGTATATGCGGCGTTTTCTTTTTGCATTTGTTTTCTCATTTGCAGCGCGTTTCTGTATTTGCAGCGTTTTCGTTTTGCATCTGTTTTCCTATATGCAGCGCGTTTCTGTATTTGCAGCACGTTTCTGTTTATGCAGCGCGTTTCTGTATTTGCAGGACATTTCTGTTTATGCAGCGCGTTTCTGTATTTGCAGCGATTTCGTTTTGCATCTGTTTTCCTATATGCAGCGTGTTTCTGTATTTGCAGCACATTTCTGTATATGCAGCGCGTTTCTGTATTTGCAGCGTTTTCCTTTTGCATCTGTTTTCTTATATGCAGCGCGTTTCTGTATTTGCAGCGCCTGTCTGTATATGCAGCGCGTTTGCACTTGTCGGCCACCGTAAAACTGAGTACTAAACTGACAGAAGTAGCTGCTGATGTAGTGACCATTAAAGAAACCACCACTGAGCTGAAAAACTCTGTCAGCGGGCTACAGGTACGAGTGGAGGAGGCGGAGGAGCGAATCTCCCAGCTGGAGGACACGACTGAGGGCCTTGTGACAAACACTAGTACCATGGGGAAAAAGGTGGATATGCTATGGGACCGTGTGCAAATCCTGGAGAATCACTGCAAAAGAAACAACATAAGATTGGTGAGACTGGTGGAGACATACGGGACAAATGGCACTTTGGAGGAATGTGTCAAAAAAGTTCTGAGCAAAGGGCTAGGGATAAACCCTGAGGCGGAGTTTAAAATTGAACAAATGCACCAAATGCTAGCCCCGATGCCGAATGAGGACCAGCTGCCCAGACCCATACTGATCCGCTTTCTGGCTTCCGCCTGCGAGAAGGTATTGAGAGCTGCAGCCAAGACATGAGGAGTGAAATGGGATGGACAAAGGCTGTTGATATTTCTTGATCTAACCAAGGAGTTAGCGGAGAAGAGGAAGGAGTTCCTGACCACGAAGAAGGCACTACAGCAACGCAATGTGAGATACACACTGGCCTTCCCCGCCACGCTGAGATTCACATGGAAGGGCAAGAGCCATCATTTTACAAGCGTGGAGGAGGCTGAACACTTTATCAACCAGAATTGCAACAACGCTTGAAACATGTACGGGATACATATTTATTTTCAACTGGACTGAGGATCAAGGGACAGGTAGATCATGAGAGAATGTGATGCGGGTGGGTCGGCTTACACAGGCTGTCATTAGCAACGAGCAGTTGGGAGGACCCCACGGACCTTGTTTGTTTGTTTTTTTTCTCTCAGGGCATTGTGTTTTTGTTTATTGTCATATTAAATGACTAGAAATTATGTTACAATTATCAGCTGGAATATAAAAGGTTGTAGAAGTCCTGCAAAAAGAGGGAAAATATCTTATCTTAAACACAATAAGGCCGATGTTGCATTTATTCAAGAGTCACATTTTAAGTCAGAGGAAACTCTGAAACCAAAATTTGGATGGGTAGGACATGTTTTTGATAGTTCATTTTCCAGTAAATGCAATGGGGTGGTTATACTTATACATAAAAATATGGCTTTAAATTGGTTAGACAGATAAAGGATAATGAGGGTAGAATGATTTGTTTACAGGCTAATATAGATGGCAAAAATATTATTTTGTGCAATATTTATGCACCAACCACCAGTGTAATGTCGTGACAAAAAACTCAGAAAAATAGGCCAGTAAGGTCTGGGCTTAAAGCCACAACACCCTAGAAACCTTGATAAAAATTCACTGTTATCATTTGTATATTTTCAAAGTTCAAAACCATCAAAAAGAAGAATCAGGCAAAGTCAGGAAAAATCACTGGAGGAGCAACAAAGTTCTGCCACACAAAGTTTATTGATCTCTCTAGGTAGAAAAACCAACAAGCTTGAGTCAAACCCAGGTTTAGACTGAAGAAAGAGGTGCAAAACACCTTGTTATATACTGTTTAGGAGGCTCTAGGAGCCTCCTCCCACTTTGAACATTTTGGCTCACAATCAAACATAATTGTGTATTAAATTTTACCTTATGGGATCATAATGTCATTCATTTTCTCACAAATTGCTGCCTCCCTTAGGTTTGCACGCATTAATCTTATATTTTTTAAAAATAGTTAAATGATAATACAGGTTAATGCATTACATGAAAAGAACACTGAACTGTTTAAATGACATCATAACAGCTGGTCTGATATCTTATCTGCGTGGTAAGCACCAGGCGCACTTCCAAGGTCCCCAGCCTCACTAACATTTCCGGATGGCATCATGATCTTCCTTAAAAGGGAATGTTGTCCTGGATGGAACAAGCCTGAGACACGAACTATAGCTGATAGACTGAGTCTGATGCATAAAGTATACCACTGCAAGCCTGGTTGTCCTGGATGGAACAAGTCTGAGGCATGAACTACAGCTGATGGAATGAGTCTGGTGCATGAAATTATACCACTACAGTAACCCAAACTTTTTTCATCAAGTAAATAAAATTTTGGGAGAAATGGAGGGTGATGTAATTCTAGCAGGAGATTTTAATCAAGTCTGGGATCCATTTATAGATCGAAGTACTTTTAGGGGCCCATCTTGGATACCTAAAGATAGAGCAGCTATACACATGTTGAGTGAGGATAATACTCTAGTGGATATTTGGCAGTTGACAAACCCACGAAAAAGAGAATATACTTTTTTCTCTCAGTTACAAATCATACTCGAGAATTGATATGTTTTTAATATCAAACAATATAACCAAGCAAGTTGCATATTGTAAAATTAATCCAATGGCTCTATCTGACCATGCAGCTGTAGAGCTGGGAATTGATATTAAATAATGACACAGAGAGAAGAGGTAGATGGAGATTGAATGCGTCACTATTATCTAATGAGGCTTTTAACTTATTATTAAAAGAAGAATTACAGTCTTTTTTTGAATTAAATACAGGCAGCTCAGGCAGGAGATCAACAGAGTGGAAATCATCTAAAGCTTATATTCAAGGGAAAATTATAGCATATGCATCTAAAAAGAAAAGAGAGGACATGAGTAAGATAAAGGAATTGGAAACTAAAATTAGGATGTATGAAAGGGAATTGGCAGACAATTTCTCAAACCAGTTATATCAAAACATTTGCAAGCTTAAATTTGAACTTTGCCATATAAACTACATCATACAAATGGTACTAATAATGTAGCTGTACAATGTGCATAATGCAATACATTCGAAAACAAAAAACAAAAAACACACACACATTTTAGTGGCATTTTGTAAGTTTTCAGTGTCTAACGGTGGAATTTCCGAGTGTCCGTGAAGGCACCTCGACTTGACTTGGCTGTGTGACGTCGTCGGACCATTAACTTCTCCCGCGTCTGTTGAGGTGAGTGGCTGTGGGTCTCCGTTCCTGTCTCTTTAATGTCAAAAAACAGCAGTTAAATAGTCAGAAATATGTAAACTGACAGTAAATTGGCATGATAATCGATAAATACGAACAGGAAATGAAGCCTCGGTCGATAGGCGGTCAGGGGGAGGGGCGGGAGAGGGCGGTGCGTCGAAATCCGGTGGTTTAAAAACCCCTACACATGATCAACGGTAAAAACGCTTTGCGCTGGCTGTCCCATATTTTCCTATGGAGAGAGCGGTGGCGCCCGACCTAGAGGCACCGCTACCCTTGGCATGGCGCACCGCTGGGATGTGCCGCTCAGCGCTGCGCCCAAAGTTCAACTTTGACCTCGTGCTGACCTTTCAAAGCGCAACCAATGAGATAACAGCTGAATGTGACGTAGCCAAAAGCGACACATACAAATAGAGGAGGGAGAGAAAATGGAAGAAAAACTCATTCTCTGTGTTTCCGAGTTCCCCGAACTGTATAACACATGATACCACGATCTCGGCAGGAAGAGTATTGCTTGGCGAAATGTCAGTAGTCAGATCGGGCTACCAGGCTTGTGATTAGGCAGAGTTTACGAGCTACCGTTAAGCTAAATACAATGCTAACGTTAGTTTAGCTGTTTGTGTACGTTCGCTATTCCAGGCAGACACAATGACAGGATCAGTGCTTCATAGCTATATAAACTGTCCTTTAGCTCAGCAACAGTAAATCCTATCATGTTGTTACATAGAGCTGTGGTTAGTTTTTGCAAAAGGGGAGTCTGCTTTTTCCTCCAGGTCCTTTTCTTTCCGGAGTGACAAGTAGCGTTTGGTGTTGCCTAGCAACACCAACAGGTATACGTCATCGCACTTCTCGATGACGTATACCTGAGCTCCTCCGCATCCGCTCAGCGCCTCTGCGCCCTACCTGGCGGTGAGCGAAGAGCAAATTTCTTGTCATGACAGTTGAGCTAGCTAACTTGGTGCTGCCTGTTAGCTGCAGTAACATATCTGCAGTAACAAGCGCCTGTCTCCCCCCGTTCCTCTGTGTGTATGAATGTAGCCCTAGCTTCAGTAAAGCACAAACCACAGGTGAGAGAGAGGGGAGGAGAGACAGTGTGACAGTAAATATTAAATAAAATAAATAAATAAAGCAAAGGGCATCTTGAGGGAAAGACGGAATCTTATATTCAGTATACTTAAGCATTAAGTCAGCTAAGGTATATATAGGCTAATTGTTGTGTTTATGTTTAATTATGTCTCATGTGATTGTGTTTTTATTTGACAATTATTAGCTGATAGCTTTATTACGTAAAGATTGTTGGTTATGTGTGAACTTTTGCTTAATGTAGTGTGTGTAGAAGTAGAATTTGAATATTTATTATGAATGTACTTTCTTGCAAACCTACGGATAAAAGCAGTCATAACTGGTGCTGCATAGTTTGAGCAGACATACACACAGATAAACTGAGATACATAAGATGAGACTAATATTGTTTCTAGGCAAAGAGAAATACGTTTGGAGGCTGCGCTTGAGTGGTGAGTGAAGTAAAATCTGAACTCAAAGTAACAACAGAGTACATTATTTGACTGTGGACTGTGTTTAGCTGCCTTAAATGGGACAGAAGAACAATGGTAGTAGGCAGCCATGTATATTAGACTTAGAGCCAGACATTCAGTTAAACCAATCACAATCAGCTTTGACAATTTCTGCCCAGCAACTGTGGGTGGACATGTATCCACTGTGTAGGCAAGACATGCATTTGATGAAAATCTGCCTCTCAAACTACTGCCTCTGAGTGACAGACCCTAAGTCCCACAGCCAAACCAAACACATGTTGAGCGAGAAGAGAAGACTGCGAACACAGCCGTGTAAATTTTATTCTTGTGGTGCCAAATATGTGGTCACACCAACGATTTAAAGAACTGGGGTCATCTGCTTTTCTCCTGAAGGTCTTAATCTGAGTTAATATGGGAGTGAATGGGGCAGTTGGTTGGAAAACTTGTCCTTTTTGACCTTGCTGAGCCAAAACTATAAGTCCTTTTGTTTCTGTGGTCACATGTTGCTACCGGCACAGCTTTTCCTACAATCTGATGTGCAATTTGTGTATGTTGAGAGAACACTGAAGTCTGAATCTGAGAAGGGGTGTAAGTGAGAGAAGAACAAAATGGCTGACAATAAAAATGACAGTAGGCAGTGATGGATAATGATAAGGCTAATGCCTTAGAGCTAGATATTCAATGGCTGCTATGGCCAGCAGCTATGAGTGAACATGCATCCAATGTGTAAGCAAGACACACAGACACGCACACACTCACCCATACACATACAAACATGCACAATAGTGCATGCACGCACACACACGTGCACGGACACACAGACACACGCACACATGCACAACTTCAATGATACATTTAGTGCTATTATTACTGCTGGCAGTATGGTGGAAATACTAGTTGGCAGTGAGCATAAGGCACACTCAAAGTTTTGTGCAAAATTTCTGGCTATAGTTAGTGATGCCTATGTGAATTGTACATCAGGCACACTGAATGACACTTACACTACAGCATTTACAGTGAACATGATGCTGAAGCATCCCTTTAAGAAATTTAATTGTTTTACTGTAATAAATTCATCCCACTGCAGTTGAAGTAAATAAAGGCAGACCTAAAAAGTGTAAATGTTTCTTTTATGTCAGTCTGCTTTCTTGAAGTTGCAGAAGTTAGTCCTAATGTCATGCTTTGTTGAAGTTGCATAAGTTAGTCTAATGCCATGTTAAGGTCGGGAGGCTTAAACTGCATTTTCTCACAAAATGATGATATACTATTTGTTGGTAAACAAAAAAGCCAAGTGCCTTTAAAACAATTTTAATAGCTTTTAAAGGGATCATTCAGCTTATTTGAAGTGGGGTTATGTGAGGACCTTATCTATAGTCAGTGTATTAAGTACAGTGAATTTGAGACAGCACACCCCCAATTGGGACAAGCAGAGAGGAGCACCATTAGGGAAGCTAGCAGTGTATTACTGTGGACAAGGTCAGTAACAAAACATATTTAAGCCACCTGAACAAGGTCCACCTAGAAAATAATTATTTTCCATTGTAAATGGCCCACTGGTAATCCAGAGTTTTACTTATGTCAAGATTAACTAACTGAGATTTTTCACTAAACCTAGAATACACCCCTGGTCTTAGCACAGTGCATGAGGAGATGGAGTCCAGCAATCCGCCACTGCTGTCCTCACCGCTAACCTAAAGCATCCATGTACCTGGGAGTGGGAGTCGGCACACCAAGAGGCCACTGCTTCACCATTATTTGACCTGGAGCACGACCTGGACCTGGTGGGTAACTATGTTTGTTTTCTTTGATTCTTTGAATGCTGCCAATAACTTATAGTTATACTTATGGACACAGTAAATTTTGACCACGTACATCATTGGTTAATGTCATCTCTCTCTTCCACTGATCTATAAACATGAAATAATTAACATACATAACTTACAGCATCTTGATTTTTTTTTTTATTATTTTCATTTGCAGAGGTAAACATGTAAATGAGTGTTGATCTGTGTTTGTGCACTTGTTCTTAACAGGAAACAAACATGTTCCAGAGATGGAGAGACAAAACTCACAGGAACACACCACTACTATCTGCTCTATAAATCCACCTGTGCCAGGTAAATAAGAACAGCCTTCTCCCATGCATGATATGTGTCTCTTTTTTATTGTGTATTAGTGGTATATAAGCATGTAATGTACACTGTCTGTATTGTGCTTTTTTATATCCGAGGGACAGGAACAGGTAGTGCAGCTATATGTCTTGACTCTGAAAACTGCTGATTTCCAGACATGGCGCTAAAGTTTCCTCTCCTCTCCTCTCCTCTCCTCTCCTCTCCTCTCCTCTCCTCTCCTCTCCTCTCCTCTCCTCTCCTCTCCTCATCGACACCAACCAGATGCACTTATAAAATTAAACAACCGTATAAGGAGGCCTATACGTAAAATGGGAGTCTGTGTTTCTCTGTGAGAAACTTTGAGATCTTCTCACAGCAGAGTGAACAGGTCTTTGTGTGAAACACTGCAGAGTGTAACATCATGCTGTTTACAGACAGTCTGCTGTCATTAGTTTGACAGAGAGACAGAGAGGGTCGTGTCTAGAAGGGAACCCTAGACCTACGAAAGATCGTGCAAGTTTGATTATTTTAGTAGAAATAACGAACACAAATCTTGCGAGAATTGTGCAAATAAAGAGTTAGAGCTTCTAGACACGACCGAAAAAGGTGCGCAGCTCCAAAAATAGAAAATCATATCGTGGTGTTGATGTTTTTAATGTGGCGGGCTGCCATAAATAAAACACTATTCACTGAAACACTGATCACTGACCTGCTGTGATGGAAAAAAATACTCAGATTCTTTACTTAGGTATTTTTACATTGTGGTATTAGTGTGAATACAATTTAAAAATTTTGCATGTTATTGTTTCCTGTATCATCCTGTATTGTATCATAACAGTCATTGTTTTTTAAATTCTTAAGCAACAGACAGTCAAATGTTGTACATAATTCAAACATTATTATATCATAAAGGTAGCTATTGAGTGTTCATTATTGCACTAAATTAATGTTATACTGCTTTATAAAAACATTAGTGTGTGTGTTTCTGTTGTTTCAGAATGGCTCGACCAAATAAGCAGTTTGTAGCAGAAGCAGAATTCAAACATTGTGATATTATAAAGGCAGCTATTGAGTGTGGGGTCAGCTTTCTAACAAACATTCAAATATTCTACATAATTCAAATATTATATTTACATGGCAGGTATTCAGTGTTGCGTCAGGTTTTTAAGTAATATTCAAATATTCTACATAATTCAAAAATTATATTTTCGAGGCAGCTATCAGTGTGGCATCAGCTTTTTAACAAAAATCCAAATATTCTACCTAATTCAAATATTACCTTAAAAAGGCAGCTATTCAGTGTGGTATCAGTCATTCTACAAACATTCAAAAATTCCACATAATTCAAACTTTATTATATTTTAAAGGTAGCTATTCAGTGTGGTGTCAGCCTTTCTAACTAATATTCAAATATTATACATAATTCAAACCTTCTTATATCATTCACGCAGCTGTTCAGTGTGGCGTCAGGCATATTGTTGCAGCAAGCCAATGCAGCATTGCAGCTTGGCTTCAGCTTGTTGCATTCACAGCGGTAATTTCTTTAGAAATTGCTTTTCTAGTATCTCTAGTATCCTATTTAACTCGACCCTAAATTCCTTCAGGGGTCCATTCTCTTTTGTAAGAATGAGCAGTTTTTGAAGCAATGTGACCTTCTGACCTTTCCTGAGAGTTGGTAGTTAAGGTTTGTTTCATTACTTGAGGTGTATTTCACCGTCAATATTGTTATTATTTTTATTATTGTTAATAGTGATTTTGAAGACAGTTTTGCTCTAATTTTTGGTTCTGAATGCCTTCCTTTCGATATTATTTGGGTTTATTACATTGACACCAGGCCTTTTCTCTGTATTTCAGAATGGTCTGGTGTAAGTGAAGACCTGAGCCGGTGCAAGCTGCGTCCCCCAGCAAGGTGAAAAGACTGCCACAAAGGAGGTGAAACAGCACAATAGCCGAAGTTATAAAGACATTTTTTCTTTATTCTGTGAGCCATATGGCTCCAGAATTCAACTTCTCTGGACTATTTTCATCTTTTGTGACTCTCTTTTAGAAAATAATTATGATATTTTATTTTACTATTGCTTTAGAGGCTTTGTAGAGGCTGTAAACTGACTCTCCATGTGCTGCTGAATTGTTTGACCGTTGACTTGATAGGCCGTGCAGAGACTCTTTTTGTCCAGCAGATGGAGCCAAGTTATCAGTAACCAGTTATTTGACTTTTGCTCTTTCTCATCAAACAGCTACCCTGACACAGTAGGACGTGCTTTTTTTTTTTTTTTTTTTTTTTTCCTTCTTTTATAAATTTTATTTAATACTGAAGGTTTTTTTCAATTAGGACTTAGTCTCCATTATTTATTTATTTATTTATTTTACATTTATTCTATTTTTTTTTAAATAATAATTTCTTTTCTTTGCATTTATATTTTAGGGATTTATTTGTTTTTTTTAAGAGGATACAGTTTTTTTCTTCCATAACCCCCCATAAAGGTTTTATTGTGTGTGTGATTTTGGATCGTTATCCTGACCTCTTCTCAATTTGATATCTTCTAGATATTATCACCTCACCTGAGATATAGGTGTGCTGAATAATTATTGGTGCATACAGCACTGGATAAGAAGAGGTCAGGTGACGATCCATGGCTGCTCAACCATTTACTTTTTATTTTTAACGGAGCCTCAGGAAAGGGCCATCCAATTAGAGATTTAATCTCACCGCAGGTCACAAATGTGGTGTATGCCAGTGTTCCCCAACCCTGGTTCTCAGGGCCCACTGTTTAGGTCGGGAGGCTTAAACTGCATTTTCTCACAAAACATGTTGATATACTATTTGTTGGTAAACAAAAAAGCCAAGTGCCTTTAAAACAATTTTAATAGCTTTTAAAGGGATCATTCAGTTTATTTGAAGTGGGGTTATGTGAGGACCTTATCTATAGTCAGTGTATTAAGTACAGTGAATTTGAGACAGCACACCCCCAATTGGGACAAGCAGAGAGGAGCACCATTAGGGAAGATAGCAGTGTACTACTGTGGACAAGGTCAGTAACAAAACATATTTTAGCCACCTGAACAAGGTCCACCTAGAAAATAAATAGTTTCCATTGTAAATGACCCACTCGTAATCCAGAGTTTTACTTATGTCAAGATTAACTAACTGAGATTTTTCACTAAACCTAGAATACACCCCTGGTCTTAGCACAGTGCATGAGGAGATGGAATCCAGCAACCCGCCACTGCTGTCCTCACCGCTAACCTAAAGCATCCATGTACCTGGGAGTGGGAGTCGGCACACCAAGAGGCCACTGCTTCACCATTTTTTGACCTGGAGCATGACCTGGACCTGGTGGGTAACTATGTTTGTTTTCTTTGATTCTTTGAATGCTGCCAATAACTTATAGTAATACTTATGGACACAGTAAATTCTGACCACGTACATCATTGGTTAATGTCATCTCTCTCTCTTCCACTGATCTATAAACATGAAATAATTAACATACATAACTTACAACATCTTGAAATTTTTTTTTTATTATTTTCATTTGCAGAGGTAAACATGTAAATGAGTGTTGATCTGTGTTTGTGCGCTTGTTCTTAACAGGAAACAAACATGTTCCAGAGATGGAGAGACAAAACTCACAGGATCACACCACTACTATCTGCTCTATAAATCGACCTGTGCCAGGTAAATAAGAACAGCCTCCTCCCATGCATGATATGTGTCTCTTTTTTATTGTGTATTAGTGGTATATAAGCATGTAATGTACACTGTCTGTATTGTGATTTTTTATATGCATCAATGGTGTAACATTTTTCTCTTCCTCTCACAAGGCTCTGACAAGATGTGAAGTTGGACACATGTCAATGAAGCAACAAGCAACATCAGCAGTCATCTTGAGCTGGAGTCAAACATGCTGTAAGTCAACTTTACAGTTCATAGATTGTGCATACCATTAGTATGAGCAATAGTTATAATGTGAAAACATTTAAAGGTTCAGTCACTGCTCCTTCTGTTTTGCTCTGACACTCATGAACAACAAACATAAATCAAGGAGGGCTCCAGCAACATTTGACCGTGCTTTGCACAGCTAAGCCACACTGAGAGGCTACGACGAATACACCTGACAACTGCCTGACCTGTACCTCGTATGCGACTGTGTTTTTCTTTCAGTCATAAACACTGTAGTGTTACAGCATGACTCTGCAAACTGTTGATTTCCAGACAACAAATAACTGTGGGTTGTTTGTGTTGGCCGTCTACATCATCAGTCTTATAGTGTCCTCTCCTCTCGTCACATAACCAGAGCCACATGGACCGAGGGACAGGAACAGGTAGTGCAGCTATATGTCTTGACCAAATGTGAAGTAGGACACATGTCAACGAAGCAGTGCGGTACTGACAGCAACACTTGAGTGTGCTTTGCACAGCTAAGCCACACTGAGAGGCTACGACAAATATACCTGACCTGTACCTGGTATGTGACTGTGTTTTTCTGTCAGTCATGAACACTATAGTGTTACACCATGACTCTGAAAACTGCTGATTTCCAGACATGGCGCTAAAGTCTCCTCTCCTCTCCTCTCCTCTCCTCTCCTCTCCTCTCCTCTCCTCTCCTCTCCTCTCCTCTCAGGGACAGGAAAAGGCAGTGCAGCTATGTGCTTTTTACTCAACATTCATTGCTAATCTTCAGATGGACCCAGACCATCTGTAAGTATCCTATATAGCAGGGGTCCCTAACAGGCGGACCGAGGTCCGAGTCCTGACCCACACGCCGTCCTATATGGACATGGACCTATAACCAATAAATTCTTAATAGATTTTAAATTTTGACAGGACGCTTCTATTTTAACTGGCGCAACTATTCTAGTCTTTCCGACGCTGGTTTAGCTGATCAGGAAACGCACAGACCAATTGCAGAGAAGCCGCGTGTGGAGGAGACTGTTGTTAATGACAAAGTTTATTACAACAGTCAAAACTAACGTGATGGTTAATGACATCGACACCAACCAGATGCACTTATAATATTAAACAACCGTATAAGGAGGCCTATACATAAAACGGGAGAGTCTGTGTTTCTCTGTGAGAAACTTTGAGATCTTCTCACAGCAGAGTGAACAGGTGAGGGAGGGAGGAGGGCACATTGATCACTAATCAATCACTGATACCGTCGTCATCTTGGACTGATTAAAAAATAAAAATGACAAAATTGGTGACAAACCAAACCTGGGTGTCCACACAAATAAAGTCTTTGTGTGAAACACTGCAGAGTGTAACATTATGCTGTTTACAGACAGTCTGCTGTCATTAGTTTGACAGAGAGACAGAGAGGGTCGTGTCTAGAAGGGAACCCTAGACCTGCGAAAGATCGTGCAAGTTTGATTATTTTAGTAGAAATAACGAACACAAATCTTGCGAGAATTGTGCAAATAAAGAGTTAGAGCTTCTAGACACGACCGAAAAAGGTGCGCAGCTCCAAAAATAGAAAATCATATCGTGGTGTTGATGTTTTTAATGTGGCGGGCTGCCATAAATAAAACAGTATTCACTGAAACACTGATCACTGACCTGCTGTGATGGAAAAAAATACTCAGATTCTTTACTTAGGTATTTTTACATTGTGGTATTAGTGTGAATACAATTTAAAAATTTTGCATGTTATTGTTTCCTGTATCATCCTGTATTGTATCATAACAGTCATTGTTTTTTAAATTCTTAAGCAACAGACAGTCAAATGTTGTACATAATTCAAACATTATTATATCATAAAGGTAGCTATTGAGTGTTCATTATTGCACTAAATTAATGTTATACTGCTTTATAAAAACATTAGTGTGTGTGTTTCTGTTGTTTCAGAATGGCTCGACCAAATAAGCAGTTTGTAGCAGAAGCAGAATTCAAACATTGTGATATTATAAAGGCAGCTATTGAATGTGGGGTCAGCTTTCTAACAAACATTCAAATATTCTACATAATTCAAATATTATATTTACATGGCAGGTATTCAGTGTTGCGTCAGGTTTTTAAGTAATATTCAAATATTCTACATAATTCAAAAATTATATTTTCGAGGCAGCTATCAGTGTGGCATCAGCTTTTTAACAAAAATCCAAATATTCTACCTAATTCAAATATTACCTTAAAAAGGCAGCTATTCAGTGTGGTGTCAGCCTTTCTAACTAATATTCAAATATTATACATAATTCAAACCTTCTTATATCATTCACGCAGCTGTTCAGTGTGGCGTCAGGCATATTGTTGCAGCAAGCCAATGCAGCATTGCAGCTTGGCTTCAGCTTGTTGCATTCACAGCGGTAATTTCTTTAGAAATTGCTTTTCTAGTATCTCTAGTATCCTATTTAACTCGACCCTAAATTCCTTCAGGGGTCCATCCTCTTTTGTAAGAATGAGCAGTTTTTGAAGCAATGTGACCTTCTGACCGTTCCTGAGAGTTGGTAGTTAAGGTTTGTTTCATTACTTGAGGTGTATTTCACCGTCAATATTGTTATTATTTTTATTATTGTTAATAGTGATTTTGAGGACAGTTTTGCTCTAATTTTTGGTTCTGAATGCCTTCCTTTCGATATTATTTGGGTTTATTACATTGACACCAGGCCTTTTCTCTGTATTTCAGAATGGTCTGGTGTAAGTGAAGACCTGAGCCGGTGCAAGCTGCGTCCCCCAGCAAGGTGAAAGGACTGCCACAAAGGAGGTGAAACAGCACAATAGCCGAAGTTATAAAGACATTTTTTCTTTATTCTGTGAGCCATATGGCTCCAAAATTCAACTTCTCTGGACTATTTTCATCTTTTGTGACTCTCTTTTAGAAAATAATTATGATATTTTATTTTACTATTGCTTTAGAGGCTTTGTAGAGGCTGTAAACTGACTCTCCACGTGCTGCTGAATTGTTTGACCGTTCACTTGATAGGCCGTGCAGTGACTCTTTTTGTCCAGCAGATGGAGCCAAGCTAGGGCTGGGCGGTATGACCCAAAATTCATATCACCGTATAAATTGAATCCCTTCACGGTAATGGTATATATCTCGGTATAAATGTTGCGGTGTAAAACTTATGGAAGTGTTTCTGAATGGGTTTTGTAAAACAACAACAGCAAAGATATAATGTAATTTTTGAGCATTTATTGTGCAGAAGAACAACAGAAGTAAGGATAGTGCCTCAGAAATACAAAAATTCTTAAAAAAAAAGTGGATATTGTAAACAGTACTTCAAGTAAGAGAGGTTTTCTATAAGACAAATGGCAAAAACAGTGAAAAGGTTCTGTAATCCTGTAAAAATCTGTAAAAAAAATACCAAAGTAAAGAATGTGAGTATTTTTGTCATCACAGCAGGTCAGTGATCAGTGTTTCAGTGACTCTCTGTGGTTCAGTGAATAGTGTTTTATTTATGGCGGCCCGCCACATTAAAAACATCGACACCACAACATGATTTTCTATTTTTGGAGCTGCGCATCTTTTACAGTCGTGTCTAGAAGGTAAGTCTTTATTTGCACAACTCTTGTTTCCGTTATTTCTACTAAAATAATCAAACTCGCGCGATCTTTTGCGGGTCTAGGGTTCCCTTCTAGACACGACCCTCTCTGTCTCTGTCAAAGTACAGACAGCAGACTGTCTGTAAACAGCACAATGTTACACTCTGCAGTGTTTCACACAAAGACTTTATTTGTGTGGACACCCAGGTTTGGTTTGTCACCAATTTTGTCATTTTTATTTTTTAATCAGTCCAAGATGACGACGGTATCAGTGATTGATTAGTGATCAGTCTGCCCTCCTCCCCTTCCTCACCTGTTCACTCTGCTGTGAGAAGGTCTGAAAGTTTCTCACAGAGAAACACAGACTCTCCTGTTTTACATAGGCCTCCTTATACAGTTGTTTAATTTTATAGGTGCAGGTGTCAGGGTTGGTGTCAATGTCATCACGTTAGTTTTGACTGTTGTAATAAACTCCGTCATTAACAACAGTCTCCTCCACACGCAGCTTCTCTGCAGCTGGTCTGTGCGTCTCCTGATCAGCTAAACCAGTGGCGGAAAGACTAGAAAAGGTATGCCAGTTAAAATAGAAGCGTCCCGTAAAAAAATAAAATCTATTAATAATTTATTGGTTATAGGTCCAGGTCCGTATAGGACGGCGTGTGGGTCCGGACTTGTACACACATCTTGCAGATGACATTTTTCTGCTCAACATCCGACTTTTTAAACCCGAACCACGTCCAAATCACGGATGTAGCACCGTTTTTTTTTTTTTACCAGCCCCTCCTTCTCCGCTGTTACTGTGCTTGCGGCCATTTTCACACAGAGGCAGGGGCGATGACGTCATCGACGGTATGATGGCATAGCACAAATCTCTACCGTGGCCAATTTATACCGTTTCTACCGTCATACCGTGTATACCGCGCAGCCCTAAGCCAAGCTATCAGTAACCAGTTATTTGACTTTTGCTCTTTCTCATCAAACAGCTACCCTGACACAGTAGGACGTGCTTTTCTATCCCCTTTTCCTTCTTTTTTCCCTTCTTTTATAAATTTTAATTAATACTGAAGGTTTTTTCTATTAGGAATTAGTCTCCATTAGTTAATTTTTTGTTGTTTTTTTTACACATTTATTCTAATTTTTTTAGTAATAATTTCTTTTCTTTGCATTTATATTTTGGGGATTTATTTGTTTTTTTAAGAGGATAAAGTTTTTTTCTTCCATAACCTTGTGTTTTATTGTGTGTGTGAAAGCCTCAGGAAAGGGCCAGAGATTTAATCTCACCACAGGTCACAAATGTGATGTATGCTATAGTGGGAAAATTATATGCTGAACTGGTCACTGTTGTTCCTCAGAGTTACTTCTCATGTATTGTCAGGCACTAATTGGTTACTTGTCCTTGAACACACAGCTGTTCTCCCTTTGGAACAACAACTTCTGATAACACAATCACATCCTGACTCTCCCACTAAGCACTTCAGGTCCATCCTGACCCAACCTCCTTCATCTCCTAACCCTATAAGACAGATTTACATTCTTGACTCATTATCAGTTCCTTTTACACTTTCCGTGTGACTGTGTACTGGTCCTTTGCAAAGCTCTATTGAAACACCACATCAAACACCAGACAATTTTGGTCATGGTGTCTGTCTTCATTTTCAGATTTTCCACCACAATTTGGTGTCAGAAGTGGGATTGTTTGTCTGAGGGTTTCTGGACTCGGGGGTCGACGGTGGTAGTGCACACCCTGAGGCCTTCAGCCTCAACCTCCCCACAAAGACGAGTGTAGAAGCTAGCCTATTACTTAGCCCCTGAGACGTTTAACCTGGAGTGACCTGGCTGACGCGCTTGACTCTTTGTTTTATAACCATACGCTGTGCCGTTCCTTGAATTAATCCACAGGTCATTCTTCATTGCAGCAAAAATAATTTATTTCCCTCATGCAATCATGAATGATGTCCATTGTTGTTTCAAAAAAGAAAAGACCAAACATTCAGCTACGGCGTGACAAACATTTTGCGCCTTAGCAGTCCTGACAACAACAGTAACCCAGCTACTTACACCTGAGCATGACAAAGGTACAGTGACACCCTATGTTCAAAACAGTGAACTACAAGTCAGCCTTTGAAATATTTCACCAACATATTTGGCTCCTACAACGAGTGAGAAGGATGGCCTGAGACCAAGACCAGACTCACTCAGCGCTGCGATTCAACAATTCTAATTGGTGAAAATCTGAAAATTTATTTAATTGACTTGAAGTTCAGAAAATCTTCAAATCCATTTATCTCCCTGTCACCAGTGAGATCCAACATGGGGGAAATGTACTCAAAGTCCTGAATTTCCCTGTGATGGAGACAGCAGGGGCTGGCTCACCTCCCATCACCATCAGATGGAGGTGTAAAGTTTGCCACTGAACTGACTGTGTTTTGACATTTCACAAATGGTAAAACAAACATGTATAACATGGGACAAAAGGACATGCTGTGCATGCTGAAAGCTCCTCAAAGCAGGAGAGAAAAAAACAGAGAGAAAGATCTAAATATGGCAGCATTGACTATGTTCCAAGGACGTTCTATGGAGGTCTAAGTACAGCTGATCCAGATGTTTGTTTCCATTGTGGCAAAAAGGGACATTGAGCCAAACACTACCCAAAGACTGATCCAACTCAAAAGATGATTGACTCGCAGCGGAATCATGAGACTCAATATCTGACCATAATGTTCAATATAATCCTGTTTTGAAGGTTTATTGACAAAAATTACCTTTTTTGTCTACATACTCAGATGTGTTCAACTGGTACCAGACACACAACACACATTTGCCTATTTACATAAAGCATGTGACATCATAAACACCCCAGCCTTTCAGAAGATCCCTAAAACTGATATTGGTCTAATCAGAGGCATGCAACCAATTGTGATCACACCAAAATCTAATTAAAGGCCCTGTCAACCATAATATCAACTCAACCCAAAAAAAAAAAAAATTACACCAGTCTTTAACACGTGATTAAGGGCAGGTGTAATCATTCCCTGTGAAAATTCTCCTGTATGCACACCAATTTTCTCAGTTAAAACAAAACAAAAATCAGCTAAAAATTCAAAAGAAAGTTTGAGCTCATTAAATCTGTCACCAGGAAGTGCACGATTACAATATGTTGATGATTAAATGATTCGTGCTTTAACTCAAGTTCAGTGTGAAAAAGACATATTTGAAACATTTGGCTGAAGAAGGTCACAAAGCTAGCTCATCAAAACTGCAGTTTGTCCTACACGTGACATTTTTGGGTCATGTGATCATATCTGAGGCCAAATTCCTCTCCCAAAAAAGAGTAAAAACATTTCAAAACATTTTCAAATCCAATCATAAAGAAACAAGTTATGTCTTTTGTGTTCCTATTGCAGGCCCTTCATTCCTGTCCTCGAGGCACCCCTGAGCGCAATCGCACATGAGTGAGGCCTAGAAGCACATAGTAAAGTGACATGGACTGCTGATACAGGATAAACATTTGTTGACTTAAAACATGTCCTTCGGAAGACTCTGATGACTCCAACTCTTGGGTCACCAGATCCAAACCGACCTTTTACTCAGACTGTAGACAAAGAGTGTTCAGTACTCTAGGATGGCAGAGGCAGACAGAGACCTGTAGCCTACTTTTCAGCTAAACTTGATGCTTTAGCTACAGGAATTCCTACTTTTTAAGGTTACTCTAAACAAACTCTGCTTGTTCCACATGTTGTTTCATTGGTTTTGCTTTAGCAGAAAACATCTTATCTTTCAGCAGCAAGATTGCTCTTTTATAACACTGTTCTATTTGAAATCCCTGATATCACTGTGAAAAGATACAATGTAACTGAGGTATATTTCTGGTAAGATAACCATGGGTTCATGTGTAGTATAGGCCTACAGATCATACAGTCTCTAACCTTCTCTAATAATTCAGCGTTGAGGCCTGAGAGCCATGTATTTCCATTTTTGGGTATCATGAAGATACAGCTCTTTGCATCGGTCCATGTTAGGAGATGTGCGGAGAATACAACTATGTTCTTACAATAACTGAAGTTTGTTCCCCCAGACCAGATTTGCAAGAAACAACTTTGCAAAATCCAGATTTTGAACTGTTTGTGGATGGATCAGCATCATGCAACCCTGACACAGGAAAAAAAAATGTAATTAGTTTCGCTGTGGTAACCAGGGGTTAGGGGTCTGTTTGTTGAATAAGGAAACTTAAACTTTGACTCAAAAAGAAAAAAAAAAACAAAATTAGAAAATAAATGGTGTTATGTATCTCATAAATTATCAATGATTAATCAGTCAAAGCTTTCAACTATTGGTTCTGGAAAATGCACAAAATTTATAACCCTAGTTTGGAGAGGTGACAGTGACATCAATGGTTGAAAGTAACTAATACTCTAGTAGTTTTTCAGGCAAATACTTTGTACTTTTACTGAAATATATTTCTAACGCCAGTACTTTTACTTGTAATTGAGTAATGTTTTAGCAATATAACAGATTTCTTGTACTCTTTTCACCATTGGTGGTAACTGCACATGATACCAAATCACTCTCATAGAAGCATGTAATCTAGCAACAGACAAAACAGTGAATATCTGCACAGACAGTAGATATGTTTTTGGCTTTATGCATGATTTTGGTACAATTTGGAAAAAGAGAAATTTTCAAACACCATCTGGCAAACCTATAGCACATCACACTCTTGTTTTACAACTGCTGGATGCTGTTCTGCTCCCAAAAAAGGTTGCTGTGTGTAAATGTCATGCTCACACTAACAATGACCAACTTTCACAGGAGAACACCAGAGGAGAAGCAGCTGCCAAGGCCGCAGCATGCCCAGAATTAACTATGTCTGAATTCTTTCCATATGATGACCCTAACATAGGGCTGGGCGATATGGACCAAAAGTCATATCCCGATATATTTAGGCTGAATATCGATATACGATATATATCCCGATATTTTTTCCGCAAAGTGAGAGCAAATGTTCAGTCAAGGTCAAAGCTAAATATGACATGTCACAAGTAGTTTTATTGAAACTGGCTATTTCAGTGAACAGTGGCAAAATCAAATGAATAAATAATAAACAGGTTTCTTCACCTGGTTCATGAAAAAAAATGCTCAGTTGTTCAAATAATAAAATTTAAACATAAATACTGTACCTTTTTTGAAATTAAAGCTCCGTGCACATTTAAATAAAAATATATCTTAAATAAAAATAGCCTATAAAATAAAATAGGCCAATCTTTTTCTGAAATAAATCTATTCATGAGAAAAGTACAATAAACATTTTTTTTAGTTTGACAACAATAAATGGCTTATTGAAATTGAATCCGACTTGTTCCACAGTTGCAACAGGGACCATATCTTTTGCAATGTGATAGGACACCGCTTTCGTTATAGTACACCACTTGTCACTTTTCTTTTCATAAGGCACACTGCGGGAAATGAGGCTCGCAGTGGGCTTTGTTTCGGGGCTGGAGCTTTTTCGGGTTGTGGATGGCTTGCAGCTGGGGCTTCTGCAGCGCGCAGCTTCACACACTCTTCGTACTGCAGTTTTGCCACTGTTTTAGGTGGTGAAAAAGATTTGTAGTGCTTCCACCCCTGGCTGTAACTTGTTTAGCGCATTCCCTACATATAACGTGATTTTGTTGCTCATCTGATACTTTAAAACCAAACCATCTCCAAATTACTGAGCCACTGCTTATTCGTTTACTAACCAATTCCTCCTTCGCGCGCTCTGCAGCCGTTGTTGCTTCCTCCATGCTTGTTGAAGAGTGCCGGAGTGTCTCTCCCTGCCCCTCTCCCCTCTGTGCACGAAAGAGGAGGGGCACGCGGAGCAGTGCAGAGAGCTCCGGGTTATCAGCGCAGCAGAGCAAGGATCACAGCGCAAATTTGAACTATATCGATATATACGATGTAGTCTAATTCCATATCACATTTAAAAATATATCGATATAATTTTTATATCGATATATCGCCCAGCCCTACCCTAACATACCCTCCACTACTATAGCTGTTTTATCTAACATTCATAAGCAGGTGAAGGAAGCGCTACCAGCTCCAGCCACAGGACCTCTTCACCTGACCTCCAGCCTGGTGACTGCGTAGTGGTGAGAGACCTGAGACAAAAGACCTGGCACTCGAAGCAGTGGACGGGTCCATTCCACATGCTGCTGACTGCACAGACGGCAGTAAAGTTTGCCAAAAGAGTCACCCGGATCCATGCCAGCCACTGCAAAAGGGTTCCACCTCCACCAGAGACACCTATAGCAAAATAGGTCATCACATCGCGAGGATGAGAAGAAGAGGCAACAGTATTGGCATACTGTCCAACGAGAACTTGCATGGCTCCAACTAAGTGGCGTGCTGAATGAACCTCAGTGTCACCATCATGGGATCAGAGATGGAACTCCAATAACAGCCATGGCATGCATTCAGACACGCTGTATGGTGTGGCCTGTGAGGCTCAATGTGTTTTCTTGTGAGTTCATTCCCTAAAGTTAAAAAAAATGTTTTCCATCAGTTGACACAGTTAACTACTCCTGATTGGCTCCCACCATGCAATGCTGAAGAGATCCTGATCCTATTGACAACCCAGATTTTGCAATTGTTATGTTAATACATATATGGAACTTTCATGCCTAAGTTGCTTGCATTTGTTATACTAAATTCTCCCATCTGTAACAACAGCATCTTGCTTTTTCCAGGGGTAATATTTTATGAAGTAATGTTTTAAAATTTTTCTTCACTCTCTTATACTTTACTATTATGTTATCATATGTAAGGACTATTATTTGTTGTATTATTTGTAGAGAAGGTGTGATCTTTTATGGTCTTTTATAATTTTCCTTTTTATGTGATCACATATGATCAAAAGGGGGGATTATAGTGAGAAAATTATATGCTGAACTGGTCACTGTTGTTCCTCATAGTTACTTCTCATGTATTGTCAGGCACTAACTGGTTACTTGTCCTTGTTCTCCCTTTGGAACAACAACTTCTGATAACACAATCACATCCTGACAATAAGCACTTCAGGTCCATCCTGACCCAACCTCCTTCATCTCTAAGACAGATTTACATTCTTGGCTCATTATCAGTTCCTTTTACACTGTCTTTGTGACTGTGTACTGATCCTTTGCAAAGCTCTATTAAAGGAAATCTTGGTCATGGTGTCTGTCTTCATTTTCAGATTTTCCACCACAATGCTGTCCAATGTCAACACTGTAAATTACTGTACATTGGGGAAACAGGCTGAACTCTGAAAACGAGAATACTGGAGCATGTTAATCATGTTAAGAAAAGTCACATGCTCATTTTACCATTCATGGTATCCACAATTTCAAGTATATTGGCTTGGAACAACTCTTTGGTCCAAAAACCAAAGGGTGAGACATGAGATCCAACTCATTAATAAACTTGCCACAGTTTCACCAGACTGCTTAAATCAAAGGGTTTAAAGACTTTCAGTTTTCATTTAAGATCCAAATGAAACGAGTAAAGACTTTTATTGTGGCTGTTGTTTTTTCACAAGATTCACATTTTGCGGATTATTCCTTTACAATTTAGGCTTTTTTAGGAGGCGCAAGCCCTGGTTAAAGATAAATGATTAAATAATTTTTATGTCTAAATTATGAACTTCCCTAAATTGTGCTTTCTGGGCATCTGATGCTCAGAAGAACCTTATTTCACCACATGCAGTCACATAGGCAGCTCACATCACAGTGTGGCCACTTACGCTCAGAAGTGAAAAATCTGACAAAACAGGGCATACACCCATGTTTTCCATCAAGAAGGTGAGGATTGCAGCTACGAAACTGTGCTTTCTGGGCGTCTAATTCATCATATGCTTTCACATAGGCAGCCCCCAGCAACATGTGGCCACTTACACTCAGAAGTGAAAAAGCTAACAAAACAAGGCATAAGACCACACAAAACCACGTTTTCCATCAAGAAGATCAGGATTGCGGCCACTTCTGCTATGAAACTGCGCCTTAATTCATCATATACAGTCACAGGCATCCAACAGCAGCGTGTGATCACTCATGCTCAACATGCTCATGCTCATGCTCAAAACAGGTCTGAAATCTACATAAAAATCAGAATCGGTAAGTCAGACCCCTCAAAAAAAAAAAAATCGGGAATCGGAATCGGAATTGGAATCTTTTACACCCAGCGGCATAGTCCTGTAACACAAGTATACAGGACTAAACTGCATACGGTGACTGCATATGGTGAAATAAGCGTTTTCAGAGCGTAAAAAGCTCAAAAAGCACACTTTTCACAGCCAAGTGGCTGCAATCATCATCTTCTTGATGAAAAAGGTGGTTTTGTGTCTTTTTATGCCCTTTTTTGGCAGATTTTTCACTTTTTAGCATCAGTGACCACTGTGATTTGGTCCCTGTATGTGACTGCATATGGTGAAATAAGCGTTTTCAGAGCGTAAAAAGCTCAAAAAGCACACTTTTCACAGCCAAGTGGCTGCAATCATCATCTTCTTGATGGAAAAGGTGGTTTTGTGTCTTTTTATGCCCTGTTTGGCCAGATTTTTCACTTTTAAGCATCAGTGACCACTCTGTGATTTGGGCCCTGTATGTGACTGCATATGGTGAAATAAGCCTTTTCAGAGCGTAAAAAGCTCAAAAAGCACACTTTTCACAGCCAAGTGGCTGCAATCATCATCTTCTTGATGGAAAAGGTGGTTTTGTGTCTCTTTATGCCCTGTTTTGGCAGATTTTTCACTTTTAAGCATCATTGACCACTCTGTCACTTGTGCCCTGTATGTGACTGCATATGGTGAAATAAGGCTTTTCAGAGCGTAAAAAGCTCAAAAAGCACACTTTCACAGCCAAGTGGCTGCAATCATCATCTTCTTGATGGAAAAGGTGGTTTTTGTGTCTTTTTATACCCTGTTTGGCCAGATTTTTCACTTTTAAGCATCAGTGACCACTCTGTCACTTGTGCCCTGTATGTGACTGCATATGGTGAAATAAGCGTTTTCAGAGCGTAAAAAGCTCAAAAAGCACACTTTCACAGCCAAGTGGCTGCAATCATCATCTTCTTGATGGAAAAGGTGGTTTTGTGTCTTTTTATGCCCTGTTTTGGCAGATTTTTCACTTTTTTAGCATGAGTGACCACTGTGATTTGGTCCCGGTATGTGACTGCATATAGTGAATTACGCGTTTTCAGAGCGTGAAAAGCTCAAAAAGCACACTTTTCACAGCCAAGTGGCTGCAATCATCATCTTCTTGATGGAAAAGGTGGTTTTGTGTCTATTTATGCCCTGTTTTGGCAGATTTTTCACTTTTAAGCATCAGTGACCACTCTGTGATTTGGGCCCTGTATGTGACTGCATATGGTGAAATAAGCGTTTTCAGAGTGTAAAAAGCTCAAAAAGCACACTTTCACAGCCAAGTGGCTGCAATCATCATCTTCTTGATGGAAAAGGTGGTTTTGTGTCTCTTTATGCCCTGTTTTGGCAGATTTTTCACTTTTAAGCATCAGTGACCACTGTGATTTGGTCCCGGTATGTGACTGCATATGGTGAAATAAGCGTTTTCAGAGCGTAAAAAGCTGAAAAAGCACACTTTTCACAGCCAAGTGGCTGCAATCATCATCTTCTTGATGGAAAAGGTGGTTTTGTGTCTTTTTATGCCCTGTTTTGGCAGATTTTTCACTTTTAAGCATCAGTGACCACTCTGTCACTTGTGCCCTGTATGTGACTGCATATGGTGAAATAAGCTTTTTCAGAGCGTAAAAAGCTCAAAAAGCACACTTTCGCAGCCAAGTGGCTGCAATCATCATCTTCTTGATGGAAAAGGTGGTTTTGTGTCTTTTTATGCCCTGTTTTGGCAGATTTTTCACTTTTAAGCATCAGTGACCACTCTGTCACTTGTGCCCTGTATGTGACTGCATATGGTGAAATAAGCTTTTTCAGAGCGTAAAAAGCTCAAAAAGCACACTTTCACAGCCAAGTGGCTGCAATCATCATCTTCTTGATGGAAAAGGTGGTTTTGTGTCTTTTTATGCCCTGTTTGGCCAGATTTTTCACTTTTAAGCATCAGTGACCACTCTGTGATTTGGTCCCGGTATGTGACTGCATATGGTGAAATACGCGTTTTCAGAGCGTAAAAAGCTCAAAAAGCACACTTTTCACAGCCAAGTGGCTGCAATCATCATCTTCTTGATGGAAAAGGTGGTTTTGTGTCTTTTTATGCCCTGTTTTGGCAGATTTTTCACTTTTTTAGCATGAGTGACCACTGTGATTTGGTCCCGGTATGTGACTGCATATAGTGAAATACGCGTTTTCAGAGCGTGAAAAGCTCAAAAAGCACACTTTTCACAGCCAAGTGGCTGCAATCATCATCTTCTTGATGGAAAAGGTGGTTTTGTGTCTATTTATGCCCTGTTTTGGCAGATTTTTCACTTTTAAGCATCAGTGACCACTCTGTGATTTGGGCCCTGTATGTGACTGCATATGGTGAAATAAGCGTTTTCAGAGCGTAAAAAGCTCAAAAAGCACACTTTCACAGCCAAGTGGCTGCAATCATCATCTTCTTGATGGAAAAGGTGGTTTTGTGTCTTTTTATGCCCTGTTTGGCCAGATTTTTCACTTTTAAGCATCAGTGACCACTCTGTGATTTGGGCCCTGTATGTGACTGCATATGGTGAAATAAGCGTTTTCAGAGCGTAAAAAGCTCAAAAAGCACACTTTCACAGCCAAGTGGCTGCAATCATCATCTTCTTGATGGAAAAGGTGGTTTTGTGTCTCTTTATGCCCTGTTTTGGCAGATTTTTCACTTTTAAGCATCAGTGACCACTCTGTCACTTGTGCCCTGTATGTGACTGCATATGGTGAAATAAGCGTTTTCAGAGCGTAAAAAGCTCAAAAAGCACACTTTCACAGCCAAGTGGCTGCAATCATCATCTTCTTGATGGAAAAGGTGGTTTTGTGTCTTTTTATGCCCTGTTTGGCCAGATTTTTCACTTTTAAGCATCAGTGACCACTCTGTGATTTGGGCCCTGTATGTGACTGCATATGGTGAAATAAGCGTTTTCAGAGCGTAAAAAGCTCAAAAAGCACACTTTTCACAGCCAAGTGGCTGCAATCATCATCTTCTTGATGGAAAAGGTGGTTTTGTGTGTATTTAGGCCCTGTTTGGCCAGATTTTTCACTTTTAAGCATCAGTGACCACTCTGTCCCTTGTGCCCTGTATGTGACTGCATATGGTGAAATAAGCGTTTTAAGAGCGTAAAAAGTTCAAAAAGCACACTTTCACAGCCAAGTGGCTGCAATCATCATCTTCTTGATGGAAAAGGTGGTTTTGTGTCTTTTTATGCCCTGTTTTGGCAGATTTTTCACTTTTTTAGCTTGAGTGACCACTCTGATTTGGTCCCTGTATGTGACTGCATATGGTGAAATAAGCCTTTTCAGAGCGTAAAAAGCTCAAAAAGCACACTTTTCACAGCCAAGTGGCTGCAATCATCATCTTCTTGATGGAAAAGGTGGTTTTGTGTCTATTTAGGCCCTGTTTTGGCAGATTTTTCACTTTTAAGCATGAGTGACCACTCTGTCACTTGTGCCCTGTATGTGACTGCATATGGTGAAATAAGCGTTTTCAGAGCGTAAAAAGCTCAAAAAGCACACTTTCACAGCCAAGTGGCTGCAATCATCATCTTCTTGATGGAAAAGGTGGTTTTGTGTCTTTTTATTCCCTGTTTGGCCAGATTTTTCAATTTTAAGCATCAGTGACCACTCTGTCACTTGTGCCCTGTATGTGACTGCATATGGTGAAATAAGCGTTTTCAGAGCGTAAAAAGCTCAAAAAAGCACACTTTCACAGCCAAGTGGCTGCAATCATCATCTTCTTGATGGAAAAGGTGGTTTTGTGTCTTTTTATGCCCTGTTTGGCCAGATTTTTCAATTTTAAGCATCAGTGACCACTCTGTCACTTGTGCCCTGTATGTAACTGCATATGGTGAAATAAGCGTTTTCAGAGCGTAAAAAGCTCAAAAAGCACACTTTCACAGCCAAGTGGCTGCAATCATCATCTTCTTGATGGAAAAGGTGGTTTTGTGTCTTTTTATGCCCTGTTTGGCCAGATTATTCACTTTTAAGCATCAGTGACCACTCTGTGATTTAGGCCCTGTATGTGACTGCATATGGTGAAATAAGCGTTTTCAGAGCATAAAAAGCTCAAAAAGCACACTTTCACAGCCAAGTGGCTGCAATCATCATCTTCTTGATGGAAAAGGTGGTTTTGTGTCTTTTTATGCCCTGTTTGGCCAGATTTTTCACTTTTAAGCATCAGTGACCACTCTGTGATTTGGGCCCTGTATGTGACTGCATAAGGTGAAATAAGCGTTTTCAGAGCGTAAAAAGCTCAAAAAGCACACTTTCACAGCCAAGTGGCTGCAATCATCATCTTCTTGATGGAAAAGGTGGTTTTGTGTCTCTTTATGCCCTGTTTTGGCAGATTTTTCACTTTTAAGCATCAGTGACCACTCTGTCACTTGTGCCCTGTATGTGACTGCATATGGTGAAATAAGCTTTTTCAGAGCGTAAAAAGCTCAAAAAGCACACTTTCACAGCCAAGTGGCTGCAATCATCATCTTCTTGATGGAAAAGTTGGTTTTGTGTCTTTTTATGCCCTGTTTGGCCAGATTATTCACTTTTAAGCATCAGTGACCACTCTGTGATTTAGGCCCTGTATGTGACTGCATATGGTGAAATAAGCGTTTTCAGAGCATAAAAAGCTCAAAAAGCACACTTTCACAGCCAAGTGGCCGCAATCATCATCTTCTTGATGGAAAAGGTGGTTTTGTGTCTTTTTATGCCCTGTTTGGCCAGATTTTTCACTTTTAAGCATCAGTGACCACTCTGTGATTTGGGCCCTGTATGTGACTGCATAAGGTGAAATAAGCGTTTTCAGAGCGTAAAAAGCTCAAAAAGCACACTTTCACAGCCAAGTGGCTGCAATCATCATCTTCTTGATGGAAAAGGTGGTTTTGTGTCTCTTTATGCCCTGTTTTGGCAGATTTTTCACTTTTAAGCATCAGTGACCACTCTGTCACTTGTGCCCTGTATGTGACTGCATATGGTGAAATAAGCGTTTTCAGAGCGTAAAAAGCTCAAAAAGCACACTGTCACAGCCAAGTGGCTGCAATCATCATCTTCTTCATGGAAAAGGTGGTTTTGTGTCTTTTTATGCCCTGTTTGGCCAGATTTTTCACTTTTAAGCATCAGTGACCACTCTGTGATTTGGGCCCTGTATGTGACTGCATATGGTGAAATAAGCCTTTTCAGAGCGTAAAAAGCTCAAAAAGCACACTTTTCACAGCCAAGTGGCCGCAATCATCATCTTCTTGATGGAAAAGGTGGTTTTGTGTCTTTTTATGCCCTGTTTTGGCAGATTTTTCACTTTTTTAGCTTGAGTGACCACTCTGATTTGGTCCCTGTATGTGACTGCATATGGTGGAATAAGCGTTTTCAGAGCGTAAAAAGCTCAAAAAGCACACTTTTCACAGCCAAGTGGCTGCAATCATCATCTTCTTGATGGAAAAGGTGGTTTTGTGTGTATTTAGGCCCTGTTTGGCCAGATTTTTCACTTTTAAGCATCAGTGACCACTCTGTCCCTTGTGCCCTGTATGTGACTGCATATGGTGAAATAAGCGTTTTAAGAGCGTAAAAAGTTCAAAAAGCACACTTTCACAGCCAAGTGGCTGCAATCATCATCTTCTTGATGGAAAAGGTGCTTTTGTGTCTTTTTATGCCCTGTTTTGGCAGATTTTTCACTTTTTTAGCTTGAGTGACCACTCTGATTTGGTCCCTGTATGTGACTGCATATGGGGAAATAAGCCTTTTCAGAGCGTAAAAAGCTCAAAAAGCACACTTTTCACAGCCAAGTGGCTGCAATCATCATCTTCTTGATGGAAAAGGTGGTTTTGTGTCTATTTAGGCCCTGTTTTGGCAGATTTTTCACTTTTAAGCATGAGTGACCACTCTGTCACTTGTGCCCTGTATGTGACTGCATATGGTGAAATAAGCGTTTTCAGAGCGTAAAAAGCTCAAAAAGCACAATTTCACAGCCAAGTGGCTGCAATCATCATCTTCTTGATGGAAAAGGTGGTTTTGTGTCTTTTTATGCCCTGTTTGGCCAGATTTTTCACTTTTAAGCATCAGTGACCACTCTGTGATTTGGGCCCTGTATGTGACTGCATATGGTGAAATAAGCGTTTTCAGAGCGTAAAAAGCTCAAAAAGCACACTTTCACAGCCAAGTGGCTGCAATCATCATCTTCTTGATGGAAAAGGTGGTTTTGTGTCTCTTTATGCCCTGTTTGGCCAGATTATTCACTTTTAAGCATCAGTGACCACTCTGTGATTTGGGCCCTGTATGTGACTGCATATGGTGAAATAAGCGTTTTCAGAGCGTAAAAAGCTCAAAAAGCACACTTTCACAGCCAAGTGGCTGCAATCATCATCTTCTTGATGGAAAAGGTGGTTTTGTGTCTTTTTATGCCCTGTTTTGGCAGATTTTTCACTTTTTTAGCTTGAGTGACCACTCTGATTTGGTCCCTGTATGTGACTGCATATGGTGACATAAGCCTTTTCAGAGCGTAAAAAGCTCAAAAAGCACACTTTTCACAGCCAAGTGGCTGCAATCATCATCGTCTTGATGGAAAAGGTGGTTTTGTGTCTATTTAGGCCCTGTTTTGGCAGATTTTTCACTTTTAAGCATGAGTGACCACTCTGTCACTTGTGCCCTGTATGTGACTGCATATGGTGAAATAAGCGTTTTCAGAGCGTAAAAAGCTCAAAAAGCACAATTTCACAGCCAAGTGGCTGCAATCATCATCTTCTTGATGGAAAAGGTGGTTTTGTGTCTTTTTATGCCCTGTTTTGGCAGATTTTTCACTTTTTTAGCTTGAGTGACCACTGTGATTTGGTCCCTGTATGTGACTGCATATGGTGAAATAAGCGTTTTCAGAGCGTAAAAAGCTGAAAAAGCACACTTTCACAGCCAAGTGGCTGCAATCATCATCTTCTTGATGGAAAAGGTGGTTTTGTGTCTTTTTATGCCCTGTTTGGCCAGATTTTTCAATTTTAAGCATCAGTGACCACTCTGTCACTTGTGCCCTGTATGTGACTGCATATGGTGAAATAAGCGTTTTCAGAGCGTAAAAAGCTCAAAAAGCACACTTTCACAGCCAAGTGGCTGCAATCATCATCTTCTTGATGGAAAAGGTGGTTTTGTGTCTTTTTATGCCCTGTTTGGCCAGATTTTTCACTTTTAAGCATATGTGACCACTCTGTGATTTGGGCCCTGTATGTGACTGCATATGGTGAAATAAGCGTTTTCAGAGCGTAAAAAGCTCAAAAAAGCACACTTTCACAGCCAAGTGGCTGCAATCATCATCTTCTTGATGGAAAAGGTGGTTTTGTGTCTATTTAGGCCCTGTTTGGCCAGATTTTTCACTTTAAAGCATCAGTGACCACTCTGTGAAATGGGCCCTGTATGTGACTGCATATGGTGAAATAAGCGTTTTAAGAGCGTAAAAAGTTCAAAAAGCACACTTTCACAGCCAAGTGGCTGCAATCATCATCTTCTTGATGGAAAAGGTGGTTTTGTGTCTTTTTATGCCCTGTTTTGGCAGATTTTTCACTTTTTTAGCTTGAGTGACCACTCTGATTTGGTCCCTGTATGTGACTGCATATGGTGAAATAAGCCTTTTCAGAGCATAAAAAGCTCAAAAAGCACACTTTTCACAGCCAAGTGGCTGCAATCATCATCTTCTTGATGGAAAAGGTGGTTTTGTGTCTATTTAGGCCCTGTTTTGGCAGATTTTTCACTTTTAAGCATGAGTGACCACTCTGTCACTTGTGCCCTGTATGTGACTGCATATGGTGAAATAAGCGTTTTCAGAGCGTAAAAAGCTCAAACAGCACAATTTCACAGCCAAGTGGCTGCAATCATCATCTTCTTGATGGAAAAGGTGGTTTTGTGTCTCTTTATGCCCTGTTTTGGCATATTTTTCACTTTTAAGCATCAGTGACCACTCTGTCACTTGTGCCCTGTATGTGACTGCATATGGTGAAATAAGCCTTTTCAGAGCGTAAAAAGCTCAAAAAGCACACTTTCACAGCCAAGTGGCTGCAATCATCATCTTCTTGATGGAAAAGGTGGTTTTTGTGTCTTTTTATACCCTGTTTGGCCAGATTTTTCACTTTTAAGCATCAGTGACCACTCTGTCACTTGTGCCCTGTATGTGACTGCATATGGTGAAATAAGCGTTTTCAGAGCGTAAAAAGCTCAAGAAGCACACTTTCACAGCCAAGTGGCTGCAATCATCATCTTCTTGATGGAAAAGGTGGTTTTGTGTCTTTTTATGCCCTGTTTGGCCAGATTTTTCACTTTTAAGCATCATTGACCACTCTGTGATTTGGTCCCGGTATGTGACTGCATATGGTGAAATAAGCCTTTTCAGAGCGTAAAAAGCTCAAAAAGCACACTTTCACAGCCAAGTGGCTGCAATCATCATCTTCTTGATGGAAAAGGTGGTTTTTGTGTCTTTTTATACCCTGTTTGGCCAGATTTTTCACTTTTAAGCATCAGTGACCACTCTGTCACTTGTGCCCTGTATGTGACTGCATATGGTGAAATAAGCGTTTTCAGAGCGTAAAAAGCTCAAAAAGCACACTTTCACAGCCAAGTGGCTGCAATCATCATCTTCTTGATGGAAAAGGTGGTTTTGTGTCTTTTTATGCCCTGTTTTGGCAGATTTTTCACTTTTTTAGCTTGAGTGACCACTGTGATTTGGTCCCTGTATGTGACTGCATATGGTGAAATAAGCGTTTTCAGAGCGTAAAAAGCTCAAAAAGCACACTTTCACAGCCAAGTGGCTGCAATCATCATCTTCTTGATGGAAAAGGTGGTTTTGTGTCTCTTTATGCCCTGTTTTGGCAGATTTTTCACTTTTAAGCATCAGTGACCACTCTGTGATTTGGGCCCTGTATGTGACTGCATAAGGTGAAATAAGCGTTTTCAGAGCGTAAAAAGCTCAAAAAGCACACTTTCACAGCCAAGTGGCTGCAATCATCATCTTCTTGATGGAAAAGGTGGTTTTGTGTCTCTTTATGCCCTGTTTTGGCAGATTTTTCACTTTTAAGCATCAGTGACCACTCTGTCACTTGTGCCCTGTATGTGACTGCATATGGTGAAATAAGCGTTTTCAGAGCGTAAAAAGCTCAAAAAGCACACTTTCACAGCCAAGTGGCTGCAATCATCATCTTCTTGATGGAAAAGGTGGTTTTGTGTCTTTTTATGCCCTGTTTGGCCAGATTTTTCACTTTTAAGCATCAGTGACCACTCTGTGATTTGGGCCCTGTATGTGACTGCATATGGTGAAATAAGCCTTTTCAGAGCGTAAAAAGCTCAAAAAGCACACTTTTCACAGCCAAGTGGCTGCAATCATCATCTTCTTGATGGAAAAGGTGGTTTTGTGTCTTTTTATGCCCTGTTTGGCCAGATTATTCACTTTTAAGCATCAGTGACCACTCTGTGATTTGGGCCCTGTATGTGACTGCATATGGTGAAATATGCGTTTTCAGAGCGTAAAAAGCTCAAAAAGCACACTTTCACAGCCAAGTGGCTGCAATCATCATCTTCTTGATGGAAAAGGTGGTTTTGTGTCTTTTTATGCCCTGTTTGGCCAGATTTTTCACTTTTAAGCATCAGTGACCACTCTGTGATTTGGGCCCTGTATGTGACTGCATAAGGTGAAATAAGCGTTTTCAGAGCGTAAAAAGCTCAAAAAGCACACTTTCACAGCCAAGTGGCTGCAATCATCATCTTCTTGATGGAAAAGGTGGTTTTGTGTCTCTTTATGCCCTGTTTTGGCAGATTTTTCACTTTTAAGCATCAGTGACCACTCTGTCACTTGTGCCCTATATGTGACTGCATATGGTGAAATAAGCGTTTTCAGAGCGTAAAAACCTCAAAAAGCACACTTTCACAGCCAAGTGGCTGCAATCATCATCTTCTTGATGGAAAAGGTGGTTTTGTGCCTTTTTATGCCCTGTTTTGGCAGATTTTTCACTTTTTTAGCTTGAGTGACCACTCTGATTTGGTCCCTGTATGTGACTGCATATGGTGAAATAAGCCTTTTCAGAGCGTAAAAAGCTCAAAAAGCACACTTTTCACAGCCAAGTGGCTGCAATCATCATCTTCTTGATGGAAAAGGTGGTTTTGTGTCTATTTAGGCCCTGTTTTGGCAGATTTTTCACTTTTAAGCATGAGTGACCACTCTGTCACTTGTGCCCTGTATGTGACTGCATATGGTGAAATAAGCGTTTTCAGAGCGTAAAAAGCTCAAACAGCACAATTTCACAGCCAAGTGGCTCCAATCATCATCTTCTTGATGGAAAAGGTGGTTTTGTGTCTCTTTATGCCCTGTTTTGGCAGATTTTTCACTTTTAAGCATCAGTGACCACTCTGTCACTTGTGCCCTGTATGTGACTGCATATGGTGAAATAAGCCTTTTCAGAGCGTAAAAAGCTCAAAAAGCACACTTTCACAGCCAAGTGGCTGCAATCATCATCTTCTTGATGGAAAAGGTGGTTTTGTGTCTCTTTATGCCCTGTTTTGGCAGATTTTTCACTTTTAAGCATCAGTGACCACTCTGTCACTTGTGCCCTGTATGTGACTGCATATGGTGAAATAAGCTTTTTCAGAGCGTAAAAAGCTCAAAAAGCACACTTTCACAGCCAAGTGGCTGCAATCATCATCTTCTTGATGGAAAAGGTGGTTTTGTGTCTTTTTATGCCCTGTTTGGCCAGATTATTCACTTTTAAGCATCAGTGACCACTCTGTGATTTAGGCCCTGTATGTGACTTGCATATGGTGAAATAAGCGTTTTCAGAGCATAAAAAGCTCAAAAAGCACACTTTCACAGCCAAGTGGCTGCAATCATCATCTTCTTGATGGAAAAGGTGGTTTTGTGTCTTTTTATGCCCTGTTTGGCCAGAATTTTCACTTTTAAGCATCAGTGACCACTCTGTGATTTGGGCCCTGTATGTGACTGCATAAGGTGAAATAAGCGTTTTCAGAGCGTAAAAAGCTCAAAAAGCACACTTTCACAGCCAAGTGGCTGCAATCATCATCTTCTTGATGGAAAAGGTGGTTTTGTGTCTCTTTATGCCCTGTTTTGGCAGATTTTTCACTTTTAAGCATCAGTGACCACTCTGTCACTTGTGCCCTGTATGTGACTGCATATGGTGAAATAAGCCTTTTCAGAGCGTAAAAAGCTCAAAAAGCACACTTTCACAGCCAAGTGGCTGCAATCATCATCTTCTTGATGGAAAAGGTGGTTTTGTGTCTTTTTATGCCCTGTTTTGGCAGATTTTTCACTTTTTTAGCTTGAGTGACCACTCTGATTTGGTCCCTGTATGTGACTGCATATGGTGAAATAAGCCTTTTCAGAGCGTAAAAAGCTCAAAAAGCACACTTTTCACAGCCAAGTGGCTGCAATCATCATCTTCTTGATGGAAAAGGTGGTTTTGTGTCTATTTATGCCCTGTTTTGGCAGATTTTTCACTTTTAAGCATCAGTGACCACTCTGTGATTTGGGCCCTGTATGTGACTGCATATGGTGAAATAAGCGTTTTCAGAGCGTAAAAAGCTCAAAAAGCACACTTTCACAGCCAAGTGGCTGCAATCATCATCTTCTTGATGGAAAAGGTGGTTTTGTGTCTTTTTATGCCCTGTTTGGCCAGATTTTTCACTTTTAAGCATCAGTGACCACTCTGTGATTTGGGCCCTGTATGTGACTGCATATGGTGAAATAAGCGTTTTCAGAGCGTAAAAAGCTCAAAAAGCACACTTTCACAGCCAAGTGGCTGCAATCATCATCTTCTTGATGGAAAAGGTGGTTTTGTGTCTCTTTATGCCCTGTTTTGGCAGATTTTTCACTTTTAAGCATCAGTGACCACTCTGTCACTTGTGCCCTGTATGTGACTGCATATGGTGAAATAAGCGTTTTCAGAGCGTAAAAAGCTCAAAAAGCACACTTTCACAGCCAAGTGGCTGCAATCATCATCTTCTTGATGGAAAAGGTGGTTTTGTGTCTTTTTATGCCCTGTTTGGCCAGATTTTTCACTTTTAAGCATCAGTGACCACTCTGTGATTTGGGCCCTGTATGTGACTGCATATGGTGAAATAAGCGTTTTCAGAGCGTAAAAAGCTCAAAAAGCACACTTTTCACAGCCAAGTGGCTGCAATCATCATCTTCTTGATGGAAAAGGTGGTTTTGTGTGTATTTAGGCCCTGTTTGGCCAGATTTTTCACTTTTAAGCATCAGTGACCACTCTGTCCCTTGTGCCCTGTATGTGACTGCATATGGTGAAATAAGCGTTTTAAGAGCGTAAAAAGTTCAAAAAGCACACTTTCACAGCCAAGTGGCTGCAATCATCATCTTCTTGATGGAAAAGGTGGTTTTGTGTCTTTTTATGCCCTGTTTTGGCAGATTTTTCACTTTTTTAGCTTGAGTGACCACTCTGATTTGGTCCCTGTATGTGACTGCATATGGTGAAATAAGCCTTTTCAGAGCGTAAAAAGCTCAAAAAGCACACTTTTCACAGCCAAGTGGCTGCAATCATCATCTTCTTGATGGAAAAGGTGGTTTTGTGTCTATTTAGGCCCTGTTTTGGCAGATTTTTCACTTTTAAGCATGAGTGACCACTCTGTCACTTGTGCCCTGTATGTGACTGCATATGGTGAAATAAGCGTTTTCAGAGCGTAAAAAGCTCAAAAAGCACACTTTCACAGCCAAGTGGCTGCAATCATCATCTTCTTGATGGAAAAGGTGGTTTTGTGTCTTTTTATTCCCTGTTTGGCCAGATTTTTCAATTTTAAGCATCAGTGACCACTCTGTCACTTGTGCCCTGTATGTGACTGCATATGGTGAAATAAGCGTTTTCAGAGCGTAAAAAGCTCAAAAAAGCACACTTTCACAGCCAAGTGGCTGCAATCATCATCTTCTTGATGGAAAAGGTGGTTTTGTGTCTTTTTATGCCCTGTTTGGCCAGATTTTTCAATTTTAAGCATCAGTGACCACTCTGTCACTTGTGCCCTGTATGTAACTGCATATGGTGAAATAAGCGTTTTCAGAGCGTAAAAAGCTCAAAAAGCACACTTTCACAGCCAAGTGGCTGCAATCATCATCTTCTTGATGGAAAAGGTGGTTTTGTGTCTTTTTATGCCCTGTTTGGCCAGATTATTCACTTTTAAGCATCAGTGACCACTCTGTGATTTAGGCCCTGTATGTGACTGCATATGGTGAAATAAGCGTTTTCAGAGCATAAAAAGCTCAAAAAGCACACTTTCACAGCCAAGTGGCTGCAATCATCATCTTCTTGATGGAAAAGGTGGTTTTGTGTCTTTTTATGCCCTGTTTGGCCAGATTTTTCACTTTTAAGCATCAGTGACCACTCTGTGATTTGGGCCCTGTATGTGACTGCATAAGGTGAAATAAGCGTTTTCAGAGCGTAAAAAGCTCAAAAAGCACACTTTCACAGCCAAGTGGCTGCAATCATCATCTTCTTGATGGAAAAGGTGGTTTTGTGTCTCTTTATGCCCTGTTTTGGCAGATTTTTCACTTTTAAGCATCAGTGACCACTCTGTCACTTGTGCCCTGTATGTGACTGCATATGGTGAAATAAGCTTTTTCAGAGCGTAAAAAGCTCAAAAAGCACACTTTCACAGCCAAGTGGCTGCAATCATCATCTTCTTGATGGAAAAGTTGGTTTTGTGTCTTTTTATGCCCTGTTTGGCCAGATTATTCACTTTTAAGCATCAGTGACCACTCTGTGATTTAGGCCCTGTATGTGACTGCATATGGTGAAATAAGCGTTTTCAGAGCATAAAAAGCTCAAAAAGCACACTTTCACAGCCAAGTGGCCGCAATCATCATCTTCTTGATGGAAAAGGTGGTTTTGTGTCTTTTTATGCCCTGTTTGGCCAGATTTTTCACTTTTAAGCATCAGTGACCACTCTGTGATTTGGGCCCTGTATGTGACTGCATAAGGTGAAATAAGCGTTTTCAGAGCGTAAAAAGCTCAAAAAGCACACTTTCACAGCCAAGTGGCTGCAATCATCATCTTCTTGATGGAAAAGGTGGTTTTGTGTCTCTTTATGCCCTGTTTTGGCAGATTTTTCACTTTTAAGCATCAGTGACCACTCTGTCACTTGTGCCCTGTATGTGACTGCATATGGTGAAATAAGCGTTTTCAGAGCGTAAAAAGCTCAAAAAGCACACTGTCACAGCCAAGTGGCTGCAATCATCATCTTCTTCATGGAAAAGGTGGTTTTGTGTCTTTTTATGCCCTGTTTGGCCAGATTTTTCACTTTTAAGCATCAGTGACCACTCTGTGATTTGGGCCCTGTATGTGACTGCATATGGTGAAATAAGCCTTTTCAGAGCGTAAAAAGCTCAAAAAGCACACTTTTCACAGCCAAGTGGCCGCAATCATCATCTTCTTGATGGAAAAGGTGGTTTTGTGTCTTTTTATGCCCTGTTTTGGCAGATTTTTCACTTTTTTAGCTTGAGTGACCACTCTGATTTGGTCCCTGTATGTGACTGCATATGGTGGAATAAGCGTTTTCAGAGCGTAAAAAGCTCAAAAAGCACACTTTTCACAGCCAAGTGGCTGCAATCATCATCTTCTTGATGGAAAAGGTGGTTTTGTGTGTATTTAGGCCCTGTTTGGCCAGATTTTTCACTTTTAAGCATCAGTGACCACTCTGTCCCTTGTGCCCTGTATGTGACTGCATATGGTGAAATAAGCGTTTTAAGAGCGTAAAAAGTTCAAAAAGCACACTTTCACAGCCAAGTGGCTGCAATCATCATCTTCTTGATGGAAAAGGTGCTTTTGTGTCTTTTTATGCCCTGTTTTGGCAGATTTTTCACTTTTTTAGCTTGAGTGACCACTCTGATTTGGTCCCTGTATGTGACTGCATATGGGGAAATAAGCCTTTTCAGAGCGTAAAAAGCTCAAAAAGCACACTTTTCACAGCCAAGTGGCTGCAATCATCATCTTCTTGATGGAAAAGGTGGTTTTGTGTCTATTTAGGCCCTGTTTTGGCAGATTTTTCACTTTTAAGCATGAGTGACCACTCTGTCACTTGTGCCCTGTATGTGACTGCATATGGTGAAATAAGCGTTTTCAGAGCGTAAAAAGCTCAAAAAGCACAATTTCACAGCCAAGTGGCTGCAATCATCATCTTCTTGATGGAAAAGGTGGTTTTGTGTCTTTTTATGCCCTGTTTGGCCAGATTTTTCACTTTTAAGCATCAGTGACCACTCTGTGATTTGGGCCCTGTATGTGACTGCATATGGTGAAATAAGCGTTTTCAGAGCGTAAAAAGCTCAAAAAGCACACTTTCACAGCCAAGTGGCTGCAATCATCATCTTCTTGATGGAAAAGGTGGTTTTGTGTCTCTTTATGCCCTGTTTGGCCAGATTATTCACTTTTAAGCATCAGTGACCACTCTGTGATTTGGGCCCTGTATGTGACTGCATATGGTGAAATAAGCGTTTTCAGAGCGTAAAAAGCTCAAAAAGCACACTTTCACAGCCAAGTGGCTGCAATCATCATCTTCTTGATGGAAAAGGTGGTTTTGTGTCTTTTTATGCCCTGTTTTGGCAGATTTTTCACTTTTTTAGCTTGAGTGACCACTCTGATTTGGTCCCTGTATGTGACTGCATATGGTGACATAAGCCTTTTCAGAGCGTAAAAAGCTCAAAAAGCACACTTTTCACAGCCAAGTGGCTGCAATCATCATCGTCTTGATGGAAAAGGTGGTTTTGTGTCTATTTAGGCCCTGTTTTGGCAGATTTTTCACTTTTAAGCATGAGTGACCACTCTGTCACTTGTGCCCTGTATGTGACTGCATATGGTGAAATAAGCGTTTTCAGAGCGTAAAAAGCTCAAAAAGCACAATTTCACAGCCAAGTGGCTGCAATCATCATCTTCTTGATGGAAAAGGTGGTTTTGTGTCTTTTTATGCCCTGTTTTGGCAGATTTTTCACTTTTTTAGCTTGAGTGACCACTGTGATTTGGTCCCTGTATGTGACTGCATATGGTGAAATAAGCGTTTTCAGAGCGTAAAAAGCTGAAAAAGCACACTTTCACAGCCAAGTGGCTGCAATCATCATCTTCTTGATGGAAAAGGTGGTTTTGTGTCTTTTTATGCCCTGTTTGGCCAGATTTTTCAATTTTAAGCATCAGTGACCACTCTGTCACTTGTGCCCTGTATGTGACTGCATATGGTGAAATAAGCGTTTTCAGAGCGTAAAAAGCTCAAAAAGCACACTTTCACAGCCAAGTGGCTGCAATCATCATCTTCTTGATGGAAAAGGTGGTTTTGTGTCTTTTTATGCCCTGTTTGGCCAGATTTTTCACTTTTAAGCATATGTGACCACTCTGTGATTTGGGCCCTGTATGTGACTGCATATGGTGAAATAAGCGTTTTCAGAGCGTAAAAAGCTCAAAAAAGCACACTTTCACAGCCAAGTGGCTGCAATCATCATCTTCTTGATGGAAAAGGTGGTTTTGTGTCTATTTAGGCCCTGTTTGGCCAGATTTTTCACTTTAAAGCATCAGTGACCACTCTGTGAAATGGGCCCTGTATGTGACTGCATATGGTGAAATAAGCGTTTTAAGAGCGTAAAAAGTTCAAAAAGCACACTTTCACAGCCAAGTGGCTGCAATCATCATCTTCTTGATGGAAAAGGTGGTTTTGTGTCTTTTTATGCCCTGTTTTGGCAGATTTTTCACTTTTTTAGCTTGAGTGACCACTCTGATTTGGTCCCTGTATGTGACTGCATATGGTGAAATAAGCCTTTTCAGAGCATAAAAAGCTCAAAAAGCACACTTTTCACAGCCAAGTGGCTGCAATCATCATCTTCTTGATGGAAAAGGTGGTTTTGTGTCTATTTAGGCCCTGTTTTGGCAGATTTTTCACTTTTAAGCATGAGTGACCACTCTGTCACTTGTGCCCTGTATGTGACTGCATATGGTGAAATAAGCGTTTTCAGAGCGTAAAAAGCTCAAACAGCACAATTTCACAGCCAAGTGGCTGCAATCATCATCTTCTTGATGGAAAAGGTGGTTTTGTGTCTCTTTATGCCCTGTTTTGGCATATTTTTCACTTTTAAGCATCAGTGACCACTCTGTCACTTGTGCCCTGTATGTGACTGCATATGGTGAAATAAGCCTTTTCAGAGCGTAAAAAGCTCAAAAAGCACACTTTCACAGCCAAGTGGCTGCAATCATCATCTTCTTGATGGAAAAGGTGGTTTTTGTGTCTTTTTATACCCTGTTTGGCCAGATTTTTCACTTTTAAGCATCAGTGACCACTCTGTCACTTGTGCCCTGTATGTGACTGCATATGGTGAAATAAGCGTTTTCAGAGCGTAAAAAGCTCAAGAAGCACACTTTCACAGCCAAGTGGCTGCAATCATCATCTTCTTGATGGAAAAGGTGGTTTTGTGTCTTTTTATGCCCTGTTTGGCCAGATTTTTCACTTTTAAGCATCATTGACCACTCTGTGATTTGGTCCCGGTATGTGACTGCATATGGTGAAATAAGCCTTTTCAGAGCGTAAAAAGCTCAAAAAGCACACTTTCACAGCCAAGTGGCTGCAATCATCATCTTCTTGATGGAAAAGGTGGTTTTTGTGTCTTTTTATACCCTGTTTGGCCAGATTTTTCACTTTTAAGCATCAGTGACCACTCTGTCACTTGTGCCCTGTATGTGACTGCATATGGTGAAATAAGCGTTTTCAGAGCGTAAAAAGCTCAAAAAGCACACTTTCACAGCCAAGTGGCTGCAATCATCATCTTCTTGATGGAAAAGGTGGTTTTGTGTCTTTTTATGCCCTGTTTTGGCAGATTTTTCACTTTTTTAGCTTGAGTGACCACTGTGATTTGGTCCCTGTATGTGACTGCATATGGTGAAATAAGCGTTTTCAGAGCGTAAAAAGCTCAAAAAGCACACTTTCACAGCCAAGTGGCTGCAATCATCATCTTCTTGATGGAAAAGGTGGTTTTGTGTCTCTTTATGCCCTGTTTTGGCAGATTTTTCACTTTTAAGCATCAGTGACCACTCTGTGATTTGGGCCCTGTATGTGACTGCATAAGGTGAAATAAGCGTTTTCAGAGCGTAAAAAGCTCAAAAAGCACACTTTCACAGCCAAGTGGCTGCAATCATCATCTTCTTGATGGAAAAGGTGGTTTTGTGTCTCTTTATGCCCTGTTTTGGCAGATTTTTCACTTTTAAGCATCAGTGACCACTCTGTCACTTGTGCCCTGTATGTGACTGCATATGGTGAAATAAGCGTTTTCAGAGCGTAAAAAGCTCAAAAAGCACACTTTCACAGCCAAGTGGCTGCAATCATCATCTTCTTGATGGAAAAGGTGGTTTTGTGTCTTTTTATGCCCTGTTTGGCCAGATTTTTCACTTTTAAGCATCAGTGACCACTCTGTGATTTGGGCCCTGTATGTGACTGCATATGGTGAAATAAGCCTTTTCAGAGCGTAAAAAGCTCAAAAAGCACACTTTTCACAGCCAAGTGGCTGCAATCATCATCTTCTTGATGGAAAAGGTGGTTTTGTGTCTTTTTATGCCCTGTTTGGCCAGATTATTCACTTTTAAGCATCAGTGACCACTCTGTGATTTGGGCCCTGTATGTGACTGCATATGGTGAAATATGCGTTTTCAGAGCGTAAAAAGCTCAAAAAGCACACTTTCACAGCCAAGTGGCTGCAATCATCATCTTCTTGATGGAAAAGGTGGTTTTGTGTCTTTTTATGCCCTGTTTGGCCAGATTTTTCACTTTTAAGCATCAGTGACCACTCTGTGATTTGGGCCCTGTATGTGACTGCATAAGGTGAAATAAGCGTTTTCAGAGCGTAAAAAGCTCAAAAAGCACACTTTCACAGCCAAGTGGCTGCAATCATCATCTTCTTGATGGAAAAGGTGGTTTTGTGTCTCTTTATGCCCTGTTTTGGCAGATTTTTCACTTTTAAGCATCAGTGACCACTCTGTCACTTGTGCCCTATATGTGACTGCATATGGTGAAATAAGCGTTTTCAGAGCGTAAAAACCTCAAAAAGCACACTTTCACAGCCAAGTGGCTGCAATCATCATCTTCTTGATGGAAAAGGTGGTTTTGTGCCTTTTTATGCCCTGTTTTGGCAGATTTTTCACTTTTTTAGCTTGAGTGACCACTCTGATTTGGTCCCTGTATGTGACTGCATATGGTGAAATAAGCCTTTTCAGAGCGTAAAAAGCTCAAAAAGCACACTTTTCACAGCCAAGTGGCTGCAATCATCATCTTCTTGATGGAAAAGGTGGTTTTGTGTCTATTTAGGCCCTGTTTTGGCAGATTTTTCACTTTTAAGCATGAGTGACCACTCTGTCACTTGTGCCCTGTATGTGACTGCATATGGTGAAATAAGCGTTTTCAGAGCGTAAAAAGCTCAAACAGCACAATTTCACAGCCAAGTGGCTCCAATCATCATCTTCTTGATGGAAAAGGTGGTTTTGTGTCTCTTTATGCCCTGTTTTGGCAGATTTTTCACTTTTAAGCATCAGTGACCACTCTGTCACTTGTGCCCTGTATGTGACTGCATATGGTGAAATAAGCCTTTTCAGAGCGTAAAAAGCTCAAAAAGCACACTTTCACAGCCAAGTGGCTGCAATCATCATCTTCTTGATGGAAAAGGTGGTTTTGTGTCTCTTTATGCCCTGTTTTGGCAGATTTTTCACTTTTAAGCATCAGTGACCACTCTGTCACTTGTGCCCTGTATGTGACTGCATATGGTGAAATAAGCTTTTTCAGAGCGTAAAAAGCTCAAAAAGCACACTTTCACAGCCAAGTGGCTGCAATCATCATCTTCTTGATGGAAAAGGTGGTTTTGTGTCTTTTTATGCCCTGTTTGGCCAGATTATTCACTTTTAAGCATCAGTGACCACTCTGTGATTTAGGCCCTGTATGTGACTTGCATATGGTGAAATAAGCGTTTTCAGAGCATAAAAAGCTCAAAAAGCACACTTTCACAGCCAAGTGGCTGCAATCATCATCTTCTTGATGGAAAAGGTGGTTTTGTGTCTTTTTATGCCCTGTTTGGCCAGAATTTTCACTTTTAAGCATCAGTGACCACTCTGTGATTTGGGCCCTGTATGTGACTGCATAAGGTGAAATAAGCGTTTTCAGAGCGTAAAAAGCTCAAAAAGCACACTTTCACAGCCAAGTGGCTGCAATCATCATCTTCTTGATGGAAAAGGTGGTTTTGTGTCTCTTTATGCCCTGTTTTGGCAGATTTTTCACTTTTAAGCATCAGTGACCACTCTGTCACTTGTGCCCTGTATGTGACTGCATATGGTGAAATAAGCCTTTTCAGAGCGTAAAAAGCTCAAAAAGCACACTTTCACAGCCAAGTGGCTGCAATCATCATCTTCTTGATGGAAAAGGTGGTTTTGTGTCTTTTTATGCCCTGTTTTGGCAGATTTTTCACTTTTTTAGCTTGAGTGACCACTCTGATTTGGTCCCTGTATGTGACTGCATATGGTGAAATAAGCCTTTTCAGAGCGTAAAAAGCTCAAAAAGCACACTTTTCACAGCCAAGTGGCTGCAATCATCATCTTCTTGATGGAAAAGGTGGTTTTGTGTCTATTTAGGCCCTGTTTTGGCAGATTTTTCACTTTTAAGCATCAGTGACCACTCTGTCACTTGTGCCCTGTATGTGACTGCATATGGTGAAATAAGCGATTTCAGAGCGTAAAAAGCTCAAAAAGCACAATTTCACAGCCAAGTGGCTGCAATCATCATCTTCTTGATGGAAAAGGTGGTTTTGTGTCTTTTTATGCCCTGTTTGGCCAGATTTTTCACTTTTAAGCATCAGTGACCACTCTGTGATTTGGGCCCTGTATGTGACTGCATATGGTGAAATAAGCGTTTTCAGAGCGTAAAAAGCTCAAAAAGCACACTTTCACAGCCAAGTGGCTGCAATCATCATCTTCTTGATGGAAAAGGTGGTTTTGTGTCTCTTTATGCCCTGTTTTGGCAGATTTTTCACTTTTAAGCATCAGTGACCACTCTGTCACTTGTGCCCTGTATGTGACTGCATATGGTGAAATAAGCTTTTTCAGAGCGTAAAAAGCTCAAAAAGCACACTTTCACAGCCAAGTGGCTGCAATCATCATCTTCTTGATGGAAAAGGTGGTTTTGTGTCTTTTTATGCCCTGTTTTGGCAGATTTTTCACTTTTTTAGCTTGAGTGACCACTCTGATTTGGTCCCTGTATGTGACTGCATATGGTGAAATAAGCCTTTTCAGAGCGTAAAAAGCTCAAAAAGCACACTTTTCACAGCCAAGTGGCTGCAATCATCATCTTCTTGATGGAAAAGGTGGTTTTGTGTCTATTTAGGCCCTGTTTTGGCAGATTTTTCACTTTTAAGCATCAGTGACCACTCTGTCACTTGTGCCCTGTATGTGACTGCATATGGTGAAATAAGCGATTTCAGAGCGTAAAAAGCTCAAAAAGCACACTTTCACAGCCAAGTGGCTGCAATCATCATCTTCTTGATGGAAAAGGTGGTTTTGTGTCTTTTTATGCCCTGTTTTGGCAGATTTTTCACTTTTTTAGCTTGAGTGACCACTCTGATTTGGTCCCTGTATGTGACTGCATATGGTGAAATAAGCCTTTTCAGAGCGTAAAAAGCTCAAAAAGCACACTTTTCACAGCCAAGTGGCTGCAATCATCATCTTCTTGATGGAAAAGGTGGTTTTGTGTCTATTTAGGCCCTGTTTTGGCAGATTTTTCACTTTTAAGCATCAGTGACCACTCTGTCACTTGTGCCCTGTATGTGACTGCATATGGTGAAATAAGCGTTTTCAGAGCGTAAAAAGCTCAAAAAGCACAATTTCACAGACAAGTGGCTGCAATCATCATCTTCTTGATGGAAAAGGTGGTTTTGTGTCTTTTTATGCCCTGTTTGGCCAGATTTTTCACTTTTAAGCATCAGTGACCACTCTGTGATTTGGGCCCTGTATGTGACTGCATATGGTGAAATAAGCGTTTTCAGAGCGTAAAAAGCTCAAAAAGCACACTTTTCACAGCCAAGTGGCTGCAATCATCATCTTCTTGATGGAAAAGGTGGTTTTGTGTCTTTTTATGCCCTGTTTGGCCAGATTATTCACTTTTAAGCATCAGTGACCACTCTGTGATTTAGGCCCTGTATGTGACTGCATATGGTGAAATAAGCGTTTTCAGAGCATAAAAAGCTCAAAAAGCACACTTTCACAGCCAAGTGGCTGCAATCATCATCTTCTTGATGGAAAAGGTGGTTTTGTGTCTTTTTATGCCCTGTTTGGCCAGATTTTTCACTTTTTTAGCTTGAGTGACCACTGTGATTTGGTCCCTGTATGTGACTGCATATGGTGAAATAAGCGTTTTCAGAGCGTAAAAAGCTCAAAAAGCACACTTTTCACAGCCAAGTGGCTGCAATCATCATCTTCTTGATGGAAAAGGTGGTTTTGTGTCTTTTTATGCCCTGTTTGGCCAGAATTTTCACTTTTAAGCATCAGTGACCACTCTGTGATTTGGGCCCTGTATGTGACTGCATAAGGTGAAATAAGCGTTTTCAGAGCGTAAAAAGCTCAAAAAGCACACTTTCACAGCCAAGTGGCTGCAATCATCATCTTCTTGATGGAAAAGGTGGTTTTGTGTCTCTTTATGCCCTGTTTTGGCAGATTTTTCACTTTTAAGCATCAGTGACCACTCTGTCACTTGTGCCCTGTATGTGACTGCATATGGTGAAATAAGCTTTTTCAGAGCGTAAAAAGCTCAAAAAGCACACTTTCACAGCCAAGTGGCTGCAATCATCATCTTCTTGATGGAAAAGGTGGTTTTGTGTCTTTTTATGCCCTGTTTGGCCAGATTATTCACTTTTAAGCATCAGTGACCACTCTGTGATTTAGGCCCTGTATGTGACTGCATATAGTGAAATAAGCGTTTTCAGAGCATAAAAAGCTCAAAAAGCACACTTTCACAGCCAAGTGGCTGCAATCATCATCGTCTTGATGGAAAAGGTGGTTTTGTGTCTTTTTATGCCCTGTTTTGGCAGATTTTTCACTTTTTTAGCTTGAGTGAGCACTCTGATTTGGTCCCTGTATGTGACTGCATATGGTGAAATAAGCCTTTTCAGAGCGTAAAAAGCTCAAAAAGCACACTTTCACAGCCAAGTGGCTGCAATCATCATCTTCTTGATGGAAAAGGTGGTTTTTGTGTCTTTTTATACCCTGTTTGGCCAGATTTTTCACTTTTAAGCATCAGTGACCACTCTGTCACTTGTGCCCTGTATGTGACTGCATATGGTGAAATAAGCGTTTTCAGAGCGTAAAAAGCTCAAAAAGCACACTTTCACAGCCAAGTGGCTGCAATCATCATCTTCTTGATGGAAAAGGTGGTTTTGTGTCTTTTTATGCCCTGTTTTGGCAGATTTTTCACTTTTTTAGCTTGAGTGACCACTGTGATTTGGTCCCTGTATGTGACTGCATATGGTGAAATAAGCGTTTTCAGAGCGTAAAAAGCTCAAAAAGCACACTTTCACAGCCAAGTGGCTGCAATCATCATCTTCTTGATGGAAAAGGTGGTTTTGTGTCTCTTTATGCCCTGTTTTGGCAGATTTTTCACTTTTAAGCATCAGTGACCACTCTGTCACTTGTGCCCTGTATGTGACTGCATATGGTGAAATAAGCGTTTTCAGAGCGTAAAAAGCTCAAAAAGCACACTTTCACAGCCAAGTGGCTGCAATCATCATCTTCTTGATGGAAAAGGTGGTTTTGTGTCTTTTTATGCCCTGTTTGGCCAGATTTTTCACTTTTAAGCATCAGTGACCACTCTGTGATTTGGGCCCTGTATGTGACTGCATATGGTGAAATAAGCCTTTTCAGAGCGTAAAAAGCTCAAAAAGCACACTTTTCACAGCCAAGTGGCTGCAATCATCATCTTCTTGATGGAAAAGGTGGTTTTGTGTCTTTTTATGCCCTGTTTGGCCAGATTATTCACTTTTAAGCATCAGTGACCACTCTGTGATTTGGGCCCTGTATGTGACTGCATATGGTGAAATATGCGTTTTCAGAGCGTAAAAAGCTCAAAAAGCACACTTTCACAGCCAAGTGGCTGCAATCATCATCTTCTTGATGGAAAAGGTGGTTTTGTGTCTTTTTATGCCCTGTTTGGCCAGATTTTTCACTTTTAAGCATCAGTGACCACTCTGTGATTTGGGCCCTGTATGTGACTGCATAAGGTGAAATAAGCGTTTTCAGAGCGTAAAAAGCTCAAAAAGCACACTTTCACAGCCAAGTGGCTGCAATCATCATCTTCTTGATGGAAAAGGTGGTTTTGTGTCTCTTTATGCCCTGTTTTGGCAGATTTTTCACTTTTAAGCATCAGTGACCACTCTGTCACTTGTGCCCTGTATGTGACTGCATATGGTGAAATAAGCGTTTTCAGAGCGTAAAAACCTCAAAAAGCACACTTTCACAGCCAAGTGGCTGCAATCATCATCTTCTTGATGGAAAAGGTGGTTTTGTGTCTTTTTATGCCCTGTTTTGGCAGATTTTTCACTTTTTTAGCTTGAGTGACCACTCTGATTTGGTCCCTGTATGTGACTGCATATGGTGAAATAAGCCTTTTCAGAGCGTAAAAAGCTCAAAAAGCACACTTTTCACAGCCAAGTGGCTGCAATCATCATCTTCTTGATGGAAAAGGTGGTTTTGTGTCTATTTAGGCCCTGTTTTGGCAGATTTTTCACTTTTAAGCATGAGTGACCACTCTGTCACTTGTGCCCTGTATGTGACTGCATATGGTGAAATAAGCGTTTTCAGAGCGTAAAAAGCTCAAACAGCACAATTTCACAGCCAAGTGGCTGCAATCATCATCTTCTTGATGGAAAAGGTGGTTTTGTGTCTCTTTATGCCCTGTTTTGGCAGATTTTTCACTTTTAAGCATCAGTGACCACTCTGTCACTTGTGCCCTGTATGTGACTGCATATGGTGAAATAAGCCTTTTCAGAGCGTAAAAAGCTCAAAAAGCACACTTTCACAGCCAAGTGGCTGCAATCATCATCTTCTTGATGGAAAAGGTGGTTTTGTGTCTCTTTATGCCCTGTTTTGGCAGATTTTTCACTTTTAAGCATCAGTGACCACTCTGTCACTTGTGCCCTGTATGTGACTGCATATGGTGAAATAAGCTTTTTCAGAGCGTAAAAAGCTCAAAAAGCACACTTTCACAGCCAAGTGGCTGCAATCATCATCTTCTTGATGGAAAAGGTGGTTTTGTGTCTTTTTATGCCCTGTTTGGCCAGATTATTCACTTTTAAGCATCAGTGACCACTCTGTGATTTAGGCCCTGTATGTGACTTGCATATGGTGAAATAAGCGTTTTCAGAGCATAAAAAGCTCAAAAAGCACACTTTCACAGCCAAGTGGCTGCAATCATCATCTTCTTGATGGAAAAGGTGGTTTTGTGTCTTTTTATGCCCTGTTTGGCCAGATTATTCACTTTTAAGCATCAGTGACCACTCTGTGATTTAGGCCCTGTATGTGACTGCATATGGTGAAATAAGCGTTTTCAGAGCATAAAAAGCTCAAAAAGCACACTTTCACAGCCAAGTGGCTGCAATCATCATCTTCTTGATGGAAAAGGTGGTTTTGTGTCTTTTTATGCCCTGTTTGGCCAGAATTTTCACTTTTAAGCATCAGTGACCACTCTGTGATTTGGGCCCTGTATGTGACTGCATAAGGTGAAATAAGCGTTTTCAGAGCGTAAAAAGCTCAAAAAGCACACTTTCACAGCCAAGTGGCTGCAATCATCATCTTCTTGATGGAAAAGGTGGTTTTGTGTCTCTTTATGCCCTGTTTTGGCAGATTTTTCACTTTTAAGCATCAGTGACCACTCTGTCACTTGTGCCCTGTATGTGACTGCATATGGTGAAATAAGCTTTTTCAGAGCGTAAAAAGCTCAAAAAGCACACTTTCACAGCCAAGTGGCTGCAATCATCATCTTCTTGATGGAAAAGGTGGTTTTGTGTCTTTTTATGCCCTGTTTTGGCAGATTTTTCACTTTTTTAGCTTGAGTGACCACTCTGATTTGGTCCCTGTATGTGACTGCATATGGTGAAATAAGCCTTTTCAGAGCGTAAAAAGCTCAAAAAGCACACTTTTCACAGCCAAGTGGCTGCAATCATCATCTTCTTGATGGAAAAGGTGGTTTTGTGTCTATTTAGGCCCTGTTTTGGCAGATTTTTCACTTTTAAGCATCAGTGACCACTCTGTCACTTGTGCCCTGTATGTGACTGCATATGGTGAAATAAGCGATTTCAGAGCGTAAAAAGCTCAAAAAGCACAATTTCACAGCCAAGTGGCTGCAATCATCATCTTCTTGATGGAAAAGGTGGTTTTGTGTCTTTTTATGCCCTGTTTGGCCAGATTTTTCACTTTTAAGCATCAGTGACCACTCTGTGATTTGGGCCCTGTATGTGACTGCATATGGTGAAATAAGCGTTTTCAGAGCGTAAAAAGCTCAAAAAGCACACTTTCACAGCCAAGTGGCTGCAATCATCATCTTCTTGATGGAAAAGGTGGTTTTGTGTCTCTTTATGCCCTGTTTTGGCAGATTTTTCACTTTTAAGCATCAGTGACCACTCTGTCACTTGTGCCCTGTATGTGACTGCATATGGTGAAATAAGCTTTTTCAGAGCGTAAAAAGCTCAAAAAGCACACTTTCACAGCCAAGTGGCTGCAATCATCATCTTCTTGATGGAAAAGGTGGTTTTGTGTCTTTTTATGCCCTGTTTTGGCAGATTTTTCACTTTTTTAGCTTGAGTGACCACTCTGATTTGGTCCCTGTATGTGACTGCATATGGTGAAATAAGCCTTTTCAGAGCGTAAAAAGCTCAAAAAGCACACTTTTCACAGCCAAGTGGCTGCAATCATCATCTTCTTGATGGAAAAGGTGGTTTTGTGTCTATTTAGGCCCTGTTTTGGCAGATTTTTCACTTTTAAGCATCAGTGACCACTCTGTCACTTGTGCCCTGTATGTGACTGCATATGGTGAAATAAGCGTTTTCAGAGCGTAAAAAGCTCAAAAAGCACAATTTCACAGACAAGTGGCTGCAATCATCATCTTCTTGATGGAAAAGGTGGTTTTGTGTCTTTTTATGCCCTGTTTGGCCAGATTTTTCACTTTTAAGCATCAGTGACCACTCTGTGATTTGGGCCCTGTATGTGACTGCATATGGTGAAATAAGCGTTTTCAGAGCGTAAAAAGCTCAAAAAGCACACTTTTCACAGCCAAGTGGCTGCAATCATCATCTTCTTGATGGAAAAGGTGGTTTTGTGTCTTTTTATGCCCTGTTTGGCCAGATTATTCACTTTTAAGCATCAGTGACCACTCTGTGATTTAGGCCCTGTATGTGACTGCATATGGTGAAATAAGCGTTTTCAGAGCATAAAAAGCTCAAAAAGCACACTTTCACAGCCAAGTGGCTGCAATCATCATCTTCTTGATGGAAAAGGTGGTTTTGTGTCTTTTTATGCCCTGTTTGGCCAGATTTTTCACTTTTTTAGCTTGAGTGACCACTGTGATTTGGTCCCTGTATGTGACTGCATATGGTGAAATAAGCGTTTTCAGAGCGTAAAAAGCTCAAAAAGCACACTTTTCACAGCCAAGTGGCTGCAATCATCATCTTCTTGATGGAAAAGGTGGTTTTGTGTCTTTTTATGCCCTGTTTGGCCAGAATTTTCACTTTTAAGCATCAGTGACCACTCTGTGATTTGGGCCCTGTATGTGACTGCATAAGGTGAAATAAGCGTTTTCAGAGCGTAAAAAGCTCAAAAAGCACACTTTCACAGCCAAGTGGCTGCAATCATCATCTTCTTGATGGAAAAGGTGGTTTTGTGTCTCTTTATGCCCTGTTTTGGCAGATTTTTCACTTTTAAGCATCAGTGACCACTCTGTCACTTGTGCCCTGTATGTGACTGCATATGGTGAAATAAGCTTTTTCAGAGCGTAAAAAGCTCAAAAAGCACACTTTCACAGCCAAGTGGCTGCAATCATCATCTTCTTGATGGAAAAGGTGGTTTTGTGTCTTTTTATGCCCTGTTTGGCCAGATTATTCACTTTTAAGCATCAGTGACCACTCTGTGATTTAGGCCCTGTATGTGACTGCATATAGTGAAATAAGCGTTTTCAGAGCATAAAAAGCTCAAAAAGCACACTTTCACAGCCAAGTGGCTGCAATCATCATCGTCTTGATGGAAAAGGTGGTTTTGTGTCTTTTTATGCCCTGTTTTGGCAGATTTTTCACTTTTTTAGCTTGAGTGACCACTGTGATTTGGTCCCTGTATGTGACTGCATATGGTGAAATAAGCGTTTTCAGAGCGTAAAAAGCTCAAAAAGCACACTTTCACAGCCAAGTGGCTGCAATCATCATCTTCTTGATGGAAAAGGTGGTTTTGTGTCTTTTTATGCCCTGTTTGGCCAGATTTTTCACTTTTAAGCATCAGTGACCACTCTGTGATTTGGGCCCTGTATGTGACTGCATATGGTGAAATAAGCGTTTTCAGAGCGTAAAAAGCTCAAAAAGCACACTTTCACAGCCAAGTGGCTGCAATCATCATCTTCTTGATGGAAAAGGTGGTTTTGTGTCTCTTTATGCCCTGTTTTGGCAGATTTTTCACTTTTAAGCATCAGTGACCACTCTGTCACTTGTGCCCTGTATGTGACTGCATATGGTGAAATAAGCTTTTTCAGAGCGTAAAAAGCTCAAAAAGCACACTTTCACAGCCAAGTGGCTGCAATCATCATCTTCTTGATGGAAAAGGTGGTTTTGTGTCTTTTTATGCCCTGTTTTGGCAGATTTTTCACTTTTTTAGCTTGAGTGACCACTCTGATTTGGTCCCTGTATGTGACTGCATATGGTGAAATAAGCCTTTTCAGAGCGTAAAAAGCTCAAAAAGCACACTTTTCACAGCCAAGTGGCTGCAATCATCATCTTCTTGATGGAAAAGGTGGTTTTGTGTCTATTTAGGCCCTGTTTTGGCAGATTTTTCACTTTTAAGCATCAGTGACCACTCTGTCACTTGTGCCCTGTATGTGACTGCATATGGTGAAATAAGCGATTTCAGAGCGTAAAAAGCTCAAAAAGCACAATTTCACAGCCAAGTGGCTGCAATCATCATCTTCTTGATGGAAAAGGTGGTTTTGTGTCTTTTTATGCCCTGTTTGGCCAGATTTTTCACTTTTAAGCATCAGTGACCACTCTGTGATTTGGGCCCTGTATGTGACTGCATATGGTGAAATAAGCGTTTTCAGAGCGTAAAAAGCTCAAAAAGCACACTTTCACAGCCAAGTGGCTGCAATCATCATCTTCTTGATGGAAAAGGTGGTTTTGTGTCTCTTTATGCCCTGTTTTGGCAGATTTTTCACTTTTAAGCATCAGTGACCACTCTGTCACTTGTGCCCTGTATGTGACTGCATATGGTGAAATAAGCTTTTTCAGAGCGTAAAAAGCTCAAAAAGCACACTTTCACAGCCAAGTGGCTGCAATCATCATCTTCTTGATGGAAAAGGTGGTTTTGTGTCTTTTTATGCCCTGTTTTGGCAGATTTTTCACTTTTTTAGCTTGAGTGACCACTCTGATTTGGTCCCTGTATGTGACTGCATATGGTGAAATAAGCCTTTTCAGAGCGTAAAAAGCTCAAAAAGCACACTTTTCACAGCCAAGTGGCTGCAATCATCATCTTCTTGATGGAAAAGGTGGTTTTGTGTCTATTTAGGCCCTGTTTTGGCAGATTTTTCACTTTTAAGCATCAGTGACCACTCTGTCACTTGTGCCCTGTATGTGACTGCATATGGTGAAATAAGCGTTTTCAGAGCGTAAAAAGCTCAAAAAGCACAATTTCACAGACAAGTGGCTGCAATCATCATCTTCTTGATGGAAAAGGTGGTTTTGTGTCTTTTTATGCCCTGTTTGGCCAGATTTTTCACTTTTAAGCATCAGTGACCACTCTGTGATTTGGGCCCTGTATGTGACTGCATATGGTGAAATAAGCGTTTTCAGAGCGTAAAAAGCTCAAAAAGCACACTTTCACAGCCAAGTGGCTGCAATCATCATCTTCTTGATGGAAAAGGTGGTTTTGTGTCTCTTTATGCCCTGTTTGGCCAGATTATTCACTTTTAAGCATCAGTGACCACTCTGTGATTTGGGCCCTGTATGTGACTGCATATGGTGAAATATGCGTTTTCAGAGCGTAAAAAGCTCAAAAAGCACACTTTTCACAGCCAAGTGGCTGCAATCATCATCTTCTTGATGGAAAAGGTGGTTTTGTGTCTTTTTATGCCCTGTTTGGCCAGATTATTCACTTTTAAGCATCAGTGACCACTCTGTGATTTAGGCCCTGTATGTGACTGCATATGGTGAAATAAGCGTTTTCAGAGCATAAAAAGCTCAAAAAGCACACTTTCACAGCCAAGTGGCTGCAATCATCATCTTCTTGATGGAAAAGGTGGTTTTGTGTCTTTTTATGCCCTGTTTGGCCAGATTTTTCACTTTTTTAGCTTGAGTGACCATTGTGATTTGGTCCCTGTATGTGACTGCATATGGTGAAATAAGCGTTTTCAGAGCGTAAAAAGCTCAAAAAGCACACTTTCACAGCCAAGTGGCTGCAATCATCATCTTCTTGATGGAAAAGGTGGTTTTTGTGTCTTTTTATACCCTGTTTGGCCAGATTTTTCACTTTTAAGCATCAGTGACCACTCTGTCACTTGTGCCCTGTATGTGACTGCATATGGTGAAATAAGCGTTTTCAGAGCGTAAAAAGCTCAAAAAGCACACTTTCACAGCCAAGTGGCTGCAATCATCATCTTCTTGATGGAAAAGGTGGTTTTGTGTCTTTTTATGCCCTGTTTGGCCAGATTTTTCACTTTTAAGCATCAGTGACCACTCTGTGATTTGGGCCCTGTATGTGACTGCATATGGTGAAATATGCGTTTTCAGAGCGTAAAAAGCTCAAAAAGCACACTTTCACAGCCAAGTGGCTGCAATCATCATCTTCTTGATGGAAAAGGTGGTTTTGTGTCTTTTTATGCCCTGTTTGGCCAGATTTTTCACTTTTAAGCATCAGTGACCACTCTGTGATTTGGGCCCTGTATGTGACTGCATAAGGTGAAATAAGCGTTTTCAGAGCGTAAAAAGCTCAAAAAGCACACTTTCACAGCCAAGTGGCTGCAATCATCATCTTCTTGATGGAAAAGGTGGTTTTGTGTCTCTTTATGCCCTGTTTTGGCAGATTTTTCACTTTTAAGCATCAGTGACCACTCTGTCACTTGTGCCCTGTATGTGACTGCATATGGTGAAATAAGCGTTTTCAGAGCGTAAAAAGCTCAAAAAGCACACTTTCACAGCCAAGTGGCTGCAATCATCATCTTCTTGATGGAAAAGGTGGTTTTGTGTCTTTTTATGCCCTGTTTTGGCAGATTTTTCACTTTTTTAGCTTGAGTGACCACTCTGATTTGGTCCCTGTATGTGACTGCATATGGTGAAATAAGCGTTTTCAGAGCGTAAAAAGCTCAAAAAGCACACTTTTCACAGCCAAGTGGCTGCAATCATCATCTTCTTGATGGAAAAGGTGGTTTTGTGTCTATTTAGGCCCTGTTTTGGCAGATTTTTCACTTTTAAGCATGAGTGACCACTCTGTCACTTGTGCCCTGTATGTGACTGCATATGGTGAAATAAGCGTTTTCAGAGCGTAAAAAGCTCAAAAAGCACACTTTCACAGCCAAGTGGCTGCAATCATCATCTTCTTGATGGAAAAGGTGGTTTTGTGTCTTTTTATGCCCTAAATTGGCAGATTTTTCACTTTTTAGCATCAGTGACCACTCTGATTTGGTCCCGGTATGTGACTGCATATGGTGAAATAAGCGTTTTCAGAGCGTAAAAAGCTCAAAAAGCACACTTTTCACAGCCAAGTGGCTGCAATCATCATCTTCTTGATGGAAAAGGTGGTTTTGTGTCTTTTTATGCCCTGTTTTGCCAGATTTTTCACTTTTTAGCATCAGTGACCACTGTGATTTGGTCCCGGTATGTGACTGCATATGGTGAAATAAGCGTTTTCAGAGCGTAAAAAGCTCAAAAAGCACACTTTTCACAGCCAAGTGGCTGCAATCATCATCTTCTTGATGGAAAAGGTGGTTTTGTGTCTTTTTATGCCCTGTTTTGCCAGATTTTTCACTTTTTAGCATCAGTGACCACTGTGATTTGGTCCCGGTATGTGACTGCATATAGTGAAATAAGCGTTTTCAGAGCGTAAAAAGCTCAAAAAGCACACTTTTCACAGCCAAGTGGCTGCAATCATCATCTTCTTGATGGAAAAGGTGGTTTTGTGTCTTTTTATGCCCTGTTTTGCCAGATTTTTCACTTTTTAGCATCAGTGACCACTGTGATTTGGTCCCGGTATGTGACTGCATATGGTGAAATAAGCGTTTTCAGAGCGTAAAAAGCTCAAAAAGCACACTTTTCAGTGCCAAGTGGCTGCAATCATCATCTTCTTGTAGGAAAAGGTGGTTTTTTGTCTTTTTATGCCCTGTTTTGCCAGATTTTTCACTTTTTAGCATCAGTGACCACTCTGATTTGGTCCCGGTATGTGACTGCATATGGTGAAATAAGCGTTTTCAGAGCGTAAAAAGCTCAAAAAGCACACTTTTCACAGCCAAGTGGCTGCAATCATCATCTTCTTGATGGAAAAGGTGGTTTTGTGTCTTTTTATGCCCTGTTTTGCCAGATTTTTCACTTTTTACCATCAGTGACCACTGTGATTTGGTCCCGGTATGTGACTGCATATGGTGAAATAAGCGTTTTCAGAGCGTAAAAAGCTCAAAAAGCACACTTTTCACAGCCAAGTGGCTGCAATCATCATCTTCTTGATGGAAAAGGTGGTTTTGTGTCTTTTTATGCCCTAAATTGGCAGATTTTTCACTTTTTAGCATCAGTGACCAATGTGATTTGGTCCCGGTATGTGACTGCATATGGTGAAATAAGCGTTTTCAGAGCGTAAAAAGCTCAAAAAGCACACTTTTCACAGCCAAGTGGCTGCAATCATCATCTTCTTGATGGAAAAGGTGGTTTTGTGTCTCTTTATGCGCTGTTTTGCCAGATTTTTCACTTTTTAGCATCAGTGACCAATGTGATTTGGTCCCGGTATGTGACTGCATATGGTGAAATAAGCGTTTTCAGAGCGTAAAAAGCTCAAAAAGCACACTTTTCACAGCCAAGTGGCTGCAATCATCATCTCCTTGATGGAAAAGGTGGTTTTTTGTGTTTTTATGCCCTAAATTGGCAGATTTTTCACTTTTTAGCATCAGTGACCACTCTGATTTGGTCCCGGTATGTGACTGCATATGGTGAAATAAGCGTTTTCAGAGCGTAAAAAGCTCAAAAAGCACACTTTTCACAGCCAAGTGGCTGCAATCATCATCTTCTTGATGGAAAAGGTGGTTTTGTGTCTTTTTATGCCCTGTTTTGCCATATTTTTCACTTTTTAGCATCAGTGACCACTGTGATTTGGTCCCGGTATGTGACTGCATATGGTGAAATAAGCGTTTTCAGAGCGTAAAAAGCTCAAAAAGCACACTTTTCACAGCCAAGTGGCTGCAATCATCATCTTCTTGATGGAAAAGGTGGTTTTGTGTCTTTTTATGCCCTGTTTTGCCATATTTTTCACTTTTTAGCATCAGTGACCACTGTGATTTGGTCCCGGTATGTGACTGCATATGGTGAAATAAGCGTTTTCAGAGCGTAAAAAGCTCAAAAAGCACACTTTTCACAGCCAAGTGGCTGCAATCATCATCTTCTTGATGGAAAAGGTGGTTTTGTGTCTTTTTATGCCCTGTTTTGCCAGATTTTTCACTTTTTAGCATCAGTGACCACTGTGATTTGGTCCCGGTATGTGACTGCATATGGTGAAATAAGCGTTTTCAGAGCGTAAAAAGCTCAAAAAGCACACTTTTCACAGCCAAGTGGCTGCAATCATCATCTTCTTGATGGAAAAGGTGGTTTTGTGTCTTTTTATGCCCTGTTTTGCCAGATTTTTCACTTTTTAGCATCAGTGACCACTGTGATTTGGTCCCGGTATGTGACTGCATATGGTGAAATAAGCGTTTTCAGAGCGTAAAAAGCTCAAAAAGCACACTTTTCACAGCCAAGTGGCTGCAATCATCATCTTCTTGATGGAAAAGGTGGTTTTGTGTCTTTTTATGCCCTAAATTGGCAGATTTTTCACTTTTTAGCATCAGTGACCACTCTGATTTGGTCCCGGTATGTGACTGCATATGGTGAAATAAGCGTTTTCAGAGCGTAAAAAGCTCAAAAAGCACACTTTTCACAGCCAAGTGGCTGCAATCATCATCTTCTTGATGGAAAAGGTGGTTTTGTGTCTTTTTATGCCCTGTTTTGCCATATTTTTCACTTTTTAGCATCAGTGACCACTGTGATTTGGTCCCGGTATGTGACTGCATATGGTGAAATAAGCGTTTTCAGAGCGTAAAAAGCTCAAAAAGCACACTTTTCACAGCCAAGTGGCTGCAATCATCATCTTCTTGATGGAAAAGGTGGTTTTGTGTCTCTTTATGCGCTGTTTTGCCAGATTTTTCACTTTTTAGCATCAGTGACCACTGTGATTTGGTCCCGGTATGTGACTGCATATGGTGAAATAAGCGTTTTCAGAGCGTAAAAAGCTCAAAAAGCACACTTTTCACAGCCAAGTGGCTGCAATCATCATCTTCTTGATGGAAAAGGTGGTTTTGTGTCTTTTTATGCCCTGTTTTGCCAGATTTTTCACTTTTTAGCATCAGTGACCACTGTGATTTGGTCCCGGTATGTGACTGCATATGGTGAAATAAGCGTTTTCAGAGCGTAAAAAGCTCAAAAAGCACACTTTTCACAGCCAAGTGGCTGCAATCATCATCTTCTTGATGGAAAAGGTGGTTTTGTGTCTTTTTATGCCCTAAATTGGCAGATTTTTCACTTTTTAGCATCAGTGACCACTCTGATTTGGTCCCGGTATGTGACTGCATATGGTGAAATAAGCGTTTTCAGAGCGTAAAAAGCTCAAAAAGCACACTTTTCACAGCCAAGTGGCTGCAATCATCATCTTCTTGATGGAAAAGGTGGTTTTGTGTCTTTTTATGCCCTGTTTTGCCATATTTTTCACTTTTTAGCATCAGTGACCACTGTGATTTGGTCCCGGTATGTGACTGCATATGGTGAAATAAGCGTTTTCAGAGCGTAAAAAGCTCAAAAAGCACAATTTCACAGCCAAGTGGCTGCAATCATCATCTTCTTGATGGAAAAGGTGGTTTTGTGTCTTTTTATGCCCTGTTTGGCCAGATTTTTCACTTTTAAGCATCAGTGACCACTCTGTGATTTGGGCCCTGTATGTGACTGCATATGGTGAAATAAGCGTTTTCAGAGCGTAAAAAGCTCAAAAAGCACACTTTTCACAGCCAAGTGGCTGCAATCATCATCTTCTTGATGGAAAAGGTGGTTTTGTGTCTCTTTATGCCCTGTTTTGGCAGATTTTTCACTTTTAAGCATCAGTGACCACTCTGTCACTTGTGCCCTGTATGTGACTGCATATGGTGAAATAAGCTTTTTCAGAGCGTAAAAAGCTCAAAAAGCACACTTTCACAGCCAAGTGGCTGCAATCATCATCTTCTTGATGGAAAAGGTGGTTTTGTGTCTTTTTATGCCCTGTTTTGGCAGATTTTTCACTTTTTTAGCTTGAGTGACCACTCTGATTTGGTCCCTGTATGTGACTGCATATGGTGAAATAAGCCTTTTCAGAGCGTAAAAAGCTCAAAAAGCACACTTTTCACAGCCAAGTGGCTGCAATCATCATCTTCTTGATGGAAAAGGTGGTTTTGTGTCTATTTAGGCCCTGTTTTGGCAGATTTTTCACTTTTAAGCATCAGTGACCACTCTGTCACTTGTGCCCTGTATGTGACTGCATATGGTGAAATAAGCGTTTTCAGAGCGTAAAAAGCTCAAAAAGCACAATTTCACAGACAAGTGGCTGCAATCATCATCTTCTTGATGGAAAAGGTGGTTTTGTGTCTTTTTATGCCCTGTTTGGCCAGATTATTCACTTTTAAGCATCAGTGACCACTCTCTGATTTAGGCCCTGTATGTGACTGCATATAGTGAAATAAGCGTTTTCAGAGCATAAAAAGCTCAAAAAGCACACTTTCACAGCCAAGTGGCTGCAATCATCATCTTCTTGATGGAAAAGGTGGTTTTGTGTCTTTTTATGCCCTGTTTTGGCAGATTTTTCACTTTTTTAGCTTGAGTGACCACTCTGATTTGGTCCCTGTATGTGACTGCATATGGTGAAATAAGCGTTTTCAGAGCGTAAAAAGCTCAAAAAGCACACTTTCACAGCCAAGTGGCTGCAATCATCATCTTCTTGATGGAAAAGGTGGTTTTTGTGTCTTTTTATACCCTGTTTGGCCAGATTTTTCACTTTTAAGCATCAGTGACCACTCTGTCACTTGTGCCCTGTATGTGACTGCATATGGTGAAATAAGCGTTTTCAGAGCGTAAAAAGCTCAAAAAGCACACTTTCACAGCCAAGTGGCTGCAATCATCATCTTCTTGATGGAAAAGGTGGTTTTGTGTCTTTTTATGCCCTGTTTGGCCAGATTTTTCACTTTTAAGCATCATTGACCACTCTGTGATTAGGTCCCTGTATGTGACTGCATATGGTGAAATAAGCGTTTTCAGAGCGTAAAAAGCTCAAAAAGCACACTTTCACAGCCAAGTGGCTGCAATCATCATCTTCTTGATGGAAAAGGTGGTTTTGTGTCTCTTTATGCCCTGTTTTGGCAGATTTTTCACTTTTAAGCATCAGTGACCACTCTGTCACTTGTGCCCTGTATGTGACTGCATATGGTGAAATAAGCGTTTTCAGAGCGTAAAAAGCTCAAAAAGCACACTTTCACAGCCAAGTGGCTGCAATCATCATCTTCTTGATGGAAAAGGTGGTTTTGTGTCTCTTTATGCCCTGTTTTGGCAGATTTTTCACTTTTAAGCATCAGTGACCACTCTGTCACTTGTGCCCTGTATGTGACTGCATATGGTGAAATAAGCGTTTTCAGAGCGTAAAAAGCTCAAAAAGCACACTTTCACAGCCAAGTGGCTGCAATCATCATCTTCTTGATGGAAAAGGTGGTTTTGTGTCTTTTTATGCCCTGTTTTGGCAGATTTTTCACTTTTTTAGCTTGAGTGACCACTCTGATTTGGTCCCTGTATGTGACTGCATATGGTGAAATAAGCGTTTTCAGAGCGTAAAAAGCTCAAAAAGCACACTTTCACAGCCAAGTGGCTGCAATCATCATCTTCTTGATGGAAAAGGTGGTTTTGTGTCTTTTTATGCCCTGTTTTGGCAGATTTTTCACTTCTTTAGCTTGAGTGACCACTCTGATTTGGTCCCTGTATGTGACTGCATATGGTGAAATAAGCGTTTTCAGAGCGTAAAAAGCTCAAAAAGCACACTTTTCACAGCCAAGTGGCTGCAATCATCATCTTCTTGATGGAAAAGGTGGTTTTGTGTCTATTTAGGCCCTGTTTTGGCAGATTTTTCACTTTTAAGCATGAGTGACCACTCTGTCACTTGTGCCCTGTATGTGACTGCATATGGTGAAATAAGCGTTTTCAGAGCGTAAAAAGCTCAAACAGCACAATTTCACAGCCAAGTGGCTGCAATCATCATCTTCTTGATGGAAAAGGTGGTTTTGTGTCTCTTTATGCCCTGTTTTGGCAGATTTTTCACTTTTAAGCATCAGTGACCACTCTGTCACTTGTGCCCTGTATGTGACTGCATATGGTGAAATAAGCCTTTTCAGAGCGTAAAAAGCTCAAAAAGCACACTTTCACAGCCAAGTGGCTGCAATCATCATCTTCTTGATGGAAAAGGTGGTTTTGTGTCTCTTTATGCCCTGTTTTGGCAGATTTTTCACTTTTAAGCATCAGTGACCACTCTGTCACTTGTGCCCTGTATGTGACTGCATATGGTGAAATAAGCTTTTTCAGAGCGTAAAAAGCTCAAAAAGCACACTTTCACAGCCAAGTGGCTGCAATCATCATCTTCTTGATGGAAAAGGTGGTTTTGTGTCTTTTTATGCCCTGTTTTGGCAGATTTTTCACTTTTTTAGCTTGAGTGACCACTCTGATTTGGTCCCTGTATGTGACTGCATATGGTGAAATAAGCCTTTTCAGAGCGTAAAAAGCTCAAAAAGCACACTTTTCACAGCCAAGTGGCTGCAATCATCATCTTCTTGATGGAAAAGGTGGTTTTGTGTCTATTTAGGCCCTGTTTTGGCAGATTTTTCACTTTTAAGCATCAGTGACCACTCTGTCACTTGTGCCCTGTATGTGACTGCATATGGTGAAATAAGCGTTTTCAGATCGTAAAAAGCTCAAAAAGCACAATTTCACAGCCAAGTGGCTGCAATCATCATCTTCTTGATGGAAAAGGTGGTTTTGTGTCTTTTTATGCCCTGTTTGGCAAGATTTTTCACTTTTAAGCATCAGTGACCACTCTGTGATTTGGGCCCTGTATGTGACTGCATATGGTGAAATAAGCGTTTTCAGAGCGTAAAAAGCTCAAAAAGCACACTTTCACAGCCAAGTGGCTGCAATCATCATCTTCTTGATGGAAAAGGTGGTTTTGTGTCTCTTTATGCCCTGTTTGGCCAGATTATTCACTTTTAAGCATCAGTGACCACTCTGTGATTTGGGCCCTGTATGTGACTGCATATGGTGAAATAAGCGTTTTCAGAGCGTAAAAAGCTCAAAAAGCACACTTTTCACAGCCAAGTGGCTGCAATCATCATCTTCTTGATGGAAAAGGTGGTTTTGTGTCTTTTTATGCCCTGTTTGGCCAGATTATTCACTTTTAAGCATCAGTGACCACTCTGTGATTTGGGCCCTGTATGTGACTGCATATGGTGAAATAAGCGTTTTCAGAGCGTAAAAAGCTCAAAAAGCACACTTTTCACAGCCAAGTGGCTGCAATCATCATCTTCTTGATGGAAAAGGTGGTTTTGTGTCTTTTTATGCCCTGTTTTGCCAGATTTTTCTCTTTTTAGCATCAGTGACCACTGTGATTTGGTCCCGGTATGTGACTGCATATGGTGAAATAAGCGTTTTCAGAGCGTAAAAAGCTCAAAAAGCACACTTTTCACAGCCAAGTGGCTGCAATCATCATCTTCTTGATGGAAAAGGTGGTTTTGTGTCTTTTTATGCCCTAAATTGGCAGATTTTTCACTTTTTAGCATCAGTGACCACTCTGATTTGGTCCCGGTATGTGACTGCATATGGTGAAATAAGCGTTTTCAGAGCGTAAAAAGCTCAAAAAGCACACTTTTCACAGCCAAGTGGCTGCAATCATCATCTTCTTGATGGAAAAGGTGGTTTTGTGTCTTTTTATGCCCTAAATTGGCAGATTTTTCACTTTTTAGCATCAGTGACCACTGTGATTTGGTCCCGGTATGTGACTGCATATGGTGAAATAAGCGTTTTCAGAGCGTAAAAAGCTCAAAAAGCACACTTTTCACAGCCAAGTGGCTGCAATCATCATCTTCTTGATGGAAAAGGTGGTTTTGTGTCTTTTTATGCCCTAAATTGGCAGATTTTTCACTTTTTAGCATCAGTGACCACTCTGATTTGGTCCCGGTATGTGACTGCATATGGTGAAATAAGCGTTTTCAGAGCGTAAAAAGCTCAAAAAGCACACTTTTCACAGCCAAGTGGCTGCAATCATCATCTTCTTGATGGAAAAGGTGGTTTTGTGTCTCTTTATGCGCTGTTTTGCCAGATTTTTCACTTTTTAGCATCAGTGACCACTGTGATTTGGTCCCGGTATGTGACTGCATATGGTGAAATAAGCGTTTTCAGAGCGTAAAAAGCTCAAAAAGCACACTTTTCACAGCCAAGTGGCTGCAATCATCATCTTCTTGATGGAAAAGGTGGTTTTGTGTCTTTTTATGCCCTGTTTTGCCAGATTTTTCACTTTTTAGCATCAGTGACCACTGTGATTTGGTCCCGGTATGTGACTGCATATGGTGAAATAAGCGTTTTCAGAGCGTAAAAAGCTCAAAAAGCACACTTTTCACAGCCAAGTGGCTGCAATCATCATCTTCTTGATGGAAAAGGTGGTTTTGTGTCTTTTTATGCCCTAAATTGGCAGATTTTTCACTTTTTAGCATCAGTGACCACTCTGATTTGGTCCCGGTATGTGACTGCATATGGTGAAATAAGCGTTTTCAGAGCGTAAAAAGCTCAAAAAGCACACTTTTCACAGCCAAGTGGCTGCAATCATCATCTTCTTGATGGAAAAGGTGGTTTTGTGTCTTTTTATGCCCTAAATTGGCAGATTTTTCACTTTTTAGCATCAGTGACCACTGTGATTTGGTCCCGGTATGTGACTGCATATGGTGAAATAAGCGTTTTCAGAGCGTAAAAAGCTCAAAAAGCACACTTTTCACAGCCAAGTGGCTGCAATCATCATCTTCTTGATGGAAAAGGTGGTTTTGTGTCTTTTTATGCCCTAAATTGGCAGATTTTTCACTTTTTAGCATCAGTGACCACTCTGATTTGGTCCCGGTATGTGACTGCATATGGTGAAATAAGCGTTTTCAGAGCGTAAAAAGCTCAAAAAGCACAATTTTCACAGCCAAGTGGCTGCAATCATCATCTTCTTGATGGAAAAGGTGGTTTTGTGTCTTTTTATGCCCTGTTTTGCCATATTTTTCACTTTTTAGCATCAGTGACCACTGTGATTTGGTCCCGGTATGTGACTGCATATGGTGAAATAAGCGTTTTCAGAGCGTAAAAAGCTCAAAAAGCACACTTTTCACAGCCAAGTGGCTGCAATCATCATCTTCTTGATGGAAAAGGTGGTTTTTTGTGTTTTTATGCCCTAAATTGGCAGATTTTTCACTTTTTAGCATTAGTGACCACTGTGATTTGGTCCCGGTATGTGACTGCATATGGTGAAATAAGCGTTTTCAGAGCGTAAAAACCTCAAAAAGCACACTTTTCACAGCCAAGTGGCTGCAATCATCATCTTCTTGATGGAAAAGGTGGTTTTGTGTCTTTTTATGCCCTAAATTGGCAGATTTTTCACTTTTTAGCATGAGTGACCACTGTGATTTGGTCCCGGTATGTGACTGCATATGGTGAAATAAGCGTTTTCAGAGCGTAAAAAGCTCAAAAAGCACACTTTTCACAGCCAAGTGGCTGCAATCATCATCTTCTTGATGGAAAAGGTGGTTTTGTGTCTTTTTATGCCCTAAATTGGCAGATTTTTCACTTTTTAGCATGAGTGACCACTGTGATTTGGTCCCGGTATGTGACTGCATATGGTGAAATAAGCGTTTTCAGAGCGTAAAAAGCTCAAAAAGCACACTTTTCACAGCCAAGTGGCTGCAATCATCATCTTCTTGATGGAAAAGGTGGTTTTGTGTCTTTTTATGCCCTGTTTTGCCAGATTTTTCACTTTTTAGCATCAGTGACCACTCTGATTTGGTCCCGGTATGTGACTGCATATGGTGAAATAAGCGTTTTCAGAGCGTAAAAAGCTCAAAAAGCACACTTTTCACAGCCAAGTGGCTGCAATCATCATCTTCTTGATGGAAAAGGTGGTTTTGTGTCTTTTTATGCCCTAAATTGGCAGATTTTTCACTTTTTAGCATGAGTGACCACTCTGATTTGGTCCCGGTATGTGACTGCATATGGTGAAATAAGCGTTTTCAGAGCGTAAAAAGCTCAAAAAGCACACTTTTCACAGCCAAGTGGCTGCAATCATCATCTTCTTGATGGAAAAGGTGGTTTTGTGTCTTTTTATGCCCTGTTTTGCCAGATTTTTCACTTTTTAGCATCAGTGACCACTCTGATTTGGTCCCGGTATGTGACTGCATATGGTGAAATAAGCGTTTTCAGAGCGTAAAAAGCTCAAAAAGCACACTTTTCACAGCCAAGTGGCTGCAATCATCATCTTCTTGATGGAAAAGGTGGTTTTGTGTCTCTTTATGCCCTGTTTTGCCAGATTTTTCACTTTTAAGCATCAGTGACCACTCTGTCACTTGTGCCCTGTATGTGACTGCATATGGTGAAATAAGCGTTTTCAGAGCGTAAAAAGCTCAAAAAGCACACTTTTCACAGCCAAGTGGCTGCAATCATCATCTTCTTGATGGAAAAGGTGGTTTTGTGTCTTTTTATGCCCTAAATTGGCAGATTTTTCACTTTTTAGCATCAGTGACCACTCTGATTTGGTCCCGGTATGTGACTGTATATGGTGAAATAAGCGTTTTCAGAGCGTAAAAAGCTCAAAAAGCACACTTTTCACAGCCAAGTGGCTGCAATCATCATCTTCTTGATGGAAAAGGTGGTTTTGTGTCTTTTTATGCCCTGTTTTGCCATATTTTTCACTTTTTAGCATCAGTGACCACTGTGATTTGGTCCCGGTATGTGACTGCATATGGTGAAATAAGCGTTTTCAGAGCGTAAAAAGCTCAAAAAGCACACTTTTCACAGCCAAGTGGCTGCAATCATCATCTTCTTGATGGAAAAGGTGGTTTTGTGTCTCTTTATGCGCTGTTTTGCCAGATTTTTCACTTTTTAGCATCAGTGACCACTGTGATTTGGTCCCGGTATGTGACTGCATATGGTGAAATAAGCGTTTTCAGAGCGTAAAAAGCTCAAAAAGCACACTTTTCACAGCCAAGTGGCTGCAATCATCATCTTCTTGATGGAAAAGGTGGTTTTGTGTCTTTTTATGCCCTGTTTTGCCAGATTTTTCACTTTTTAGCATCAGTGACCACTGTGATTTGGTCCCGGTATGTGACTGCATATGGTGAAATAAGCGTTTTCAGAGCGTAAAAAGCTCAAAAAGCACACTTTTCACAGCCAAGTGGCTGCAATCATCATCTTCTTGATGGAAAAGGTGGTTTTGTGTCTTTTTATGCCCTAAATTGGCAGATTTTTCACTTTTTAGCATCAGTGACCAATGTGATTTGGTCCCGGTATGTGACTGCATATGGTGAAATAAGCGTTTTCAGAGCGTAAAAAGCTCAAAAAGCACACTTTTCACCGCCAAGTGGCTGCAATCATCATCTTCTTGATGGAAAAGGTGGTTTGGTGTCTTTTTATGCCCTGTTTTGGAAGATTTTTCACTTTTTTAGCATCAGTGACCACTGTGATTTGGTCCCGGTATGTGACTGCATATGGTGAAATAAGCGTTTTCAGAGCGTAAAAAGCTCAAAAAGCACACTTTTCACAGCCAAGTGGCTGCAATCATCATCTTCATTGATGGAAAAGGTGGTTTTGTGTCTTTTTATGCCCTAAATTGGCAGATTTTTCACTTTTTAGCATCAGTGACCACTGTGATTTGGTCCCGGTATGTGACTGCATATGGTGAAATAAGCGTTTTCAGAGCGTAAAAAGCTCAAAAAGCACACTTTTCACAGCCAAGTGGCTGCAATCATCATCTTCTTGATGGAAAAGGTGGTTTTGTGTCTTTTTATGCCCTAAATTGGCAGATTTTTCACTTTTTAGCATGAGTGACCACTGTGATTTGGTCCCGGTATGTGACTGCATATGGTGAAATAAGCGTTTTCAGAGCGTAAAAAGCTCAAAAAGCACACTTTTCACAGCCAAGTGGCTGCAATCATCATCTTCTTGATGGAAAAGGTGGTTTTTTGTGTTTTTATGCCCTAAATTGGCAGATTTTTCACTTTTTAGCATCAGTGACCAATGTGATTTGGTCCCGGTATGTGACTGCATATGGTGAAATAAGCGTTTTCAGAGCGTAAAAAGCTCAAAAAGCACACTTTTCACAGCCAAGTGGCTGCAATCATCATCTTCTTGATGGAAAAGGTGGTTTTGTGTCTTTTTATGCCCTGTTTTGCCAGATTTTTCACTTTTTAGCATCAGTGACCACTCTGATTTGGTCCCGGTATGTGACTGCATATGGTGAAATAAGCGTTTTCAGAGCGTAAAAAGCTCAAAAAGCACACTTTTCACAGCCAAGTGGCTGCAATCATCATCTTCTTGATGGAAAAGGTGGTTTTGTGTCTTTTTATGCCCTGTTTTGCCAGATTTTTCACTTTTTAGCATCAGTGACCACTGTGATTTGGTCCCGGTATGTGACTGCATATGGTGAAATAAGCGTTTTCAGAGCGTAAAAAGCTCAAAAAGCACACTTTTCACAGCCAAGTGGCTGCAATCATCATCTTCTTGATGGAAAGGGTGGTTTTGTGTCTTTTTATGCCCTAAATTGGCAGATTTTTCACTTTTTAGCATCAGTGACCACTGTGATTTGGTCCCGGTATGTGACTGCATATGGTGAAATAAGCGTTTTCAGAGCGTAAAAAGCTCAAAAAGCACACTTTTCACAGCCAAGTGGCTGCAATCATCATCTTCTTGATGGAAAAGGTGGTTTTGTGTCTTTTTATGCCCTGTTTTGCCAGATTTTTCACTTTTTAGCATCAGTGACCACTGTGATTTGGTCCCGGTATGTGACTGCATATGGTGAAATAAGCGTTTTCAGAGCGTAAAAAGCTCAAAAAGCACACTTTTCACAGCCAAGTGGCTGCAATCATCATCTTCTTGATGGAAAAGGTGGTTTTGTGTGTTTTTATGCCCTGTTTTGCCAGATTTTTCACTTTTTAGCATCAGTGACCACTCTGATTTGGTCCCGGTATGTGACTGCATATGGTGAAATAAGCGTTTTCAGAGCGTAAAAAGCTCAAAAAGCACACTTTTCACAGCCAAGTGGCTGCAATCATCATCTTCTTGATGGAAAAGGTGGTTTTGTGTCTTTTTATGCCCTAAATTGGCAGATTTTTCACTTTTTAGCATGAGTGACCACTCTGATTTGGTCCCGGTATGTGACTGCATATGGTGAAATAAGCGTTTTCAGAGCGTAAAAAGCTCAAAAAGCACACTTTTCACAGCCAAGTGGCTGCAATCATCATCTTCTTGATGGAAAAGGTGGTTTTGTGTCTTTTTATGCCCTGTTTTGCCAGATTTTTCACTTTTTAGCATCAGTGACCACTCTGATTTGGTCCCGGTATGTGACTGCATATGGTGAAATAAGCGTTTTCAGAGCGTAAAAAGCTCAAAAAGCACACTTTTCACAGCCAAGTGGCTGCAATCATCATCTTCTTGATGGAAAAGGTGGTTTTGTGTCTTTTTATGCCCTGTTTTGCCAGATTTTTCACTTTTTAGCATCAGTGACCACTCTGATTTGGTCCCGGTATGTGACTGCATATGGTGAAATAAGCGTTTTCAGAGCGTAAAAAGCTCAAAAAGCACACTTTTCACAGCCAAGTGGCTGCAATCATCATCTTCTTGATGGAAAAGGTGGTTTTGTGTCTTTTTATGCCCTAAATTGGCAGATTTTTCACTTTTTAGCATCAGTGACCACTCTGATTTGGTCCCGGTATGTGACTGCATATGGTGAAATAAGCGTTTTCAGAGCGTAAAAAGCTCAAAAAGCACACTTTTCACAGCCAAGTGGCTGCAATCATCATCTTCTTGATGGAAAAGGTGGTTTTGTGTCTTTTTATGCCCTAAATTGGCAGATTTTTCACTTTTTAGCATGAGTGACCACTCTGATTTGGTCCCGGTATGTGACTGCATATGGTGAAATAAGCGTTTTCAGAGCGTAAAAAGCTCAAAAAGCACACTTTTCACAGCCAAGTGGCTGCAATCATCATCTTCTTGATGGAAAAGGTGGTTTTGTGTCTTTTTATGCCCTGTTTTGCCAGATTTTTCACTTTTTAGCATCAGTGACCACTCTGATTTGGTCCCGGTATGTGACTGCATATGGTGAAATAAGCGTTTTCAGAGCGTAAAAAGCTCAAAAAGCACACTTTTCACAGCCAAGTGGCTGCAATCATCATCTTCTTGATGGAAAAGGTGGTTTTGTGTCTTTTTATGCCCTGTTTTGCCAGATTTTTCACTTTTTAGCATCAGTGACCACTCTGATTTGGTCCCGGTATGTGACTGCATATGGTGAAATAAGCGTTTTCAGAGCGTAAAAAGCTCAAAAAGCACACTTTTCACAGCCAAGTGGCTGCAATCATCATCTTCTTGATGGAAAAGGTGGTTTTGTGTCTTTTTATGCCCTAAATTGGCAGATTTTTCACTTTTTAGCATCAGTGACCACTCTGATTTGGTCCCGGTATGTGACTGCATATGGTGAAATAAGCGTTTTCAGAGCGTAAAAAGCTCAAAAAGCACACTTTTCACAGCCAAGTGGCTGCAATCATCATCTTCTTGATGGAAAAGGTGGTTTTGTGTCTTTTTATGCCCTGTTTTGCCAGATTTTTCACTTTTTAGCATGAGTGACCACTGTGATTTGGTCCCGGTATGTGACTGCATATGGTGAAATAAGCGTTTTCAGAGCGTAAAAAGCTCAAACAGCACACTTTTCACAGCCAAGTGGCTGCAATCATCATCTTCTTGATGGAAAAGGTGGTTTTGTGTCTTTTTATGCCCTAAATTGGCAGATTTTTCACTTTTTAGCATGAGTGACCACTCTGATTTGGTCCCGGTATGTGACTGCATATGGTGAAATAAGCGTTTTCAGAGCGTAAAAAGCTCAAAAAGCACACTTTTCACAGCCAAGTGGCTGCAATCATCATCTTCTTGATGGAAAAGGTGGTTTTGTGTGTTTTTATGCCCTGTTTTGCCAGATTTTTCACTTTTTAGCATCAGTGACCACTCTGATTTGGTCCCGGTATGTGACTGCATATGGTGAAATAAGCGTTTTCAGAGCGTAAAAAGCTCAAAAAGCACACTTTTCACAGCCAAGTGGCTGCAATCATCATCTTCTTGATGGAAAAGGTGGTTTTGTGTCTTTTTATGCCCTAAATTGGCAGATTTTTCACTTTTTAGCATCAGTGACCACTCTGATTTGGTCCCGGTATGTGACTGCATATGGTGAAATAAGCGTTTTCAGAGCGTAAAAAGCTCAAAAAGCACACTTTTCACAGCCAAGTGGCTGCAATCATCATCTTCTTGATGGAAAAGGTGGTTTTGTGTCTTTTTATGCCCTGTTTTGCCAGATTTTTCACTTTTTAGCATCAGTGACCACTGTGATTTGGTCCCGGTATGTGACTGCATATGGTGAAATAAGCGTTTTCAGAGCGTAAAAAGCTCAAAAAGCACACTTTTCACAGCCAAGTGGCTGCAATCATCATCTTCTTGATGGAAAAGGTGGTTTTGTGTCTTTTTATGCCCTGTTTTGCCAGATTTTTCACTTTTTAGCATCAGTGACCACTCTGATTTGGTCCCGGTATGTGACTGCATATGGTGAAATAAGCGTTTTCAGAGCGTAAAAAGCTCAAAAAGCACATTTTTCACAGCCAAGTGGCTGCAATCATCATCTTCTTGATGGAAAAGGTGGTTTTGTGTCTTTTTATGCCCTGTTTTGCCAGATTTTTCACTTTTTAGCATCAGTGACCACTCTGATTTGGTCCCGGTATGTGACTGCATATGGTGAAATAAGCGTTTTCAGAGCGTAAAAAGCTCAAAAAGCACACTTTTCACAGCCAAGTGGCTGCAATCATCATCTTCTTGATGGAAAAGGTGGTTTTGTGTCTTTTTATGCCCTAAATTGGCAGATTTTTCACTTTTTAGCATCAGTGACCACTCTGATTTGGTCCCGGTATGTGACTGCATATGGTGAAATAAGCGTTTTCAGAGCGTAAAAAGCTCAAAAAGCACACTTTTCACAGCCAAGTGGCTGCAATCATCATCTTCTTGATGGAAAAGGTGGTTTTGTGTCTTTTTATGCCCTGTTTTGCCAGATTTTTCACTTTTTAGCATGAGTGACCACTGTGATTTGGTCCCGGTATGTGACTGCATATGGTGAAATAAGCGTTTTCAGAGCGTAAAAAGCTCAAACAGCACACTTTTCACAGCCAAGTGGCTGCAATCATCATCTTCTTGATGGAAAAGGTGGTTTTGTGTCTTTTTATGCCCTAAATTGGCAGATTTTTCACTTTTTAGCATGAGTGACCACTCTGATTTGGTCCCGGTATGTGACTGCATATGGTGAAATAAGCGTTTTCAGAGCGTAAAAAGCTCAAAAAGCACACTTTTCACAGCCAAGTGGCTGCAATCATCATCTTCTTGATGGAAAAGGTGGTTTTGTGTCTTTTTATGCCCTAAATTGGCAGATTTTTCACTTTTTAGCATCAGTGACCACTCTGATTTGGTCCCGGTATGTGACTGCATATGGTGAAATAAGCGTTTTCAGAGCGTAAAAAGCTCAAAAAGCACACTTTTCACAGCCAAGTGGCTGCAATCATCATCTTCTTGATGGAAAAGTTGGTTTTGTGTCTTTTTATGCCCTGTTTTGCCAGATTTTTCACTTTTTAGCATCAGTGACCACTCTGATTTGGTCCCGGTATGTGACTGCATGTGGTGAAATAAGCGTTTTCAGAGCGTAAAAAGCTCAAAAAGCACACTTTTCACAGCCAAGTGGCTGCAATCATCATCTTCTTGATGGAAAAGGTGGTTTTGTGTCTTTTTATGCCCTAAATTGGCAGATTTTTCACTTTTTAGCATGAGTGACCACTGTGATTTGGTCCCGGTATGTGACTGCATATGGTGAAATAAGCGTTTTCAGAGCGTAAAAAGCTCAAACAGCACACTTTTCACAGCCAAGTGGCTGCAATCATCATCTTCTTGATGGAAAAGGTGGTTTTGTGTCTTTTTATGCCCTAAATTGGCAGATTTTTCACTTTTTAGCATGAGTGACCACTGTGATTTGGTCCCGGTATGTGACTGCATATGGTGAAATAAGCGTTTTCAGAGCGTAAAAAGCTCAAACAGCACACTTTTCACAGCCAAGTGGCTGCAATCATCATCTTCTTGATGGAAAAGGTGGTTTTGTGTCTTTTTATGCCCTGTTTTGCCAGATTTTTCACTTTTTAGCATGAGTGACCACTGTGATTTGGTCCCGGTATGTGACTGCATATGGTGAAATAAGCGTTTTCAGAGCGTAAAAAGCTCAAAAAGCACACTTTTCACAGCCAAGTGGCTGCAATCATCATCTTCTTGATGGAAAAGGTGGTTTTGTGTCTTTTTATGCCCTGTTTTGCCAGATTTTTCACTTTTTAGCATGAGTGACCACTGTGATTTGGTCCCGGTATGTGACTGCATATGGTGAAATAAGCGTTTTCAGAGCGTAAAAAGCTCAAAAAGCACACTTTTCACAGCCAAGTGGCTGCAATCATCATCTTCTTGATGGAAAAGGTGGTTTTGTGTCTTTTTATGCCCTGTTTTGCCAGATTTTTCACTTTTTAGCATGAGTGACCACTGTGATTTGGTCCCGGTATGTGACTGCATATGGTGAAATAAGCGTTTTCAGAGCGTAAAAAGCTCAAAAAGCACACTTTTCACAGCCAAGAGGCTGCAATCATCATCTTCTTGATGGAAAAGGTGGTTTTGTGTGTTTTTATGCCCTAAATTGGCAGATTTTTCACTTTTTAGCATGAGTGACCATTCTGATTTGGTCCCGGTATGTGACTGCATATGGTGAAATAAGCGTTTTCAGAGCGTAAAAAGCTCAAAAAGCACACTTTTCACAGCCAAGTGGCTGCAATCATCATCTTCTTGATGGAAAAGGTGGTTTTGTGTCTTTTTATGCCCTGTTTTAGCAGATTTTTCACTTTTTAGCATGAGTGACCACTGTGATTTGGTCCCGGTATGTGACTGCATATGGTGAAATAAGCGTTTTCAGAGCGTAAAAACCTCAAAAAGCACACTTTTCACAGCCAAGTGGCTGCAATCATCATCTTCTTGATGGAAAAGGTGGTTTTGTGTCTTTTTATGCCCTAAATTGGCAGATTTTTCACTTTTTAGCATGAGTGACCACTGTGATTTGGTCCCGGTATGTGACTGCATATGGTGAAATAAGCGTTTTCAGAGCGTAAAAAGCTCAAAAAGCACACTTTTCACAGCCAAGTGGCTGCAATCATCATCTTCTTGATGGAAAAGGTGGTTTTTTGTGTTTTTATGCCCTAAATTGGCAGATTTTTCACTTTTTAGCATCAGTGACCATTCTGATTTGGTCCCGGTATGTGACTGCATATGGTGAAATAAGCGTTTTCAGAGCGTAAAAAGCTCAAAAAGCACACTTTTCACAGCCAAGTGGCTGCAATCATCATCTTCTTGATGGAAAAGGTGGTTTTGTGTCTTTTTATGCGCTGTTTTGCCAGATTTTTCACTTTTTAGCATGAGTGACCACTGTGATTTGGTCCCGGTATGTGACTGCATATGGTGAAATAAGCGTTTTCAGAGCGTAAAAAGCTCAAAAAGCACACTTTTCACAGCCAAGTGGCTGCAATCATCATCTTCTTGATGGAAAAGGTGGTTTTGTGTCTTTTTATGCCCTGTTTTGCCAGATTTTTCACTTTTTAGCATGAGTGACCACTGTGATTTGGTCCCGGTATGTGACTGCATATGGTGAAATAAGCGTTTTCAGAGCGTAAAAAGCTCAAACAGCACACTTTTCACAGCCAAGTGGCTGCAATCATCATCTTCTTGATGGAAAAGGTGGTTTTGTGTCTTTTTATGCCCTAAATTGGCAGATTTTTCACTTTTTAGCATGAGTGACCACTCTGATTTGGTCCCGGTATGTGACTGCATATGGTGAAATAAGCGTTTTCAGAGCGTAAAAAGCTCAAAAAGCACACTTTTCACAGCCAAGTGGCTGCAATCATCATCTTCTTGATGGAAAAGGTGGTTTTGTGTCTTTTTATGCCCTAAATTGGCAGATTTTTCACTTTTTAGCATCAGTGACCACTCTGATTTGGTCCCGGTATGTGACTGCATATGGTGAAATAAGCGTTTTCAGAGCGTAAAAAGCTCAAAAAGCACACTTTTCACAGCCAAGTGGCTGCAATCATCATCTTCTTGATGGAAAAGTTGGTTTTGTGTCTTTTTATGCCCTGTTTTGCCAGATTTTTCACTTTTTAGCATCAGTGACCACTCTGATTTGGTCCCGGTATGTGACTGCATGTGGTGAAATAAGCGTTTTCAGAGCGTAAAAAGCTCAAAAAGCACACTTTTCACAGCCAAGTGGCTGCAATCATCATCTTCTTGATGGAAAAGGTGGTTTTGTGTCTTTTTATGCCCTAAATTGGCAGATTTTTCACTTTTTAGCATGAGTGACCACTGTGATTTGGTCCCGGTATGTGACTGCATATGGTGAAATAAGCGTTTTCAGAGCGTAAAAAGCTCAAACAGCACACTTTTCACAGCCAAGTGGCTGCAATCATCATCTTCTTGATGGAAAAGGTGGTTTTGTGTCTTTTTATGCCCTAAATTGGCAGATTTTTCACTTTTTAGCATGAGTGACCACTGTGATTTGGTCCCGGTATGTGACTGCATATGGTGAAATAAGCGTTTTCAGAGCGTAAAAAGCTCAAACAGCACACTTTTCACAGCCAAGTGGCTGCAATCATCATCTTCTTGATGGAAAAGGTGGTTTTGTGTCTTTTTATGCCCTAAATTGGCAGATTTTTCACTTTTTAGCATGAGTGACCACTGTGATTTGGTCCCGGTATGTGACTGCATATGGTGAAATAAGCGTTTTCAGAGCGTAAAAAGCTCAAAAAGCACACTTTTCACAGCCAAGTGGCTGCAATCATCATCTTCTTGATGGAAAAGGTGGTTTTGTGCCTTTTTATGCCCTGTTTTGGAAGATTTTTCACTTTTTAGCATGAGTGATCACTCTGATTTGGTCCCGCTATGTGACTGCATATGGTGAAATAAGCGTTTTCAGAGCGTAAAAAGCTCAAAAAGCACACTTTTCACAGCCAAGTGGCTGCAATCATCATCTTCTTGATGGAAAAGGTGGTTTTGTGTCTTTTTATGCCCTAAATTGGCAGATTTTTCACTTTTTAGCATGAGTGACCACTGTGATTTGGTCCCGGTATGTGACTGCATATGGTGAAATAAGCGTTTTCAGAGCGTAAAAAGCTCAAAAGGCACACTTTTCACAGCCAAGTGGCTGCAATCATCATCTTCTTGATGGAAAAGGTGGTTTTGTGTCTTTTTATGCCCTGTTTTGGCAGATTTTTCACTTTTTAGCATGAGTGACCACTCTGATTTGGTCCCGGTATGTGACTGCATATGGTGAAATAAGCGTTTTCAGAGCGTAAAAAGCTCAAAAAGCACACTTTTCACAGCCAAGTGGCTGCAATCATCATCTTCTTGATGGAAAAGGTGGTTTTGTGCCTTTTTATGCCCTGTTTTGGCAGATTTTTCACTTTTTAGCATGAGTGATCACTCTGATTTGGTCCCGCTATGTGACTGCATATGGTGAAATAAGCGTTTTCAGAGCGTAAAAAGCTCAAAAAGCACACTTTTCACAGCCAAGTGGCTGCAATCATCATCTTCTTGATGGAAAAGGTGGTTTTGTGTCTTTTTATGCCCTGTTTTAGCAGATTTTTCACTTTTTAGCATCAGTGACCACTGTGATTTGGTCCCGGTATGTGACTGCATATGGTGAAATAAGCGTTTTCAGAGCGTAAAAAGCTCAAAAAGCACACTTTTCACAGCCAAGTGGCTGCAATCATCATCTTCTTGATGGAAAAGGTGGTTTTGTGTCTTTTTATGCCCTGTTTTGCCAGATTTTTCACTTTTTAGCATGAGTGACCACTGTGATTTGGTCCCGGTATGTGACTGCATATGGTGAAATAAGCGTTTTCAGAGCGTAAAAAGCTCAAAAAGCACACTTTTCACAGCCAAGTGGCTGCAATCATCATCTTCTTGATGGAAAAGGTGGTTTTGTGTGTTTTTATGCCCTAAATTGGCAGATTTTTCACTTTTTAGCATGAGTGACCACTCTGATTTGGTCCCGGTATGTGACTGCATATGGTGAAATAAGCGTTTTCAGAGCGTAAAAAGCTCAAAAAGCACACTTTTCACAGCCAAGTGGCTGCAATCATCATCTTCTTGATGGAAAAGGTGGTTTTGTGTCTTTTTATGCCCTGTTTTAGCAGATTTTTCACTTTTTAGCATGAGTGACCACTGTGATTTGGTCCCGGTATGTGACTGCATATGGTGAAATAAGCGTTTTCAGAGCGTAAAAAGCTCAAAAAGCACACTTTTCACAGCCAAGTGGCTGCAATCATCATCTTCTTGATGGAAAAGGTGGTTTTGTGTGTTTTTATGCCCTAAATTGGCAGATTTTTCACTTTTTAGCATGAGTGACCACTCTGATTTGGTCCCGGTATGTGACTGCATATGGTGAAATAAGCGTTTTCAGAGCGTAAAAAGCTCAAAAAGCACACTTTTCACAGCCAAGTGGCTGCAATCATCATCTTCTTGATGGAAAAGGTGGTTTTGTGTCTTTTTATGCCCTGTTTTGGCAGATTTTTCACTTTTTAGCATGAGTGACCACTGTGATTTGGTCCCGGTATGTGACTGCATATGGTGAAATAAGCGTTTTCAGAGCGTAAAAAGCTCAAAAAGCACACTTTTCACAGCCAAGTGGCTGCAATCATCATCTTCTTGATGGAAAAGGTGGTTTTGTGTCTTTTTATGCCCTAAATTGGCAGATTTTTCACTTTTTAGCATGAGTGACCACTCTGATTTGGTCCCGGTATGTGACTGCATATGGTGAAATAAGCGTTTTCAGAGCGTAAAAAGCTCAAAAGGCACACTTTTCACAGCCAAGTGGCTGCAATCATCATCTTCTTGATGGAAAAGGTGGTTTTGTGTCTTTTTATGCCCTGTTTTGGCAGATTTTTCACTTTTTAGCATGAGTGACCACTCTGATTTGGTCCCGGTATGTGACTGCATATGGTGAAATAAGCGTTTTCAGAGCGTAAAAAGCTCAAAAAGCACACTTTTCACAGCCAAGTGGCTGCAATCATCATCTTCTTGATGGAAAAGGTGGTTTTGTGCCTTTTTATGCCCTGTTTTGGCAGATTTTTCACTTTTTAGCATGAGTGATCACTCTGATTTGGTCCCGCTATGTGACTGCATATGGTGAAATAAGCGTTTTCAGAGCGTAAAAAGCTCAAAAAGCACACTTTTCACAGCCAAGTGGCTGCAATCATCATCTTCTTGATGGAAAAGGTGGTTTTGTGTCTTTTTATGCCCTGTTTTAGCAGATTTTTCACTTTTTAGCATCAGTGACCACTGTGATTTGGTCCCGGTATGTGACTGCATATGGTGAAATAAGCGTTTTCAGAGCGTAAAAAGCTCAAAAAGCACACTTTTCACAGCCAAGTGGCTGCAATCATCATCTTCTTGATGGAAAAGGTGGTTTTGTGTCTTTTTATGCCCTGTTTTGCCAGATTTTTCACTTTTTAGCATGAGTGACCACTGTGATTTGGTCCCGGTATGTGACTGCATATGGTGAAATAAGCGTTTTCAGAGCGTAAAAAGCTCAAAAAGCACACTTTTCACAGCCAAGTGGCTGCAATCATCATCTTCTTGATGGAAAAGGTGGTTTTGTGTGTTTTTATGCCCTAAATTGGCAGATTTTTCACTTTTTAGCATGAGTGACCACTCTGATTTGGTCCCGGTATGTGACTGCATATGGTGAAATAAGCGTTTTCAGAGCGTAAAAAGCTCAAAAAGCACACTTTTCACAGCCAAGTGGCTGCAATCATCATCTTCTTGATGGAAAAGGTGGTTTTGTGTGTTTTTATGCCCTAAATTGGCAGATTTTTCACTTTTTAGCATGAGTGACCACTGTGATTTGGTCCCGGTATGTGACTGCATATGGTGAAATAAGCGTTTTCAGAGCGTAAAAAGCTCAAAAAGCACACTTTTCACAGCCAAGTGGCTGCAATCATCATCTTCTTGATGGAAAAGGTGGTTTTGTGTGTTTTTATGCCCTAAATTGGCAGATTTTTCACTTTTTAGCATGAGTGACCACTCTGATTTGGTCCCGGTATGTGACTGCATATGGTGAAATAAGCGTTTTCAGAGCGTAAAAAGCTCAAAAAGCACACTTTTCACAGCCAAGTGGCTGCAATCATCATCTTCTTGATGGAAAAGGTGGTTTTGTGTCTTTTTATGCCCTGTTTTGGCAGATTTTTCACTTTTTAGCATGAGTGACCACTGTGATTTGGTCCCGGTATGTGACTGCATATGGTGAAATAAGCGTTTTCAGAGCGTAAAAAGCTCAAAAAGCACACTTTTCACAGCCAAGTGGCTGCAATCATCATCTTCTTGATGGAAAAGGTGGTTTTGTGTCTTTTTATGCCCTAAATTGGCAGATTTTTCACTTTTTAGCATGAGTGACCACTGTGATTTGGTCCCGGTATGTGACTGCATATGGTGAAATAAGCGTTTTCAGAGCGTAAAAAGCTCAAAAAGCACACTTTTCACAGCCAAGTGGCTGCAATCATCATCTTCTTGATGGAAAAGGTGGTTTTGTGTGTTTTTATGCCCTAAATTGGCAGATTTTTCACTTTTTAGCATGAGTGACCACTCTGATTTGGTCCCGGTATGTGACTGCATATGGTGAAATAAGCGTTTTCAGAGCGTAAAAAGCTCAAAAAGCACACTTTTCACAGCCAAGTGGCTGCAATCATCATCTTCTTGATGGAAAAGGTGGTTTTGTGTCTTTTTATGCCCTGTTTTGGCAGATTTTTCACTTTTTAGCATGAGTGACCACTGTGATTTGGTCCCGGTATGTGACTGCATATGGTGAAATAAGCGTTTTCAGAGCGTAAAAAGCTCAAAAAGCACACTTTTCACAGCCAAGTGGCTGCAATCATCATCTTCTTGATGGAAAAGGTGGTTTTGTGTCTTTTTATGCCCTAAATTGGCAGATTTTTCACTTTTTAGCATGAGTGACCACTCTGATTTGGTCCCGGTATGTGACTGCATATGGTGAAATACGCGTTTTCAGAGCGTAAAAAGCTCAAAAAGCACACTTTTCACAGCCAAGTGGCTGCAATCATCATCTTCTTGATGGAAAAGGTGGTTTTGTGCCTTTTTATGCCCTGTTTTGGCAGATTTTTCACTTTTTAGCATGAGTGATCACTCTGATTTGGTCCCGCTATGTGACTGCATATGGTGAAATAAGCGTTTTCAGAGCGTAAAAAGCTCAAAAAGCACACTTTTCACAGCCAAGTGGCTGCAATCATCATCTTCTTGATGGAAAAGGTGGTTTTGTGCCTTTTTATGCCCTGTTTTAGCAGATTTTTCACTTTTTAGCATCAGTGACCACTGTGATTTGGTCCCGGTATGTGACTGCATATGGTGAAATAAGCGTTTTCAGAGCGTAAAAAGCTCAAAAAGCACACTTTTCACAGCCAAGAGGCTGCAATCATCATCTTCTTGATGGAAAAGGTGGTTTTGTGTGTTTTTATGCCCTAAATTGGCAGATTTTTCACTTTTTAGCATGAGTGACCACTCTGATTTGGTCCCGGTATGTGACTGCATATGGTGAAATAAGCGTTTTCAGAGCGTAAAAAGCTCAAAAAGCACACTTTTCACAGCCAAGTGGCTGCAATCATCATCTTCTTGATGGAAAAGGTGGTTTTGTGTCTTTTTATGCCCTGTTTTAGCAGATTTTTCACTTTTTAGCATGAGTGACCACTGTGATTTGGTCCCGATATGTGACTGCATATGGTGAAATAAGCGTTTTCAGAGCGTAAAAAGCTCAAAAAGCACACTTTTCACAGCCAAGTGGCTGCAATCATCATCTTCTTGATGGAAAAGGTGGTTTTGTGTCTTTTTATGCCCTAAATTGGCAGATTTTTCACTTTTTAGCATGAGTGACCACTCTGATTTGGTCCCGGTATGTGACTGCATATGGTGAAATAAGCGTTTTCAGAGCGTAAAAAGCTCAAAAAGCACACTTTTCACAGCCAAGTGGCTGCAATCATCATCTTCTTGATGGAAAAGGTGGTTTTGTGTCTTTTTATGCCCTGTTTTAGCAGATTTTTCACTTTTTAGCATCAGTGACCACTGTGATTTGGTCCCGGTATGTGACTGCATATGGTGAAATAAGCGTTTTCAGAGCGTAAAAAGCTCAAAAAGCACACTTTTCACAGCCAAGTGGCTGCAATCATCATCTTCTTGATGGAAAAGGTGGTTTTGTTTCTTTTTATGCCCTAAATTGGCAGATTTTTCACTTTTTAGCATGAGTGACCACTGTGATTTGGTCCCGGTATGTGACTGCATATGGTGAAATAAGCGTTTTCAGAGCGTAAAAAGCTCAAAAGGCACACTTTTCACAGCCAAGTGGCTGCAATCATCATCTTCTTGATGGAAAAGGTGGGTTTGTGTCTTTTTATGCCCTGTTTTGGCAGATTTTTCACTTTTTAGCATGAGTGACCACTCTGATTTGGTCCCGGTATGTGACTGCATATGGTGAAATAAGCGTTTTCAGAGCGTAAAAAGCTCAAAAAGCACACTTTTCACAGCCAAGTGGCTGCAATCATCATCTTCTTGATGGAAAAGGTGGTTTTGTGCCTTTTTATGCCCTGTTTTGGCTGATTTTTCACTTTTTAGCATGAGTGATCACTCTGATTTGGTCCCGCTATGTGACTGCATATGGTGAAATAAGCGTTTTCAGAGCGTAAAAAGCTCAAAAAGCACACTTTTCACAGCCAAGTGGCTGCAATCATCATCTTCTTGATGGAAAAGGTGGTTTTGTGCCTTTTTATGCCCTGTTTTGGAAGATTTTTCACTTTTTAGCATGAGTGATCACTCTGATTTGGTCCCGCTATGTGACTGCATATGGTGAAATAAGCGTTTTCAGAGCGTAAAAAGCTCAAAAAGCACACTTTTCACAGCCAAGTGGCTGCAATCATCATCTTCTTGATGGAAAAGGTGGTTTTGTGTCTTTTTATGCCCTGTTTTAGCAGATTTTTCACTTTTTTAGCATGAGTGACCACTGTGATTTGGTCCCGGTATGTGACTGCATATGGTGAAATAAGCGTTTTCAGAGCGTAAAAAGCTCAAAAAGCACACTTTTCACAGCCAAGTGGCTGCAATCATCATCTTCTTGATGGAAAAGGTGGTTTTGTGTCTTTTTATGCCCTGTTTTAGCAGATTTTTCACTTTTTAGCATGAGTGACCACTGTGATTTGGTCCCGATATCTGACTGCATATGGTGAAATAAGCGTTTTCAGAGCGTAAAAAGCTCAAAAAGCACACTTTTCACAGCCAAGTGGCTGCAATCATCATCTTCTTGATGGAAAAGGTGGTTTTGTGTCTTTTTATGCCCTAAATTGGCAGATTTTTCACTTTTTAGCATGAGTGACCACTCTGATTTGGTCCCGGTATGTGACTGCATATGGTGAAATAAGCGTTTTCAGAGCGTAAAAAGCTCAAAAGGCACACTTTTCACAGCCAAGTGGCTGCAATCATCATCTTCTTGATGGAAAAGGTGGGTTTGTGTCTTTTTATGCCCTGTTTTGGCAGATTTTTCACTTTTTAGCATGAGTGACCACTCTGATTTGGTCCCGGTATGTGACTGCATATGGTGAAATAAGCGTTTTCACAGCGTAAAAAGCTCAAAAAGCACACTTTTCACAGCCAAGTGGCTGCAATCATCATCTTCTTGATGGAAAAGGTGGTTTTGTGCCTTTTTATGCCCTGTTTTGGCAGATTTTTCACTTTTTAGCATGAGTGATCACTCTGATTTGGTCCCGCTATGTGACTGCATATGGTGAAATAAGCGTTTTCAGAGCGTAAAAAGCTCAAAAAGCACACTTTTCACAGCCAAGTGGCTGCAATCATCATCTTCTTGATGGAAAAGGTGGTTTTGTGTCTTTTTATGCCCTGTTTTAGCAGATTTTTCACTTTTTAGCATCAGTGACCACTGTGATTTGGTCCCGGTATGTGACTGCATATGGTGAAATAAGCGTTTTCAGAGTGTAAAAAGCTCAAAAAGCACACTTTTCACAGCCAAGTGGCTGCAATCATCATCTTCTTGATGGAAAAGGTGGTTTTGTGTGTTTTTATGCCCTAAATTGGCAGATTTTTCACTTTTTAGCATGAGTGATCACTCTGATTTGGTCCCGCTATGTGACTGCATATGGTGAAATAAGCGTTTTCAGAGCGTAAAAAGCTCAAAAAGCACACTTTTCACAGCCAAGTGGCTGCAATCATCATCTTCTTGATGGAAAAGGTGGTTTTGTGTCTTTTTATGCCCTAAATTGGCAGATTTTTCACTTTTTAGCATGAGTGACCACTGTGATTTGGTCTCGGTATGTGACTGCATATGGTGAAATAAGCGTTTTCAGAGCGTAAAAAGCTCAAAAAGCACACTTTTCACAGCCAAGTGGCTGCAATCATCATCTTCTTGATGGAAAAGGTGGTTTTGTGTCTTTTTATGCCCTGTTTTAGCAGATTTTTCACTTTTTAGCATGAGTGACCACTGTGATTTGGTCCCGATATCTGACTGCATATGGTGAAATAAGCGTTTTCAGAGCGTAAAAAGCTCAAAAAGCACACTTTTCACAGCCAAGTGGCTGCAATCATCATCTTCTTGATGGAAAAGGTGGTTTTGTGTCTTTTTATGCCCTAAATTGGCAGATTTTTCACTTTTTAGCATGAGTGACCACTCTGATTTGGTCCCGGTATGTGACTGCATATGGTGAAATAAGCGTTTTCAGAGCGTAAAAAGCTCAAAAAGCACACTTTTCACAGCCAAGTGGCTGCAATCATCATCTTCTTGATGGAAAAGGTGGTTTTGTGTGTTTTTATGCCCTAAATTGGCAGATTTTTCACTTTTTAGCATGAGTGATCACTCTGATTTGGTCCCGCTATGTGACTGCATATGGTGAAATAAGCGTTTTCAGAGCGTAAAAAGCTCAAAAAGCACACTTTTCACAGCCAAGTGGCTGCAATCATCATCTTCTTGATGGAAAAGGTGGTTTTGTGTCTTTTTATGCCCTAAATTGGCAGATTTTTCACTTTTTAGCATGAGTGACCACTGTGATTTGGTCTCGGTATGTGACTGCATATGGTGAAATAAGCGTTTTCAGAGCGTAAAAAGCTCAAAAAGCACACTTTTCACAGCCAATTGGCTGCAATCATCATCTTCTTGATGGAAAAGGTGGTTTTGTGTCTTTTTATGCCCTAAATTGGCAGATTTTTCACTTTTTAGCATGAGTGACCACTCTGATTTGGTCCCGGTATGTCACTGCATATGGTGAAATAAGCGTTTTCAGAGCGTAAAAAGCTCAAAAAGCACACTTTTCACAGCCAAGTGGCTGCAATCATCATCTTCTTGATGGAAAAGGTGGTTTTGTGTCTTTTTATGCCCTAAATTGGCAGATTTTTCACTTTTTAGCATGAGTGACCACTGTGATTTGGTCTCGGTATGTGACTGCATATGGTGAAATAAGCGTTTTCAGAGCGTAAAAAGCTCAAAAAGCACACTTTTCACAGCCAAGTGGCTGCAATCATCATCTTCTTGATGGAAAAGGTGGTTTTGTGTGTTTTTATGCCCTAAATTGGCAGATTTTTCACTTTTTAGCATGAGTGACCACTCTGATTTGGTCCCGGTATGTGACTGCATATGGTGAAATAAGCGTTTTCAGAGCGTAAAAAGCTCAAAAAGCACACTTTTCACAGCCAAGTGGCTGCAATCATCATCTTCTTGATGGAAAAGGTGGTTTTGTGTCTTTTTATGCCCTGTTTTAGCAGATTTTTCACTTTTTAGCATGAGTGACCACTGTGATTTGGTCCCGGTATGTGACTGCATATGGTGAAATAAGCGTTTTCAGAGCGTAAAAAGCTCAAAAAGCACACTTTTCACAGCCAAGTGGCTGCAATCATCATCTTCTTGATGGAAAAGGTGGTTTTGTGTCTTTTTATGCCCTGTTTTGCCAGATTTTTCACTTTTTAGCATGAGTGACCACTGTGATTTGGTCCCGGTATGTGACTGCATATGGTGAAATAAGCGTTTTCAGAGCGTAAAAAGCTCAAAAAGCACACTTTTCACAGCCAAGAGGCTGAAATCATCATCTTCTTGATGGAAAAGGTGGTTTTGTGTGTTTTTATGCCCTAAATTGGCAGATTTTTCACTTTTTAGCATGAGTGACCACTCTGATTTGGTCCCGGTATGTGACTGCATATGGTGAAATAAGCGTTTTCAGAGCGTAAAAAGCTCAAAAAGCACACTTTTCACAGCCAAGTGGCTGCAATCATCATCTTCTTGATGGAAAAGGTGGTTTTGTGTCTTTTTATGCCCTGTTTTAGCAGATTTTTCACTTTTTAGCATGAGTGACCACTGTGATTTGGTCCCGATATGTGACTGCATATGGTGAAATAAGCGTTTTCAGAGCGTAAAAAGCTCAAAAAGCACACTTTTCACAGCCAAGTGGCTGCAATCATCATCTTCTTGATGGAAAAGGTGGTTTTGTGTCTTTTTATGCCCTAAATTGGCAGATTTTTCACTTTTTAGCATGAGTGACCACTCTGATTTGGTCCCGGTATGTGACTGCATATGGTGAAATAAGCGTTTTCAGAGCGTAAAAAGCTCAAAAAGCACACTTTTCACAGCCAAGTGGCTGCAATCATCATCTTCTTGATGGAAAAGGTGGTTTTGTGTGTTTTTATGCCCTAAATTGGCAGATTTTTCACTTTTTAGCATGAGTGATCACTCTGATTTGGTCCCGCTATGTGACTGCATATGGTGAAATAAGCGTTTTCAGAGCGTAAAAAGCTCAAAAAGCACACTTTTCACAGCCAAGTGGCTGCAATCATCATCTTCTTGATGGAAAAGGTGGTTTTGTGTCTTTTTATGCCCTAAATTGGCAGATTTTTCACTTTTTAGCATGAGTGACCACTGTGATTTGGTCCCGGTATGTGACTGCATATGGTGAAATAAGCGTTTTCAGAGCGTAAAAAGCTCAAAAAGCACACTTTTCACAGCCAAGTGGCTGCAATCATCATCTTCTTGATGGAAAAGGTGGTTTTGTTTCTTTTTATGCCCTAAATTGGCAGATTTTTCACTTTTTAGCATGAGTGACCACTGTGATTTGGTCCCGGTATGTGACTGCATATGGTGAAATAAGCGTTTTCAGAGCGTAAAAAGCTCAAAAAGCACACTTTTCACAGCCAAGTGGCTGCAATCATCATCTTCTTGATGGAAAAGGTGGTTTTGTGTCTTTTTATGCCCTAAATTGGCAGATTTTTCACTTTTTAGCATGAGTGACCACTCTGATTTGGTCCCGGTATGTGACTGCATATGGTGAAATAAGCGTTTTCAGAGCGTAAAAAGCTCAAAAAGCACACTTTTCACAGCCAAGTGGCTGCAATCATCATCTTCTTGATGGAAAAGGTGGTTTTGTGTCTTTTTATGCCCTAAATTGGCAGATTTTTCACTTTTTAGCATGAGTGACCACTGTGATTTGGTCTCGGTATGTGACTGCATATGGTGAAATAAGCGTTTTCAGAGCGTAAAAAGCTCAAAAAGCACACTTTTCACAGCCAAGTGGCTGCAATCATCATCTTCTTGATGGAAAAGGTGGTTTTGTGTCTTTTTATTCCCTAAATTGGCAGATTTTTCACTTTTTAGCATGAGTGACCACTCTGATTTGGTCCCGGTATGTCACTGCATATGGTGAAATAAGCGTTTTCAGAGCGTAAAAAGCTCAAAAAGCACACTTTTCACAGCCAAGTGGCTGCAATCATCATCTTCTTGATGGAAAAGGTGGTTTTGTGTGTTTTTATGCCCTAAATTGGCAGATTTTTCACTTTTTAGCATGAGTGATCACTCTGATTTGGTCCCGCTATGTGACTGCATATGGTGAAATAAGCGTTTTCAGAGCGTAAAAAGCTCAAAAAGCACACTTTTCACAGCCAAGTGGCTGCAATCATCATCTTCTTGATGGAAAAGGTGGTTTTGTGTCTTTTTATGCCCTGTTTTAGCAGATTTTTCACTTTTTAGCATCAGTGACCACTGTGATTTGGTCCCGGTATGTGACTGCATATGGTGAAATAAGCGTTTTCAGAGCGTAAAAAGCTCAAAAAGCACACTTTTCACAGCCAAGTGGCTGCAGTCATCATCTTCTTGATGGAAAAGGTGGTTTTGTGTCTTTTTATGCCCTAAATTGGCAGATTTTTCACTTTTTAGCATGAGTGACCACTCTGATTTGGTCCCGGTATGTGACTGCATATGGTGAAATAAGCGTTTTCAGAGCGTAAAAAGCTCAAAAAGCACACTTTTCACAGCCAAGTGGCTGCAATCATCATCTTCTTGATGGAAAAGGTGGTTTTGTGTCTTTTTATGCCCTGTTTTGCCAGATTTTTCACTTTTTAGCATCAGTGACCACTCTGATTTGGTCCGGGTATGTGACTGCATATGGTGAAATAAGCGTTTTCAGAGCGTAAAAAGCTCAAAAAGCACACTTTTCACAGCCAAGTGGCTGCAATCATCATCTTCTTGATGGAAAAGGTGGTTTTGTGTCTTTTTATGCCCTAAATTGGCAGATTTTTCACTTTTTAGCATGAGTGACCACTGTGATTTGGTCCCGGTATGTGACTGCATATGGTGAAATAAGCGTTTTCAGAGCGTAAAAAGCTCAAAAAGCACACTTTTCACAGCCAAGTGGCTGCAATCATCATCTTCTTGATGGAAAAGGTGGTTTTGTGTCTTTTTATGCCCTAAATTGGCAGATTTTTCACTTTTTAGCATCAGTGACCACTCTGATTTGGTCCCGGTATATGACTGCATATGGTGAAATAAGCGTTTTCAGAGCGTAAAAAGCTCAAAAAGCACACTTTTCACAGCCAAGTGGCTGCAATCATCATCTTCTTGATGGAAAAGGTGGTTTTGTGTCTTTTTATGCCCTAAATTGGCAGATTTTTCACTTTTTAGCATCAGTGACCACTCTGATTTGGTCCCGGTATGTGACTGCATATGGTGAAATAAGCGTTTTCAGAGCGTAAAAAGCTCAAAAAGCACACTTTTCACAGCCAAGTGGCTGCAATCATCATCTTCTTGATGGAAAAGGTGGTTTTGTGTCTTTTTATGCCCTAAATTGGCAGATTTTTCACTTTTTAGCATGAGTGACCACTGTGATTTGGTCCCGGTATGTGACTGCATATGGTGAAATAAGCGTTTTCAGAGCGTAAAAAGCTCAAAAAGCACACTTTTCACAGCCAAGTGGCTGCAATCATCATCTTCTTGATGGAAAAGGTGGTTTTGTGTCTTTTTATGCCCTAAATTGGCAGATTTTTCACTTTTTAGCATGAGTGACCACTCTGATTTGGTCCCGGTATGTGACTGCATATGGTGAAATAAGCGTTTTCAGAGCGTAAAAAGCTCAAAAAGCACACTTTTCACAGCCAAGTGGCTGCAATCATCATCTTCTTGATGGAAAAGGTGGTTTTGTGTCTTTTTATGCCCTGTTTTAGCAGATTTTTCACTTTTTAGCATGAGTGACCACTGTGATTTGGTCCCGGTATGTGACTGCATATGGTGAAATAAGCGTTTTCAGAGCGTAAAAAGCTCAAAAAGCACACTTTTCACAGCCAAGTGGCTGCAATCATCATCTTCTTGATGGAAAAGGTGGTTTTGTGTCTTTTTATGCCCTAAATTGGCAGATTTTTCACTTTTTAGCATGAGTGACCACTGTGATTTGGTCCCGGTATGTGACTGCATATGGTGAAATAAGCGTTTTCAGAGCGTAAAAAGCTCAAAAAGCACACTTTTCACAGCCAAGTGGCTGCAATCATCATCTTCTTGATGGAAAAGGTGGTTTTGTGTCTTTTTATGCCCTGTTTTAGCAGATTTTTCACTTTTTAGCATCAGTGACCACTCTGATTTGGTCCCGGTATGTGACTGCATATGGTGAAATAAGCGTTTTCAGAGCGTAAAAAGCTCAAAAAGCACACTTTTCACAGCCAAGTGGCTGCAATCATCATCTTCTTGATGGAAAAGGTGGTTTTGTGTCTTTTTATGCCCTAAATTGGCAGATTTTTCACTTTTTAGCATGAGTGACCACTGTGATTTGGTCCCGGTATGTGACTGCATATGGTGAAATAAGCGTTTTCAGAGCGTAAAAAGCTCAAAAAGCACACTTTTCACAGCCAAGTGGCTGCAATCATCATCTTCTTGATGGAAAAGGTGGTTTTGTGTCTTTTTATGCCCTAAATTGGCAGATTTTTCACTTTTTAGCATCAGTGACCACTCTGATTTGGTCCCGGTATATGACTGCATATGGTGAAATAAGCGTTTTCAGAGCGTAAAAAGCTCAAAAAGCACACTTTTCACAGCCAAGTGGCTGCAATCATCATCTTCTTGATGGAAAAGGTGGTTTTGTGTCTTTTTATGCCCTAAATTGGCAGATTTTTCACTTTTTAGCATCAGTGACCACTCTGATTTGGTCCCGGTATGTGACTGCATATGGTGAAATAAGCGTTTTCAGAGCGTAAAAAGCTCAAAAAGCACACTTTTCACAGCCAAGTGGCTGCAATCATCATCTTCTTGATGGAAAAGGTGGTTTTGTGTCTTTTTATGCCCTAAATTGGCAGATTTTTCACTTTTTAGCATGAGTGACCACTGTGATTTGGTCCCGGTATGTGACTGCATATGGTGAAATAAGCGTTTTCAGAGCGTAAAAAGCTCAAAAAGCACACTTTTCACAGCCAAGTGGCTGCAATCATCATCTTCTTGATGGAAAAGGTGGTTTTGTGTCTTTTTATGCCCTAAATTGGCAGATTTTTCACTTTTTAGCATGAGTGACCACTCTGATTTGGTCCCGGTATGTGACTGCATATGGTGAAATAAGCGTTTTCAGAGCGTAAAAAGCTCAAAAAGCACACTTTTCACAGCCAAGTGGCTGCAATCATCATCTTCTTGATGGAAAAGGTGGTTTTGTGTCTTTTTATGCCCTGTTTTAGCAGATTTTTCACTTTTTAGCATGAGTGACCACTGTGATTTGGTCCCGGTATGTGACTGCATATGGTGAAATAAGCGTTTTCAGAGCGTAAAAAGCTCAAAAACCACACTTTTCACAGCCAAGTGGCTGCAATCATCATCTTCTTGATGGAAAAGGTGGTTTTGTGTCTTTTTATGCCCTAAATTGGCAGATTTTTCACTTTTTAGCATGAGTGACCACTGTGATTTGGTCCCGGTATGTGACTGCATATGGTGAAATAAGCGTTTTCAGAGCGTAAAAAGCTCAAAAAGCACACTTTTCACAGCCAAGTGGCTGCAATCATCATCTTCTTGATGGAAAAGGTGGTTTTGTGTCTTTTTATGCCCTAAATTGGCAGATTTTTCACTTTTTAGCATCAGTGACCACTCTGATTTGGTCCCGGTATATGACTGCATATGGTGAAATAAGCGTTTTCAGAGCGTAAAAAGCTCAAAAAGCACACTTTTCACAGCCAAGTGGCTGCAATCATCATCTTCTTGATGGAAAAGGTGGTTTTGTGTCTTTTTATGCCCTAAATTGGCAGATTTTTCACTTTTTAGCATCAGTGACCACTCTGATTTGGTCCCGGTATGTGACTGCATATGGTGAAATAAGCGTTTTCAGAGCGTAAAAAGCTCAAAAAGCACACTTTTCACAGCCAAGTGGCTGCAATCATCATCTTCTTGATGGAAAAGGTGGTTTTGTGTCATTTTATGCCCTAAATTGGCAGATTTTACACTTTTTAGCATGAGTGACCACTGTGATTTGGTCCCGGTATGTGACTGCATATGGTGAAATAAGCGTTTTCAGAGCGTAAAAAGCTCAAAAAGCACACTTTTCACAGCCAAGTGGCTGCAATCATCATCTTCTTGATGGAAAAGGTGGTTTTGTGTCTTTTTATGCCCTAAATTGGCAGATTTTTCACTTTTTAGCATGAGTGACCACTCTGATTTGGTCCCGGTATGTGACTGCATATGGTGAAATAAGCGTTTTCAGAGCGTAAAAAGCTCAAAAAGCACACTTTTCACAGCCAAGTGGCTGCAATCATCATCTTCTTGATGGAAAAGGTGGTTTTGTGTCTTTTTATGCCCTGTTTTAGCAGATTTTTCACTTTTTAGCATGAGTGACCACTGTGATTTGGTCCCGGTATGTGACTGCATATGGTGAAATAAGCGTTTTCAGAGCGTAAAAAGCTCAAAAACCACACTTTTCACAGCCAAGTGGCTGCAATCATCATCTTCTTGATGGAAAAGGTGGTTTTGTGTCTTTTTATGCCCTAAATTGGCAGATTTTTCACTTTTTAGCATGAGTGACCACTCTGATTTGGTCCCGGTATATGACTGCATATGGTGAAATAAGCGTTTTCAGAGCGTAAAAAGCTCAAAAAGCACACTTTTCACAGCCAAGTGGCTGCAATCATCATCTTCTTGATGGAAAAGGTGGTTTTGTGTCTTTTTATGCCCTAAATTGGCAGATTTTTCACTTTTTAGCATCAGTGACCACTCTGATTTGGTCCCGGTATGTGACTGCATATGGTGAAATAAGCGTTTTCAGAGCGTAAAAAGCTCAAAAAGCACACTTTTCACAGCCAAGTGGCTGCAATCATCATCTTCTTGATGGAAAAGGTGGTTTTGTGTCTTTTTATGCCCTGTTTTAGCAGATTTTTCACTTTTTAGCATGAGTGACCACTGTGATTTGGTCCCGGTATGTGACTGCATATGGTGAAATAAGCGTTTTCAGAGCGTAAAAAGCTCAAAAAGCACACTTTTCACAGCCAAGTGGCTGCAATCATCATCTTCTTGATGGAAAAGGTGGTTTTGTGTCTTTTTATGCCCTAAATTGGCAGATTTTTCACTTTTTAGCATGAGTGACCACTGTGATTTGGTCCCGGTATGTGACTGCATATGGTGAAATAAGCGTTTTCAGAGCGTAAAAAGCTCAAAAAGCACACTTTTCACAGCCAAGTGGCTGCAATCATCATCTTCTTGATGGAAAAGGTGGTTTTGTGTCTTTTTATGCCCTGTTTTGCCAGATTTTTCACTTTTTAGCATCAGTGACCACTCTGATTTGGTCCCGGTATGTGACTGCATATGGTGAAATAAGCGTTTTCAGAGCGTAAAAAGCTCAAAAAGCACACTTTTCACAGCCAAGTGGCTGCAATCATCATCTTCTTGATGGAAAAGGTGGTTTTGTGTCTTTTTATGCCCTGTTTTGCCAGATTTTTCACTTTTTAGCATCAGTGACCACTCTGATTTGGTCCCGGTATGTGACTGCATATGGTGAAATAAGCGTTTTCAGAGCGTAAAAAGCTCAAAAAGCACACTTTTCACAGCCAAGTGGCTGCAATCATCATCTTCTTGATGGAAAAGGTGGTTTTGTGTCTTTTTATGCCCTAAATTGGCAGATTTTTCACTTTTTAGCATCAGTGACCACTCTGATTTGGTCCCGGTATGTGACTGCATATGGTGAAATAAGCGTTTTCAGAGCGTAAAAAGCTCAAAAAGCACACTTTTCACAGCCAAGTGGCTGCAATCATCATCTTCTTGATGGAAAAGGTGGTTTTGTGTGTTTTTATGCCCTAAATTGGCAGATTTTTCACTTTTTAGCATCAGTGACCACTCTGATTTGGTCCCGGTATGTGACTGCATATGGTGAAATAAGCGTTTTCAGAGCGTAAAAAGCTCAAAAAGCACACTTTTCACAGCCAAGTGGCTGCAATCATCATCTTCTTGATGGAAAAGGTGGTTTTTGTGTCTTTTTATGCCCTGTTTTGCCAGATTTTTCACTTTTTAGCATGAGTGACCACTGTGATTTGGTCCCGGTATGTGACTGCATATGGTGAAATAAGCGTTTTCAGAGCGTAAAAAGCTCAAAAAGCACACTTTTCACAGCCAAGTGGCTGCAATCATCATCTTCTTGATGGAAAAGGTGGTTTTGTGTCTTTTTATGCCCTGTTTTAGCAGATTTTTCACTTTTTAGCATCAGTGACCACTGTGATTTGGTCCCGGTATGTGACTGCATATGGTGAAATAAGCGTTTTCAGAGCGTAAAAAGCTCAAAAAGCACACTTTTCACAGCCAAGTGGCTGCAATCATCATCTTCTTGATGGAAAAGGTGGTTTTGTGTCTTTTTATGCCCTAAATTGGCAGATTTTTCACTTTTTAGCATGAGTGACCACTGTGATTTGGTCCCGGTATGTGACTGCATATGGTGAAATAAGCGTTTTCAGAGCGTAAAAAGCTCAAAAAGCACACTTTTCACAGCCAAGTGGCTGCAATCATCATCTTCTTGATGGAAAAGGTGGTTTTGTGTCTTTTTATGCCCTGTTTTGGCAGATTTTTCACTTTTTAGCATGAGTGACCACTCTGATTTGGTCCCGGTATGTGACTGCATATGGTGAAATAAGCGTTTTCAGAGCGTAAAAAGCTCAAAAAGCACACTTTTCACAGCCAAGTGGCTGCAATCATCATCTTCTTGATGGAAAAGGTGGTTTTGTGTCTTTTTATGCCCTAAATTGGCAGATTTTTCACTTTTTAGCATCAGTGACCACTCTGATTTGGTCCCGGTATGTGACTGCATATGGTGAAATAAGCGTTTTCAGAGCGTAAAAAGCTCAAAAAGCACACTTTTCACAGCCAAGTGGCTGCAATCATCATCTTCTTGATGGAAAAGGTGGTTTTGTGTCTTTTTATGCCCTAAATTGGCAGATTTTTCACTTTTTAGCATCAGTGACCACTCTGATTTGGTCCCGGTATGTGACTGCATATGGTGAAATAAGCGTTTTCAGAGCGTAAAAAGCTCAAAAAGCACACTTTTCACAGCCAAGTGGCTGCAATCATCATCTTCTTGATGGAAAAGGTGGTTTTGTGTCTTTTTATGCCCTGTTTTAGCAGATTTTTCACTTTTTAGCATGAGTGACCACTGTGATTTGGTCCCGGTATGTGACTGCATATGGTGAAATAAGCGTTTTCAGAGCGTAAAAAGCTCAAAAAGCACACTTTTCACAGCCAAGTGGCTGCAATCATCATCTTCTTGATGGAAAAGGTGGTTTTGTGTCTTTTTATGCCCTAAATTGGCAGATTTTTCACTTTTTAGCATGAGTGACCACTGTGATTTGGTCCCGGTATGTGACTGCATATGGTGAAATAAGCGTTTTCAGAGCGTAAAAAGCTCAAAAAGCACACTTTTCACAGCCAAGTGTCTGCAATCATCATCTTCTTGATGGAAAAGGTGGTTTTGTGACTTTTTATGCCCTGTTTTGGCAGATTTTTCACTTTTTAGCATGAGTGACCACTGTGATTTGGTCCCGGTATGTGACTGCATATGGTGAAATAAGCGTTTTCAGAGCGTAAAAAGCTCAAAAAGCACACTTTTCACAGCCAAGTGGCTGCAATCATCATCTTCTTGATGGAAAAGGTGGTTTTTGTGTCTTTTTATGCCCTGTTTTGCCAGATTTTTCACTTTTTAGCATGAGTGACCACTGTGATTTGGTCCCGGTATGTGACTGCATATGGTGAAATAAGCGTTTTCAGAGCGTAAAAAGCTCAAAAAGCACACTTTTCAGAGCCAAGTGGCTGCAATCATCATCTTCTTGATGGAAAAGGTGGTTTTGTGTCTTTTTATGTCCTAAATTGGCAGATTTTTCACTTTTTAGCATGAGTGACCACTCTGATTTGGTCCCGGTATGTGACTGCATATGGTGAAATAAGCGTTTTCAGAGCGTAAAAAGCTCAAAAAGCACACTTTTCACAGCCAAGTGGCTGCAATCATCATCTTCTTGATGGAAAAGGTGGTTTTTGTGTCTTTTTATGCCCTGTTTTGCCAGATTTTTCACTTTTTAGCATGAGTGACCACTGTGATTTGGTCCCGGTATATGACTGCATATGGTGAAATAAGCGTTTTCAGAGCGTAAAAAGCTCAAAAAGCACACTTTTCACAGCCAAGTGGCTGCAATCATCATCTTCTTGATGGAAAAGGTGGTTTTGTGTCTTTTTATGCCCTAAATTGGCAGATTTTTCACTTTTTAGCATGAGTGACCACTGTGATTTGGTCCCGGTATGTGACTGCATATGGTGAAATAAGCGTTTTCAGAGCGTAAAAAGCTCAAAAAGCACACTTTTCACAGCCAAGTGTCTGCAATCATCATCTTCTTGATGGAAAAGGTGGTTTTGTGTCTTTTTATGCCCTGTTTTAGCAGATTTTTCACTTTTTAGCATGAGTGACCACTCTGATTTGGTCCCGGTATGTGACTGCATATGGTGAAATAAGCGTTTTCAGAGCGTAAAAAGCTCAAAAGGCACACTTTTCACAGCCAAGTGGCTGCAATCATCATCTTCTTGATGGAAAAGGTGGTTTTGTGACTTTTTATGCCCTGTTTTAGCAGATTTTTCACTTTTTAGCATGAGTGACCACTGTGATTTGGTCCCGGTATGTGACTGCATATGGTGAAATAAGCGTTTTCAGAGCGTAAAAAGCTCAAAAAGCACACTTTTCACAGCCAAGTGGCTGCAATCATCATCTTCTTGATGGAAAAGGTGGTTTTGTGACTTTTTATGCCCTGTTTTGGCAGATTTTTCACTTTTTAGCATCAGTGACCACTCTGATTTGGTCCCGGTATGTGACTGCATATGGTGAAATAAGCGTTTTCAGAGCGTAAAAAGCTCAAAAAGCACACTTTTCACAGCCAAGTGGCTGCAATCATCATCTTCTTGATGGAAAAGGTGGTTTTGTGCCTTTTTATGCCCTGTTTTGGCAGATTTTTCACTTTTTAGCATCAGTGACCACTGTGATTTGGTCCCGGTATGTGACTGCATATGGTGAAATAAGCGTTTTCAGAGCGTAAAAAGCTCAAAAAGCACACTTTTCACAGCCAAGTGGCTGCAATCATCATCTTCTTGATGGAAAAGGTGGTTTTGTGTCTTTTTATGCCCTGTTTTAGCAGATTTTTCACTTTTTAGCATGAGTGACCACTGTGATTTGGTCCCGGTATGTGACTGCATATGGTGAAATAAGCGTTTTCAGAGCGTAAAAAGCTCAAAAAGCACACTTTTCACAGCCAAGTGGCTGCAATCATCATCTTCTTGATGGAAAAGGTGGTCTTGTGTCTTTTTATGCCCTAAATTGGCAGATTTTTCACTTTTTAGCATCAGTGACCACTCTGATTTGGTCCCGGTATGTGACTGCATATGGTGAAATAAGCGTTTTCAGAGCGTAAAAAGCTCAAAAAGCACACTTTTCACAGCCAAGTGGCTGCAATCATCATCTTCTTGATGGAAAAGGTGGTTTTGTGTCTTTTTATGCCCTGTTTTGGCAGATTTTTCACTTTTTAGCATGAGTGACCACTCTGATTTGGTCCCGGTATGTGACTGCATATGGTGAAATAAGCGTTTTCAGAGCGTAAAAAGCTCAAAAAGCACACTTTTCACAGCCAAGTGGCTGCAATCATCATCTTCTTGATGGAAAAGGTGGTTTTGTGCCTTTTTATGCCCTGTTTTGGCAGATTTTTCACTTTTTAGCATCAGTGACCACTGTGATTTGGTCCCGGTATGTGACTGCATATGGTGAAATAAGCGTTTTCAGAGCGTAAAAAGCTCAAAAAGCACACTTTTCACAGCCAAGTGGCTGCAATCCTCATCTTCTTGATGGAAAAGGTGGTTTTGTGTCTTTTTATGCCCTGTTTTGCCAGATTTTTCACTTTTTAGCATGAGTGACCACTGTGATTTGGTCCCGGTATGTGACTGCATATGGTGAAATAAGCGTTTTCAGAGCGTAAAAAGCTCAAAAAGCACACTTTTCACAGCCAAGTGGCTGCAATCATCATCTTCTTGATGGAAAAGGTGGTTTTGTGTCTTTTTATGCCCTAAATTGGCAGATTTTTCACTTTTTAGCATGAGTGACCACTGTGATTTGGTCCCGGTATGTGACTGCATATGGTGAAATAAGCGTTTTCAGAGCGTAAAAAGCTCAAAAAGCACACTTTTCACAGCCAAGTGGCTGCAATCATCATCTTCTTGATGGAAAAGGTGGTTTTGTGTCTTTTTATGCCCTAAATTGGCAGATTTTTCACTTTTTAGCATCAGTGACCACTCTGATTTGGTCCCGGTATGTGACTGCATATGGTGAAATAAGCGTTTTCAGAGCGTAAAAAGCTCAAAAAGCACACTTTTCACAGCCAAGTGGCTGCAATCATCATCTTCTTGATGGAAAAGGTGGTTTTGTGTCTTTTTATGCCCTGTTTTAGCAGATTTTTCACTTTTTAGCATGAGTGACCACTGTGATTTGGTCCCGGTATGTGACTGCATATGGTGAAATAAGCGTTTTCAGAGCGTAAAAAGCTCAAAAAGCACACTTTTCACAGCCAAGTGGCTGCAATCATCATCTTCTTGATGGAAAAGGTGGTTTTATGTCTTTTTATGCCCTAAATTGGCAGATTTTTCACTTTTTAGCATCAGTGACCACTCTGATTTGGTCCCGGTATATGACTGCATATGGTGAAATAAGCGTTTTCAGAGCGTAAAAAGCTCAAAAAGCACACTTTTCACAGCCAAGTGGCTGCAATCATCATCTTCTTGATGGAAAAGGTGGTTTTGTGTCTTTTTATGCCCTAAATTGGCAGATTTTTCACTTTTTAGCATCAGTGACCACTCTGATTTGGTCCCGGTATGTGACTGCATATGGTGAAATAAGCGTTTTCAGAGCGTAAAAAGCTCAAAAAGCACACTTTTCACAGCCAAGTGGCTGCAATCATCATCTTCTTGATGGAAAAGGTGGTTTTGTGTGTTTTTATGCCCTAAATTGGCAGATTTTTCACTTTTTAGCATCAGTGACCACTCTGATTTGGTCCCGGTATGTGACTGCATATGGTGAAATAAGCGTTTTCAGAGCGTAAAAAGCTCAAAAAGCACACTTTTCACAGCCAAGTGGCTGCAATCATCATCTTCTTGATGGAAAAGGTGGTTTTTGTGTCTTTTTATGCCCTGTTTTGCCAGATTTTTCACTTTTTAGCATGAGTGACCACTGTGATTTGGTCCCGGTATGTGACTGCATATGGTGAAATAAGCGTTTTCAGAGCGTAAAAAGCTCAAAAAGCACACTTTTCACAGCCAAGTGGCTGCAATCATCATCTTCTTGATGGAAAAGGTGGTTTTGTGTCTTTTTATGCCCTGTTTTAGCAGATTTTTCACTTTTTAGCATCAGTGACCACTGTGATTTGGTCCCGGTATGTGACTGCATATGGTGAAATAAGCGTTTTCAGAGCGTAAAAAGCTCAAAAAGCACACTTTTCACAGCCAAGTGGCTGCAATCATCATCTTCTTGATGGAAAAGGTGGTTTTGTGTCTTTTTATGCCCTAAATTGGCAGATTTTTCACTTTTTAGCATGAGTGACCACTGTGATTTGGTCCCGGTATGTGACTGCATATGGTGAAATAAGCGTTTTCAGAGCGTAAAAAGCTCAAAAAGCACACTTTTCACAGCCAAGTGGCTGCAATCATCATCTTCTTGATGGAAAAGGTGGTTTTGTGTCTTTTTATGCCCTGTTTTGGCAGATTTTTCACTTTTTAGCATGAGTGACCACTCTGATTTGGTCCCGGTATGTGACTGCATATGGTGAAATAAGCGTTTTCAGAGCGTAAAAAGCTCAAAAAGCACACTTTTCACAGCCAAGTGGCTGCAATCATCATCTTCTTGATGGAAAAGGTGGTTTTGTGTCTTTTTATGCCCTGTTTTGGCAGATTTTTCACTTTTTAGCATGAGTGACCACTCTGATTTGGTCCCGGTATGTGACTGCATATGGTGAAATAAGCGTTTTCAGAGCGTAAAAAGCTCAAAAAGCACACTTTTCACAGCCAAGTGGCTGCAATCATCATCTTCTTGATGGAAAAGGTGGTTTTGTGCCTTTTTATGCCCTGTTTTGGCAGATTTTTCACTTTTTAGCATCAGTGACCACTGTGATTTGGTCCCGGTATGTGACTGCATATGGTGAAATAAGCGTTTTCAGAGCGTAAAAAGCTCAAAAAGCACACTTTTCACAGCCAAGTGGCTGCAATCCTCATCTTCTTGATGGAAAAGGTGGTTTTGTGTCTTTTTATGCCCTGTTTTGCCAGATTTTTCACTTTTTAGCATGAGTGACCACTGTGATTTGGTCCCGGTATGTGACTGCATATGGTGAAATAAGCGTTTTCAGAGCGTAAAAAGCTCAAAAAGCACACTTTTCACAGCCAAGTGGCTGCAATCATCATCTTCTTGATGGAAAAGGTGGTTTTGTGTCTTTTTATGCCCTAAATTGGCAGATTTTTCACTTTTTAGCATGAGTGACCACTGTGATTTGGTCCCGGTATGTGACTGCATATGGTGAAATAAGCGTTTTCAGAGCGTAAAAAGCTCAAAAAGCACACTTTTCACAGCCAAGTGGCTGCAATCATCATCTTCTTGATGGAAAAGGTGGTTTTGTGTCTTTTTATGCCCTGTTTTGCCAGATTTTTCACTTTTTAGCATCAGTGACCACTGTGATTTGGTCCCGGTATGTGACTGCATATGGTGAAATAAGCGTTTTCAGAGCGTAAAAAGCTCAAAAAGCACACTTTTCACAGCCAAGTGGCTGCAATCATCATCTTCTTGATGGAAAAGGTGGTTTTGTGTCTTTTTATGCCCTAAATTGGCAGATTTTTCACTTTTTAGCATCAGTGACCACTCTGATTTGGTCCCGGTATGTGACTGCATATGGTGAAATAAGCGTTTTCAGAGCGTAAAAAGCTCAAAAAGCACACTTTTCACAGCCAAGTGGCTGCAATCATCATCTTCTTGATGGAAAAGGTGGTTTTGTGTCTTTTTATGCCCTGTTTTGCCATATTTTTCACTTTTTAGCATCAGTGACCACTGTGATTTGGTCCCGGTATGTGACTGCATATGGTGAAATAAGCGTTTTCAGAGCGTAAAAAGCTCAAAAAGCACAATTTCACAGCCAAGTGGCTGCAATCATCATCTTCTTGATGGAAAAGGTGGTTTTGTGTCTTTTTATGCCCTGTTTGGCCAGATTTTTCACTTTTAAGCATCAGTGACCACTCTGTGATTTGGGCCCTGTATGTGACTGCATATGGTGAAATAAGCGTTTTCAGAGCGTAAAAAGCTCAAAAAGCACACTTTTCACAGCCAAGTGGCTGCAATCATCATCTTCTTGATGGAAAAGGTGGTTTTGTGTCTCTTTATGCCCTGTTTTGGCAGATTTTTCACTTTTAAGCATCAGTGACCACTCTGTCACTTGTGCCCTGTATGTGACTGCATATGGTGAAATAAGCTTTTTCAGAGCGTAAAAAGCTCAAAAAGCACACTTTCACAGCCAAGTGGCTGCAATCATCATCTTCTTGATGGAAAAGGTGGTTTTGTGTCTTTTTATGCCCTGTTTTGGCAGATTTTTCACTTTTTTAGCTTGAGTGACCACTCTGATTTGGTCCCTGTATGTGACTGCATATGGTGAAATAAGCCTTTTCAGAGCGTAAAAAGCTCAAAAAGCACACTTTTCACAGCCAAGTGGCTGCAATCATCATCTTCTTGATGGAAAAGGTGGTTTTGTGTCTATTTAGGCCCTGTTTTGGCAGATTTTTCACTTTTAAGCATCAGTGACCACTCTGTCACTTGTGCCCTGTATGTGACTGCATATGGTGAAATAAGCGTTTTCAGAGCGTAAAAAGCTCAAAAAGCACAATTTCACAGACAAGTGGCTGCAATCATCATCTTCTTGATGGAAAAGGTGGTTTTGTGTCTTTTTATGCCCTGTTTGGCCAGATTATTCACTTTTAAGCATCAGTGACCACTCTCTGATTTAGGCCCTGTATGTGACTGCATATAGTGAAATAAGCGTTTTCAGAGCATAAAAAGCTCAAAAAGCACACTTTCACAGCCAAGTGGCTGCAATCATCATCTTCTTGATGGAAAAGGTGGTTTTGTGTCTTTTTATGCCCTGTTTTGGCAGATTTTTCACTTTTTTAGCTTGAGTGACCACTCTGATTTGGTCCCTGTATGTGACTGCATATGGTGAAATAAGCGTTTTCAGAGCGTAAAAAGCTCAAAAAGCACACTTTCACAGCCAAGTGGCTGCAATCATCATCTTCTTGATGGAAAAGGTGGTTTTTGTGTCTTTTTATACCCTGTTTGGCCAGATTTTTCACTTTTAAGCATCAGTGACCACTCTGTCACTTGTGCCCTGTATGTGACTGCATATGGTGAAATAAGCGTTTTCAGAGCGTAAAAAGCTCAAAAAGCACACTTTCACAGCCAAGTGGCTGCAATCATCATCTTCTTGATGGAAAAGGTGGTTTTGTGTCTTTTTATGCCCTGTTTGGCCAGATTTTTCACTTTTAAGCATCATTGACCACTCTGTGATTAGGTCCCTGTATGTGACTGCATATGGTGAAATAAGCGTTTTCAGAGCGTAAAAAGCTCAAAAAGCACACTTTCACAGCCAAGTGGCTGCAATCATCATCTTCTTGATGGAAAAGGTGGTTTTGTGTCTCTTTATGCCCTGTTTTGGCAGATTTTTCACTTTTAAGCATCAGTGACCACTCTGTCACTTGTGCCCTGTATGTGACTGCATATGGTGAAATAAGCGTTTTCAGAGCGTAAAAAGCTCAAAAAGCACACTTTCACAGCCAAGTGGCTGCAATCATCATCTTCTTGATGGAAAAGGTGGTTTTGTGTCTCTTTATGCCCTGTTTTGGCAGATTTTTCACTTTTAAGCATCAGTGACCACTCTGTCACTTGTGCCCTGTATGTGACTGCATATGGTGAAATAAGCGTTTTCAGAGCGTAAAAAGCTCAAAAAGCACACTTTCACAGCCAAGTGGCTGCAATCATCATCTTCTTGATGGAAAAGGTGGTTTTGTGTCTTTTTATGCCCTGTTTTGGCAGATTTTTCACTTTTTTAGCTTGAGTGACCACTCTGATTTGGTCCCTGTATGTGACTGCATATGGTGAAATAAGCGTTTTCAGAGCGTAAAAAGCTCAAAAAGCACACTTTCACAGCCAAGTGGCTGCAATCATCATCTTCTTGATGGAAAAGGTGGTTTTGTGTCTTTTTATGCCCTGTTTTGGCAGATTTTTCACTTCTTTAGCTTGAGTGACCACTCTGATTTGGTCCCTGTATGTGACTGCATATGGTGAAATAAGCGTTTTCAGAGCGTAAAAAGCTCAAAAAGCACACTTTTCACAGCCAAGTGGCTGCAATCATCATCTTCTTGATGGAAAAGGTGGTTTTGTGTCTATTTAGGCCCTGTTTTGGCAGATTTTTCACTTTTAAGCATGAGTGACCACTCTGTCACTTGTGCCCTGTATGTGACTGCATATGGTGAAATAAGCGTTTTCAGAGCGTAAAAAGCTCAAACAGCACAATTTCACAGCCAAGTGGCTGCAATCATCATCTTCTTGATGGAAAAGGTGGTTTTGTGTCTCTTTATGCCCTGTTTTGGCAGATTTTTCACTTTTAAGCATCAGTGACCACTCTGTCACTTGTGCCCTGTATGTGACTGCATATGGTGAAATAAGCCTTTTCAGAGCGTAAAAAGCTCAAAAAGCACACTTTCACAGCCAAGTGGCTGCAATCATCATCTTCTTGATGGAAAAGGTGGTTTTGTGTCTCTTTATGCCCTGTTTTGGCAGATTTTTCACTTTTAAGCATCAGTGACCACTCTGTCACTTGTGCCCTGTATGTGACTGCATATGGTGAAATAAGCTTTTTCAGAGCGTAAAAAGCTCAAAAAGCACACTTTCACAGCCAAGTGGCTGCAATCATCATCTTCTTGATGGAAAAGGTGGTTTTGTGTCTTTTTATGCCCTGTTTTGGCAGATTTTTCACTTTTTTAGCTTGAGTGACCACTCTGATTTGGTCCCTGTATGTGACTGCATATGGTGAAATAAGCCTTTTCAGAGCGTAAAAAGCTCAAAAAGCACACTTTTCACAGCCAAGTGGCTGCAATCATCATCTTCTTGATGGAAAAGGTGGTTTTGTGTCTATTTAGGCCCTGTTTTGGCAGATTTTTCACTTTTAAGCATCAGTGACCACTCTGTCACTTGTGCCCTGTATGTGACTGCATATGGTGAAATAAGCGTTTTCAGATCGTAAAAAGCTCAAAAAGCACAATTTCACAGCCAAGTGGCTGCAATCATCATCTTCTTGATGGAAAAGGTGGTTTTGTGTCTTTTTATGCCCTGTTTGGCAAGATTTTTCACTTTTAAGCATCAGTGACCACTCTGTGATTTGGGCCCTGTATGTGACTGCATATGGTGAAATAAGCGTTTTCAGAGCGTAAAAAGCTCAAAAAGCACACTTTCACAGCCAAGTGGCTGCAATCATCATCTTCTTGATGGAAAAGGTGGTTTTGTGTCTCTTTATGCCCTGTTTGGCCAGATTATTCACTTTTAAGCATCAGTGACCACTCTGTGATTTGGGCCCTGTATGTGACTGCATATGGTGAAATAAGCGTTTTCAGAGCGTAAAAAGCTCAAAAAGCACACTTTTCACAGCCAAGTGGCTGCAATCATCATCTTCTTGATGGAAAAGGTGGTTTTGTGTCTTTTTATGCCCTGTTTGGCCAGATTATTCACTTTTAAGCATCAGTGACCACTCTGTGATTTGGGCCCTGTATGTGACTGCATATGGTGAAATAAGCGTTTTCAGAGCGTAAAAAGCTCAAAAAGCACACTTTTCACAGCCAAGTGGCTGCAATCATCATCTTCTTGATGGAAAAGGTGGTTTTGTGTCTTTTTATGCCCTGTTTTGCCAGATTTTTCTCTTTTTAGCATCAGTGACCACTGTGATTTGGTCCCGGTATGTGACTGCATATGGTGAAATAAGCGTTTTCAGAGCGTAAAAAGCTCAAAAAGCACACTTTTCACAGCCAAGTGGCTGCAATCATCATCTTCTTGATGGAAAAGGTGGTTTTGTGTCTTTTTATGCCCTAAATTGGCAGATTTTTCACTTTTTAGCATCAGTGACCACTCTGATTTGGTCCCGGTATGTGACTGCATATGGTGAAATAAGCGTTTTCAGAGCGTAAAAAGCTCAAAAAGCACACTTTTCACAGCCAAGTGGCTGCAATCATCATCTTCTTGATGGAAAAGGTGGTTTTGTGTCTTTTTATGCCCTAAATTGGCAGATTTTTCACTTTTTAGCATCAGTGACCACTGTGATTTGGTCCCGGTATGTGACTGCATATGGTGAAATAAGCGTTTTCAGAGCGTAAAAAGCTCAAAAAGCACACTTTTCACAGCCAAGTGGCTGCAATCATCATCTTCTTGATGGAAAAGGTGGTTTTGTGTCTTTTTATGCCCTAAATTGGCAGATTTTTCACTTTTTAGCATCAGTGACCACTCTGATTTGGTCCCGGTATGTGACTGCATATGGTGAAATAAGCGTTTTCAGAGCGTAAAAAGCTCAAAAAGCACACTTTTCACAGCCAAGTGGCTGCAATCATCATCTTCTTGATGGAAAAGGTGGTTTTGTGTCTCTTTATGCGCTGTTTTGCCAGATTTTTCACTTTTTAGCATCAGTGACCACTGTGATTTGGTCCCGGTATGTGACTGCATATGGTGAAATAAGCGTTTTCAGAGCGTAAAAAGCTCAAAAAGCACACTTTTCACAGCCAAGTGGCTGCAATCATCATCTTCTTGATGGAAAAGGTGGTTTTGTGTCTTTTTATGCCCTGTTTTGCCAGATTTTTCACTTTTTAGCATCAGTGACCACTGTGATTTGGTCCCGGTATGTGACTGCATATGGTGAAATAAGCGTTTTCAGAGCGTAAAAAGCTCAAAAAGCACACTTTTCACAGCCAAGTGGCTGCAATCATCATCTTCTTGATGGAAAAGGTGGTTTTGTGTCTTTTTATGCCCTAAATTGGCAGATTTTTCACTTTTTAGCATCAGTGACCACTCTGATTTGGTCCCGGTATGTGACTGCATATGGTGAAATAAGCGTTTTCAGAGCGTAAAAAGCTCAAAAAGCACACTTTTCACAGCCAAGTGGCTGCAATCATCATCTTCTTGATGGAAAAGGTGGTTTTGTGTCTTTTTATGCCCTAAATTGGCAGATTTTTCACTTTTTAGCATCAGTGACCACTGTGATTTGGTCCCGGTATGTGACTGCATATGGTGAAATAAGCGTTTTCAGAGCGTAAAAAGCTCAAAAAGCACACTTTTCACAGCCAAGTGGCTGCAATCATCATCTTCTTGATGGAAAAGGTGGTTTTGTGTCTTTTTATGCCCTAAATTGGCAGATTTTTCACTTTTTAGCATCAGTGACCACTCTGATTTGGTCCCGGTATGTGACTGCATATGGTGAAATAAGCGTTTTCAGAGCGTAAAAAGCTCAAAAAGCACAATTTTCACAGCCAAGTGGCTGCAATCATCATCTTCTTGATGGAAAAGGTGGTTTTGTGTCTTTTTATGCCCTGTTTTGCCATATTTTTCACTTTTTAGCATCAGTGACCACTGTGATTTGGTCCCGGTATGTGACTGCATATGGTGAAATAAGCGTTTTCAGAGCGTAAAAAGCTCAAAAAGCACACTTTTCACAGCCAAGTGGCTGCAATCATCATCTTCTTGATGGAAAAGGTGGTTTTTTGTGTTTTTATGCCCTAAATTGGCAGATTTTTCACTTTTTAGCATCAGTGACCACTGTGATTTGGTCCCGGTATGTGACTGCATATGGTGAAATAAGCGTTTTCAGAGCGTAAAAACCTCAAAAAGCACACTTTTCACAGCCAAGTGGCTGCAATCATCATCTTCTTGATGGAAAAGGTGGTTTTGTGTCTTTTTATGCCCTAAATTGGCAGATTTTTCACTTTTTAGCATGAGTGACCACTGTGATTTGGTCCCGGTATGTGACTGCATATGGTGAAATAAGCGTTTTCAGAGCGTAAAAAGCTCAAAAAGCACACTTTTCACAGCCAAGTGGCTGCAATCATCATCTTCTTGATGGAAAAGGTGGTTTTGTGTCTTTTTATGCCCTAAATTGGCAGATTTTTCACTTTTTAGCATGAGTGACCACTGTGATTTGGTCCCGGTATGTGACTGCATATGGTGAAATAAGCGTTTTCAGAGCGTAAAAAGCTCAAAAAGCACACTTTTCACAGCCAAGTGGCTGCAATCATCATCTTCTTGATGGAAAAGGTGGTTTTGTGTCTTTTTATGCCCTGTTTTGCCAGATTTTTCACTTTTTAGCATCAGTGACCACTCTGATTTGGTCCCGGTATGTGACTGCATATGGTGAAATAAGCGTTTTCAGAGCGTAAAAAGCTCAAAAAGCACACTTTTCACAGCCAAGTGGCTGCAATCATCATCTTCTTGATGGAAAAGGTGGTTTTGTGTCTTTTTATGCCCTAAATTGGCAGATTTTTCACTTTTTAGCATGAGTGACCACTCTGATTTGGTCCCGGTATGTGACTGCATATGGTGAAATAAGCGTTTTCAGAGCGTAAAAAGCTCAAAAAGCACACTTTTCACAGCCAAGTGGCTGCAATCATCATCTTCTTGATGGAAAAGGTGGTTTTGTGTCTTTTTATGCCCTGTTTTGCCAGATTTTTCACTTTTTAGCATCAGTGACCACTCTGATTTGGTCCCGGTATGTGACTGCATATGGTGAAATAAGCGTTTTCAGAGCGTAAAAAGCTCAAAAAGCACACTTTTCACAGCCAAGTGGCTGCAATCATCATCTTCTTGATGGAAAAGGTGGTTTTGTGTCTCTTTATGCCCTGTTTTGCCAGATTTTTCACTTTTAAGCATCAGTGACCACTCTGTCACTTGTGCCCTGTATGTGACTGCATATGGTGAAATAAGCGTTTTCAGAGCGTAAAAAGCTCAAAAAGCACACTTTTCACAGCCAAGTGGCTGCAATCATCATCTTCTTGATGGAAAAGGTGGTTTTGTGTCTTTTTATGCCCTAAATTGGCAGATTTTTCACTTTTTAGCATCAGTGACCACTCTGATTTGGTCCCGGTATGTGACTGTATATGGTGAAATAAGCGTTTTCAGAGCGTAAAAAGCTCAAAAAGCACACTTTTCACAGCCAAGTGGCTGCAATCATCATCTTCTTGATGGAAAAGGTGGTTTTGTGTCTTTTTATGCCCTGTTTTGCCATATTTTTCACTTTTTAGCATCAGTGACCACTGTGATTTGGTCCCGGTATGTGACTGCATATGGTGAAATAAGCGTTTTCAGAGCGTAAAAAGCTCAAAAAGCACACTTTTCACAGCCAAGTGGCTGCAATCATCATCTTCTTGATGGAAAAGGTGGTTTTGTGTCTCTTTATGCGCTGTTTTGCCAGATTTTTCACTTTTTAGCATCAGTGACCACTGTGATTTGGTCCCGGTATGTGACTGCATATGGTGAAATAAGCGTTTTCAGAGCGTAAAAAGCTCAAAAAGCACACTTTTCACAGCCAAGTGGCTGCAATCATCATCTTCTTGATGGAAAAGGTGGTTTTGTGTCTTTTTATGCCCTGTTTTGCCAGATTTTTCACTTTTTAGCATCAGTGACCACTGTGATTTGGTCCCGGTATGTGACTGCATATGGTGAAATAAGCGTTTTCAGAGCGTAAAAAGCTCAAAAAGCACACTTTTCACAGCCAAGTGGCTGCAATCATCATCTTCTTGATGGAAAAGGTGGTTTTGTGTCTTTTTATGCCCTAAATTGGCAGATTTTTCACTTTTTAGCATCAGTGACCAATGTGATTTGGTCCCGGTATGTGACTGCATATGGTGAAATAAGCGTTTTCAGAGCGTAAAAAGCTCAAAAAGCACACTTTTCACAGCCAAGTGGCTGCAATCATCATCTTCTTGATGGAAAAGGTGGTTTTGTGTCTTTTTATGCCCTGTTTTGCCAGATTTTTCACTTTTTAGCATCAGTGACCACTCTGATTTGGTCCCGGTATGTGACTGCATATGGTGAAATAAGCGTTTTCAGAGCGTAAAAAGCTCAAAAAGCACACTTTTCACAGCCAAGTGGCTGCAATCATCATCTTCTTGATGGAAAAGGTGGTTTTGTGTCTTTTTATGCCCTAAATTGGCAGATTTTTCACTTTTTAGCATCAGTGACCACTCTGATTTGGTCCCGGTATGTGACTGCATATGGTGAAATAAGCGTTTTCAGAGCGTAAAAAGCTCAAAAAGCACACTTTTCACAGCCAAGTGGCTGCAATCATCATCTTCTTGATGGAAAAGGTGGTTTTGTGTCTTTTTATGCCCTGTTTTGCCAGATTTTTCACTTTTTAGCATGAGTGACCACTGTGATTTGGTCCCGGTATGTGACTGCATATGGTGAAATAAGCGTTTTCAGAGCGTAAAAAGCTCAAACAGCACACTTTTCACAGCCAAGTGGCTGCAATCATCATCTTCTTGATGGAAAAGGTGGTTTTGTGTCTTTTTATGCCCTAAATTGGCAGATTTTTCACTTTTTAGCATGAGTGACCACTCTGATTTGGTCCCGGTATGTGACTGCATATGGTGAAATAAGCGTTTTCAGAGCGTAAAAAGCTCAAAAAGCACACTTTTCACAGCCAAGTGGCTGCAATCATCATCTTCTTGATGGAAAAGGTGGTTTTGTGTGTTTTTATGCCCTGTTTTGCCAGATTTTTCACTTTTTAGCATCAGTGACCACTCTGATTTGGTCCCGGTATGTGACTGCATATGGTGAAATAAGCGTTTTCAGAGCGTAAAAAGCTCAAAAAGCACACTTTTCACAGCCAAGTGGCTGCAATCATCATCTTCTTGATGGAAAAGGTGGTTTTGTGTCTTTTTATGCCCTAAATTGGCAGATTTTTCACTTTTTAGCATCAGTGACCACTCTGATTTGGTCCCGGTATGTGACTGCATATGGTGAAATAAGCGTTTTCAGAGCGTAAAAAGCTCAAAAAGCACACTTTTCACAGCCAAGTGGCTGCAATCATCATCTTCTTGATGGAAAAGGTGGTTTTGTGTCTTTTTATGCCCTGTTTTGCCAGATTTTTCACTTTTTAGCATCAGTGACCACTGTGATTTGGTCCCGGTATGTGACTGCATATGGTGAAATAAGCGTTTTCAGAGCGTAAAAAGCTCAAAAAGCACACTTTTCACAGCCAAGTGGCTGCAATCATCATCTTCTTGATGGAAAAGGTGGTTTTGTGTCTTTTTATGCCCTGTTTTGCCAGATTTTTCACTTTTTAGCATCAGTGACCACTCTGATTTGGTCCCGGTATGTGACTGCATATGGTGAAATAAGCGTTTTCAGAGCGTAAAAAGCTCAAAAAGCACATTTTTCACAGCCAAGTGGCTGCAATCATCATCTTCTTGATGGAAAAGGTGGTTTTGTGTCTTTTTATGCCCTGTTTTGCCAGATTTTTCACTTTTTAGCATCAGTGACCACTCTGATTTGGTCCCGGTATGTGACTGCATATGGTGAAATAAGCGTTTTCAGAGCGTAAAAAGCTCAAAAAGCACACTTTTCACAGCCAAGTGGCTGCAATCATCATCTTCTTGATGGAAAAGGTGGTTTTGTGTCTTTTTATGCCCTAAATTGGCAGATTTTTCACTTTTTAGCATCAGTGACCACTCTGATTTGGTCCCGGTATGTGACTGCATATGGTGAAATAAGCGTTTTCAGAGCGTAAAAAGCTCAAAAAGCACACTTTTCACAGCCAAGTGGCTGCAATCATCATCTTCTTGATGGAAAAGGTGGTTTTGTGTCTTTTTATGCCCTGTTTTGCCAGATTTTTCACTTTTTAGCATGAGTGACCACTGTGATTTGGTCCCGGTATGTGACTGCATATGGTGAAATAAGCGTTTTCAGAGCGTAAAAAGCTCAAACAGCACACTTTTCACAGCCAAGTGGCTGCAATCATCATCTTCTTGATGGAAAAGGTGGTTTTGTGTCTTTTTATGCCCTAAATTGGCAGATTTTTCACTTTTTAGCATGAGTGACCACTCTGATTTGGTCCCGGTATGTGACTGCATATGGTGAAATAAGCGTTTTCAGAGCGTAAAAAGCTCAAAAAGCACACTTTTCACAGCCAAGTGGCTGCAATCATCATCTTCTTGATGGAAAAGGTGGTTTTGTGTCTTTTTATGCCCTAAATTGGCAGATTTTTCACTTTTTAGCATCAGTGACCACTCTGATTTGGTCCCGGTATGTGACTGCATATGGTGAAATAAGCGTTTTCAGAGCGTAAAAAGCTCAAAAAGCACACTTTTCACAGCCAAGTGGCTGCAATCATCATCTTCTTGATGGAAAAGTTGGTTTTGTGTCTTTTTATGCCCTGTTTTGCCAGATTTTTCACTTTTTAGCATCAGTGACCACTCTGATTTGGTCCCGGTATGTGACTGCATGTGGTGAAATAAGCGTTTTCAGAGCGTAAAAAGCTCAAAAAGCACACTTTTCACAGCCAAGTGGCTGCAATCATCATCTTCTTGATGGAAAAGGTGGTTTTGTGTCTTTTTATGCCCTAAATTGGCAGATTTTTCACTTTTTAGCATGAGTGACCACTGTGATTTGGTCCCGGTATGTGACTGCATATGGTGAAATAAGCGTTTTCAGAGCGTAAAAAGCTCAAACAGCACACTTTTCACAGCCAAGTGGCTGCAATCATCATCTTCTTGATGGAAAAGGTGGTTTTGTGTCTTTTTATGCCCTAAATTGGCAGATTTTTCACTTTTTAGCATGAGTGACCACTGTGATTTGGTCCCGGTATGTGACTGCATATGGTGAAATAAGCGTTTTCAGAGCGTAAAAAGCTCAAACAGCACACTTTTCACAGCCAAGTGGCTGCAATCATCATCTTCTTGATGGAAAAGGTGGTTTTGTGTCTTTTTATGCCCTGTTTTGCCAGATTTTTCACTTTTTAGCATGAGTGACCACTGTGATTTGGTCCCGGTATGTGACTGCATATGGTGAAATAAGCGTTTTCAGAGCGTAAAAAGCTCAAAAAGCACACTTTTCACAGCCAAGTGGCTGCAATCATCATCTTCTTGATGGAAAAGGTGGTTTTGTGTCTTTTTATGCCCTGTTTTGCCAGATTTTTCACTTTTTAGCATGAGTGACCACTGTGATTTGGTCCCGGTATGTGACTGCATATGGTGAAATAAGCGTTTTCAGAGCGTAAAAAGCTCAAAAAGCACACTTTTCACAGCCAAGTGGCTGCAATCATCATCTTCTTGATGGAAAAGGTGGTTTTGTGTCTTTTTATGCCCTGTTTTGCCAGATTTTTCACTTTTTAGCATGAGTGACCACTGTGATTTGGTCCCGGTATGTGACTGCATATGGTGAAATAAGCGTTTTCAGAGCGTAAAAAGCTCAAAAAGCACACTTTTCACAGCCAAGAGGCTGCAATCATCATCTTCTTGATGGAAAAGGTGGTTTTGTGTGTTTTTATGCCCTAAATTGGCAGATTTTTCACTTTTTAGCATGAGTGACCATTCTGATTTGGTCCCGGTATGTGACTGCATATGGTGAAATAAGCGTTTTCAGAGCGTAAAAAGCTCAAAAAGCACACTTTTCACAGCCAAGTGGCTGCAATCATCATCTTCTTGATGGAAAAGGTGGTTTTGTGTCTTTTTATGCCCTAAATTGGCAGATTTTTCACTTTTTAGCATGAGTGACCACTGTGATTTGGTCCCGGTATGTGACTGCATATGGTGAAATAAGCGTTTTCAGAGCGTAAAAAGCTCAAAAAGCACACTTTTCACAGCCAAGTGGCTGCAATCATCATCTTCTTGATGGAAAAGGTGGTTTTTTGTGTTTTTATGCCCTAAATTGGCAGATTTTTCACTTTTTAGCATCAGTGACCATTCTGATTTGGTCCCGGTATGTGACTGCATATGGTGAAATAAGCGTTTTCAGAGCGTAAAAAGCTCAAAAAGCACACTTTTCACAGCCAAGTGGCTGCAATCATCATCTTCTTGATGGAAAAGGTGGTTTTGTGTCTTTTTATGCGCTGTTTTGCCAGATTTTTCACTTTTTAGCATGAGTGACCACTGTGATTTGGTCCCGGTATGTGACTGCATATGGTGAAATAAGCGTTTTCAGAGCGTAAAAAGCTCAAAAAGCACACTTTTCACAGCCAAGTGGCTGCAATCATCATCTTCTTGATGGAAAAGGTGGTTTTGTGTCTTTTTATGCCCTGTTTTGCCAGATTTTTCACTTTTTAGCATGAGTGACCACTGTGATTTGGTCCCGGTATGTGACTGCATATGGTGAAATAAGCGTTTTCAGAGCGTAAAAAGCTCAAACAGCACACTTTTCACAGCCAAGTGGCTGCAATCATCATCTTCTTGATGGAAAAGGTGGTTTTGTGTCTTTTTATGCCCTAAATTGGCAGATTTTTCACTTTTTAGCATGAGTGACCACTCTGATTTGGTCCCGGTATGTGACTGCATATGGTGAAATAAGCGTTTTCAGAGCGTAAAAAGCTCAAAAAGCACACTTTTCACAGCCAAGTGGCTGCAATCATCATCTTCTTGATGGAAAAGGTGGTTTTGTGTCTTTTTATGCCCTAAATTGGCAGATTTTTCACTTTTTAGCATCAGTGACCACTCTGATTTGGTCCCGGTATGTGACTGCATATGGTGAAATAAGCGTTTTCAGAGCGTAAAAAGCTCAAAAAGCACACTTTTCACAGCCAAGTGGCTGCAATCATCATCTTCTTGATGGAAAAGTTGGTTTTGTGTCTTTTTATGCCCTGTTTTGCCAGATTTTTCACTTTTTAGCATCAGTGACCACTCTGATTTGGTCCCGGTATGTGACTGCATGTGGTGAAATAAGCGTTTTCAGAGCGTAAAAAGCTCAAAAAGCACACTTTTCACAGCCAAGTGGCTGCAATCATCATCTTCTTGATGGAAAAGGTGGTTTTGTGTCTTTTTATGCCCTAAATTGGCAGATTTTTCACTTTTTAGCATGAGTGACCACTGTGATTTGGTCCCGGTATGTGACTGCATATGGTGAAATAAGCGTTTTCAGAGCGTAAAAAGCTCAAACAGCACACTTTTCACAGCCAAGTGGCTGCAATCATCATCTTCTTGATGGAAAAGGTGGTTTTGTGTCTTTTTATGCCCTAAATTGGCAGATTTTTCACTTTTTAGCATGAGTGACCACTCTGATTTGGTCCCGGTATGTGACTGCATATGGTGAAATAAGCGTTTTCAGAGCGTAAAAAGCTCAAAAAGCACACTTTTCACAGCCAAGTGGCTGCAATCATCATCTTCTTGATGGAAAAGGTGGTTTTGTGTCTTTTTATGCCCTGTTTTGGCAGATTTTTCACTTTTTAGCATGAGTGACCACTGTGATTTGGTCCCGGTATGTGACTGCATATGGTGAAATAAGCGTTTTCAGAGCGTAAAAAGCTCAAAAAGCACACTTTTCACAGCCAAGTGGCTGCAATCATCATCTTCTTGATGGAAAAGGTGGTTTTGTGTCTTTTTATGCCCTAAATTGGCAGATTTTTCACTTTTTAGCATGAGTGACCACTCTGATTTGGTCCCGGTATGTGACTGCATATGGTGAAATAAGCGTTTTCAGAGCGTAAAAAGCTCAAAAGGCACACTTTTCACAGCCAAGTGGCTGCAATCATCATCTTCTTGATGGAAAAGGTGGTTTTGTGTCTTTTTATGCCCTGTTTTGGCAGATTTTTCACTTTTTAGCATGAGTGACCACTCTGATTTGGTCCCGGTATGTGACTGCATATGGTGAAATAAGCGTTTTCAGAGCGTAAAAAGCTCAAAAAGCACACTTTTCACAGCCAAGTGGCTGCAATCATCATCTTCTTGATGGAAAAGGTGGTTTTGTGCCTTTTTATGCCCTGTTTTGGCAGATTTTTCACTTTTTAGCATGAGTGATCACTCTGATTTGGTCCCGCTATGTGACTGCATATGGTGAAATAAGCGTTTTCAGAGCGTAAAAAGCTCAAAAAGCACACTTTTCACAGCCAAGTGGCTGCAATCATCATCTTCTTGATGGAAAAGGTGGTTTTGTGTCTTTTTATGCCCTGTTTTAGCAGATTTTTCACTTTTTAGCATCAGTGACCACTGTGATTTGGTCCCGGTATGTGACTGCATATGGTGAAATAAGCGTTTTCAGAGCGTAAAAAGCTCAAAAAGCACACTTTTCACAGCCAAGTGGCTGCAATCATCATCTTCTTGATGGAAAAGGTGGTTTTGTGTCTTTTTATGCCCTGTTTTGCCAGATTTTTCACTTTTTAGCATGAGTGACCACTGTGATTTGGTCCCGGTATGTGACTGCATATGGTGAAATAAGCGTTTTCAGAGCGTAAAAAGCTCAAAAAGCACACTTTTCACAGCCAAGTGGCTGCAATCATCATCTTCTTGATGGAAAAGGTGGTTTTTTGTGTTTTTATGCCCTAAATTGGCAGATTTTTCACTTTTTAGCATCAGTGACCATTCTGATTTGGTCCCGGTATGTGACTGCATATGGTGAAATAAGCGTTTTCAGAGCGTAAAAAGCTCAAAAAGCACACTTTTCACAGCCAAGTGGCTGCAATCATCATCTTCTTGATGGAAAAGGTGGTTTTGTGTCTTTTTATGCGCTGTTTTGCCAGATTTTTCACTTTTTAGCATGAGTGACCACTGTGATTTGGTCCCGGTATGTGACTGCATATGGTGAAATAAGCGTTTTCAGAGCGTAAAAAGCTCAAAAAGCACACTTTTCACAGCCAAGTGGCTGCAATCATCATCTTCTTGATGGAAAAGGTGGTTTTGTGTCTTTTTATGCCCTGTTTTGCCAGATTTTTCACTTTTTAGCATGAGTGACCACTGTGATTTGGTCCCGGTATGTGACTGCATATGGTGAAATAAGCGTTTTCAGAGCGTAAAAAGCTCAAACAGCACACTTTTCACAGCCAAGTGGCTGCAATCATCATCTTCTTGATGGAAAAGGTGGTTTTGTGTCTTTTTATGCCCTAAATTGGCAGATTTTTCACTTTTTAGCATGAGTGACCACTCTGATTTGGTCCCGGTATGTGACTGCATATGGTGAAATAAGCGTTTTCAGAGCGTAAAAAGCTCAAAAAGCACACTTTTCACAGCCAAGTGGCTGCAATCATCATCTTCTTGATGGAAAAGGTGGTTTTGTGTCTTTTTATGCCCTAAATTGGCAGATTTTTCACTTTTTAGCATCAGTGACCACTCTGATTTGGTCCCGGTATGTGACTGCATATGGTGAAATAAGCGTTTTCAGAGCGTAAAAAGCTCAAAAAGCACACTTTTCACAGCCAAGTGGCTGCAATCATCATCTTCTTGATGGAAAAGTTGGTTTTGTGTCTTTTTATGCCCTGTTTTGCCAGATTTTTCACTTTTTAGCATCAGTGACCACTCTGATTTGGTCCCGGTATGTGACTGCATGTGGTGAAATAAGCGTTTTCAGAGCGTAAAAAGCTCAAAAAGCACACTTTTCACAGCCAAGTGGCTGCAATCATCATCTTCTTGATGGAAAAGGTGGTTTTGTGTCTTTTTATGCCCTAAATTGGCAGATTTTTCACTTTTTAGCATGAGTGACCACTGTGATTTGGTCCCGGTATGTGACTGCATATGGTGAAATAAGCGTTTTCAGAGCGTAAAAAGCTCAAACAGCACACTTTTCACAGCCAAGTGGCTGCAATCATCATCTTCTTGATGGAAAAGGTGGTTTTGTGTCTTTTTATGCCCTAAATTGGCAGATTTTTCACTTTTTAGCATGAGTGACCACTCTGATTTGGTCCCGGTATGTGACTGCATATGGTGAAATAAGCGTTTTCAGAGCGTAAAAAGCTCAAAAAGCACACTTTTCACAGCCAAGTGGCTGCAATCATCATCTTCTTGATGGAAAAGGTGGTTTTGTGTCTTTTTATGCCCTGTTTTGGCAGATTTTTCACTTTTTAGCATGAGTGACCACTGTGATTTGGTCCCGGTATGTGACTGCATATGGTGAAATAAGCGTTTTCAGAGCGTAAAAAGCTCAAAAAGCACACTTTTCACAGCCAAGTGGCTGCAATCATCATCTTCTTGATGGAAAAGGTGGTTTTGTGTCTTTTTATGCCCTAAATTGGCAGATTTTTCACTTTTTAGCATGAGTGACCACTCTGATTTGGTCCCGGTATGTGACTGCATATGGTGAAATAAGCGTTTTCAGAGCGTAAAAAGCTCAAAAGGCACACTTTTCACAGCCAAGTGGCTGCAATCATCATCTTCTTGATGGAAAAGGTGGTTTTGTGTCTTTTTATGCCCTGTTTTGGCAGATTTTTCACTTTTTAGCATGAGTGACCACTCTGATTTGGTCCCGGTATGTGACTGCATATGGTGAAATAAGCGTTTTCAGAGCGTAAAAAGCTCAAAAAGCACACTTTTCACAGCCAAGTGGCTGCAATCATCATCTTCTTGATGGAAAAGGTGGTTTTGTGCCTTTTTATGCCCTGTTTTGGCAGATTTTTCACTTTTTAGCATGAGTGATCACTCTGATTTGGTCCCGCTATGTGACTGCATATGGTGAAATAAGCGTTTTCAGAGCGTAAAAAGCTCAAAAAGCACACTTTTCACAGCCAAGTGGCTGCAATCATCATCTTCTTGATGGAAAAGGTGGTTTTGTGTCTTTTTATGCCCTGTTTTAGCAGATTTTTCACTTTTTAGCATCAGTGACCACTGTGATTTGGTCCCGGTATGTGACTGCATATGGTGAAATAAGCGTTTTCAGAGCGTAAAAAGCTCAAAAAGCACACTTTTCACAGCCAAGTGGCTGCAATCATCATCTTCTTGATGGAAAAGGTGGTTTTGTGTCTTTTTATGCCCTGTTTTGCCAGATTTTTCACTTTTTAGCATGAGTGACCACTGTGATTTGGTCCCGGTATGTGACTGCATATGGTGAAATAAGCGTTTTCAGAGCGTAAAAAGCTCAAAAAGCACACTTTTCACAGCCAAGTGGCTGCAATCATCATCTTCTTGATGGAAAAGGTGGTTTTGTGTGTTTTTATGCCCTAAATTGGCAGATTTTTCACTTTTTAGCATGAGTGACCACTCTGATTTGGTCCCGGTATGTGACTGCATATGGTGAAATAAGCGTTTTCAGAGCGTAAAAAGCTCAAAAAGCACACTTTTCACAGCCAAGTGGCTGCAATCATCATCTTCTTGATGGAAAAGGTGGTTTTGTGTCTTTTTATGCCCTGTTTTAGCAGATTTTTCACTTTTTAGCATGAGTGACCACTGTGATTTGGTCCCGGTATGTGACTGCATATGGTGAAATAAGCGTTTTCAGAGCGTAAAAAGCTCAAAAAGCACACTTTTCACAGCCAAGTGGCTGCAATCATCATCTTCTTGATGGAAAAGGTGGTTTTGTGTGTTTTTATGCCCTAAATTGGCAGATTTTTCACTTTTTAGCATGAGTGACCACTCTGATTTGGTCCCGGTATGTGACTGCATATGGTGAAATAAGCGTTTTCAGAGCGTAAAAAGCTCAAAAAGCACACTTTTCACAGCCAAGTGGCTGCAATCATCATCTTCTTGATGGAAAAGGTGGTTTTGTGTCTTTTTATGCCCTGTTTTGGCAGATTTTTCACTTTTTAGCATGAGTGACCACTGTGATTTGGTCCCGGTATGTGACTGCATATGGTGAAATAAGCGTTTTCAGAGCGTAAAAAGCTCAAAAAGCACACTTTTCACAGCCAAGTGGCTGCAATCATCATCTTCTTGATGGAAAAGGTGGTTTTGTGTCTTTTTATGCCCTAAATTGGCAGATTTTTCACTTTTTAGCATGAGTGACCACTGTGATTTGGTCCCGGTATGTGACTGCATATGGTGAAATAAGCGTTTTCAGAGCGTAAAAAGCTCAAAAAGCACACTTTTCACAGCCAAGTGGCTGCAATCATCATCTTCTTGATGGAAAAGGTGGTTTTGTGTGTTTTTATGCCCTAAATTGGCAGATTTTTCACTTTTTAGCATGAGTGACCACTCTGATTTGGTCCCGGTATGTGACTGCATATGGTGAAATAAGCGTTTTCAGAGCGTAAAAAGCTCAAAAAGCACACTTTTCACAGCCAAGTGGCTGCAATCATCATCTTCTTGATGGAAAAGGTGGTTTTGTGTCTTTTTATGCCCTGTTTTGGCAGATTTTTCACTTTTTAGCATGAGTGACCACTGTGATTTGGTCCCGGTATGTGACTGCATATGGTGAAATAAGCGTTTTCAGAGCGTAAAAAGCTCAAAAAGCACACTTTTCACAGCCAAGTGGCTGCAATCATCATCTTCTTGATGGAAAAGGTGGTTTTGTGTCTTTTTATGCCCTAAATTGGCAGATTTTTCACTTTTTAGCATGAGTGACCACTCTGATTTGGTCCCGGTATGTGACTGCATATGGTGAAATACGCGTTTTCAGAGCGTAAAAAGCTCAAAAAGCACACTTTTCACAGCCAAGTGGCTGCAATCATCATCTTCTTGATGGAAAAGGTGGTTTTGTGTCTTTTTATGCCCTAAATTGGCAGATTTTTCACTTTTTAGCATGAGTGACCACTCTGATTTGGTCCCGGTATGTGACTGCATATGGTGAAATAAGCGTTTTCAGAGCGTAAAAAGCTCAAAAAGCACACTTTTCACAGCCAAGTGGCTGCAATCATCATCTTCTTGATGGAAAAGGTGGTTTTGTGTCTTTTTATGCCCTGTTTTAGCAGATTTTTCACTTTTTAGCATCAGTGACCACTGTGATTTGGTCCCGGTATGTGACTGCATATGGTGAAATAAGCGTTTTCAGAGCGTAAAAAGCTCAAAAAGCACACTTTTCACAGCCAAGTGGCTGCAATCATCATCTTCTTGATGGAAAAGGTGGTTTTGTTTCTTTTTATGCCCTAAATTGGCAGATTTTTCACTTTTTAGCATGAGTGACCACTGTGATTTGGTCCCGGTATGTGACTGCATATGGTGAAATAAGCGTTTTCAGAGCGTAAAAAGCTCAAAAGGCACACTTTTCACAGCCAAGTGGCTGCAATCATCATCTTCTTGATGGAAAAGGTGGGTTTGTGTCTTTTTATGCCCTGTTTTGGCAGATTTTTCACTTTTTAGCATGAGTGACCACTCTGATTTGGTCCCGGTATGTGACTGCATATGGTGAAATAAGCGTTTTCAGAGCGTAAAAAGCTCAAAAAGCACACTTTTCACAGCCAAGTGGCTGCAATCATCATCTTCTTGATGGAAAAGGTGGTTTTGTGCCTTTTTATGCCCTGTTTTGGCTGATTTTTCACTTTTTAGCATGAGTGATCACTCTGATTTGGTCCCGCTATGTGACTGCATATGGTGAAATAAGCGTTTTCAGAGCGTAAAAAGCTCAAAAAGCACACTTTTCACAGCCAAGTGGCTGCAATCATCATCTTCTTGATGGAAAAGGTGGTTTTGTGCCTTTTTATGCCCTGTTTTGGAAGATTTTTCACTTTTTAGCATGAGTGATCACTCTGATTTGGTCCCGCTATGTGACTGCATATGGTGAAATAAGCGTTTTCAGAGCGTAAAAAGCTCAAAAAGCACACTTTTCACAGCCAAGTGGCTGCAATCATCATCTTCTTGATGGAAAAGGTGGTTTTGTGTCTTTTTATGCCCTGTTTTAGCAGATTTTTCACTTTTTTAGCATGAGTGACCACTGTGATTTGGTCCCGGTATGTGACTGCATATGGTGAAATAAGCGTTTTCAGAGCGTAAAAAGCTCAAAAAGCACACTTTTCACAGCCAAGTGGCTGCAATCATCATCTTCTTGATGGAAAAGGTGGTTTTGTGTCTTTTTATGCCCTGTTTTAGCAGATTTTTCACTTTTTAGCATGAGTGACCACTGTGATTTGGTCCCGATATCTGACTGCATATGGTGAAATAAGCGTTTTCAGAGCGTAAAAAGCTCAAAAAGCACACTTTTCACAGCCAAGTGGCTGCAATCATCATCTTCTTGATGGAAAAGGTGGTTTTGTGTCTTTTTATGCCCTAAATTGGCAGATTTTTCACTTTTTAGCATGAGTGACCACTCTGATTTGGTCCCGGTATGTGACTGCATATGGTGAAATAAGCGTTTTCAGAGCGTAAAAAGCTCAAAAGGCACACTTTTCACAGCCAAGTGGCTGCAATCATCATCTTCTTGATGGAAAAGGTGGGTTTGTGTCTTTTTATGCCCTGTTTTGGCAGATTTTTCACTTTTTAGCATGAGTGACCACTCTGATTTGGTCCCGGTATGTGACTGCATATGGTGAAATAAGCGTTTTCAGAGCGTAAAAAGCTCAAAAAGCACACTTTTCACAGCCAAGTGGCTGCAATCATCATCTTCTTGATGGAAAAGGTGGTTTTGTGCCTTTTTATGCCCTGTTTTGGCAGATTTTTCACTTTTTAGCATGAGTGATCACTCTGATTTGGTCCCGCTATGTGACTGCATATGGTGAAATAAGCGTTTTCAGAGCGTAAAAAGCTCAAAAAGCACACTTTTCACAGCCAAGTGGCTGCAATCATCATCTTCTTGATGGAAAAGGTGGTTTTGTGTCTTTTTATGCCCTGTTTTAGCAGATTTTTCACTTTTTAGCATCAGTGACCACTGTGATTTGGTCCCGGTATGTGACTGCATATGGTGAAATAAGCGTTTTCAGAGTGTAAAAAGCTCAAAAAGCACACTTTTCACAGCCAAGTGGCTGCAATCATCATCTTCTTGATGGAAAAGGTGGTTTTGTGTGTTTTTATGCCCTAAATTGGCAGATTTTTCACTTTTTAGCATGAGTGATCACTCTGATTTGGTCCCGCTATGTGACTGCATATGGTGAAATAAGCGTTTTCAGAGCGTAAAAAGCTCAAAAAGCACACTTTTCACAGCCAAGTGGCTGCAATCATCATCTTCTTGATGGAAAAGGTGGTTTTGTGTCTTTTTATGCCCTAAATTGGCAGATTTTTCACTTTTTAGCATGAGTGACCACTGTGATTTGGTCTCGGTATGTGACTGCATATGGTGAAATAAGCGTTTTCAGAGCGTAAAAAGCTCAAAAAGCACACTTTTCACAGCCAAGTGGCTGCAATCATCATCTTCTTGATGGAAAAGGTGGTTTTGTGTCTTTTTATGCCCTGTTTTAGCAGATTTTTCACTTTTTAGCATGAGTGACCACTGTGATTTGGTCCCGATATCTGACTGCATATGGTGAAATAAGCGTTTTCAGAGCGTAAAAAGCTCAAAAAGCACACTTTTCACAGCCAAGTGGCTGCAATCATCATCTTCTTGATGGAAAAGGTGGTTTTGTGTCTTTTTATGCCCTAAATTGGCAGATTTTTCACTTTTTAGCATGAGTGACCACTCTGATTTGGTCCCGGTATGTGACTGCATATGGTGAAATAAGCGTTTTCAGAGCGTAAAAAGCTCAAAAAGCACACTTTTCACAGCCAAGTGGCTGCAATCATCATCTTCTTGATGGAAAAGGTGGTTTTGTGTGTTTTTATGCCCTAAATTGGCAGATTTTTCACTTTTTAGCATGAGTGATCACTCTGATTTGGTCCCGCTATGTGACTGCATATGGTGAAATAAGCGTTTTCAGAGCGTAAAAAGCTCAAAAAGCACACTTTTCACAGCCAAGTGGCTGCAATCATCATCTTCTTGATGGAAAAGGTGGTTTTGTGTCTTTTTATGCCCTAAATTGGCAGATTTTTCACTTTTTAGCATGAGTGACCACTGTGATTTGGTCTCGGTATGTGACTGCATATGGTGAAATAAGCGTTTTCAGAGCGTAAAAAGCTCAAAAAGCACACTTTTCACAGCCAATTGGCTGCAATCATCATCTTCTTGATGGAAAAGGTGGTTTTGTGTCTTTTTATGCCCTAAATTGGCAGATTTTTCACTTTTTAGCATGAGTGACCACTCTGATTTGGTCCCGGTATGTCACTGCATATGGTGAAATAAGCGTTTTCAGAGCGTAAAAAGCTCAAAAAGCACACTTTTCACAGCCAAGTGGCTGCAATCATCATCTTCTTGATGGAAAAGGTGGTTTTGTGTCTTTTTATGCCCTAAATTGGCAGATTTTTCACTTTTTAGCATGAGTGACCACTGTGATTTGGTCTCGGTATGTGACTGCATATGGTGAAATAAGCGTTTTCAGAGCGTAAAAAGCTCAAAAAGCACACTTTTCACAGCCAAGTGGCTGCAATCATCATCTTCTTGATGGAAAAGGTGGTTTTGTGTGTTTTTATGCCCTAAATTGGCAGATTTTTCACTTTTTAGCATGAGTGACCACTCTGATTTGGTCCCGGTATGTGACTGCATATGGTGAAATAAGCGTTTTCAGAGCGTAAAAAGCTCAAAAAGCACACTTTTCACAGCCAAGTGGCTGCAATCATCATCTTCTTGATGGAAAAGGTGGTTTTGTGTCTTTTTATGCCCTGTTTTAGCAGATTTTTCACTTTTTAGCATGAGTGACCACTGTGATTTGGTCCCGGTATGTGACTGCATATGGTGAAATAAGCGTTTTCAGAGCGTAAAAAGCTCAAAAAGCACACTTTTCACAGCCAAGTGGCTGCAATCATCATCTTCTTGATGGAAAAGGTGGTTTTGTGTCTTTTTATGCCCTGTTTTGCCAGATTTTTCACTTTTTAGCATGAGTGACCACTGTGATTTGGTCCCGGTATGTGACTGCATATGGTGAAATAAGCGTTTTCAGAGCGTAAAAAGCTCAAAAAGCACACTTTTCACAGCCAAGAGGCTGAAATCATCATCTTCTTGATGGAAAAGGTGGTTTTGTGTGTTTTTATGCCCTAAATTGGCAGATTTTTCACTTTTTAGCATGAGTGACCACTCTGATTTGGTCCCGGTATGTGACTGCATATGGTGAAATAAGCGTTTTCAGAGCGTAAAAAGCTCAAAAAGCACACTTTTCACAGCCAAGTGGCTGCAATCATCATCTTCTTGATGGAAAAGGTGGTTTTGTGTCTTTTTATGCCCTGTTTTAGCAGATTTTTCACTTTTTAGCATGAGTGACCACTGTGATTTGGTCCCGATATGTGACTGCATATGGTGAAATAAGCGTTTTCAGAGCGTAAAAAGCTCAAAAAGCACACTTTTCACAGCCAAGTGGCTGCAATCATCATCTTCTTGATGGAAAAGGTGGTTTTGTGTCTTTTTATGCCCTAAATTGGCAGATTTTTCACTTTTTAGCATGAGTGACCACTCTGATTTGGTCCCGGTATGTGACTGCATATGGTGAAATAAGCGTTTTCAGAGCGTAAAAAGCTCAAAAAGCACACTTTTCACAGCCAAGTGGCTGCAATCATCATCTTCTTGATGGAAAAGGTGGTTTTGTGTGTTTTTATGCCCTAAATTGGCAGATTTTTCACTTTTTAGCATGAGTGATCACTCTGATTTGGTCCCGCTATGTGACTGCATATGGTGAAATAAGCGTTTTCAGAGCGTAAAAAGCTCAAAAAGCACACTTTTCACAGCCAAGTGGCTGCAATCATCATCTTCTTGATGGAAAAGGTGGTTTTGTGTCTTTTTATGCCCTAAATTGGCAGATTTTTCACTTTTTAGCATGAGTGACCACTGTGATTTGGTCCCGGTATGTGACTGCATATGGTGAAATAAGCGTTTTCAGAGCGTAAAAAGCTCAAAAAGCACACTTTTCACAGCCAAGTGGCTGCAATCATCATCTTCTTGATGGAAAAGGTGGTTTTGTTTCTTTTTATGCCCTAAATTGGCAGATTTTTCACTTTTTAGCATGAGTGACCACTGTGATTTGGTCCCGGTATGTGACTGCATATGGTGAAATAAGCGTTTTCAGAGCGTAAAAAGCTCAAAAAGCACACTTTTCACAGCCAAGTGGCTGCAATCATCATCTTCTTGATGGAAAAGGTGGTTTTGTTTCTTTTTATGCCCTAAATTGGCAGATTTTTCACTTTTTAGCATGAGTGACCACTGTGATTTGGTCCCAGTATGTGACTGCATATGGTGAAATAAGCGTTTTCAGAGCGTAAAAAGCTCAAAAGGCACACTTTTCACAGCCAAGTGGCTGCAATCATCATCTTCTTGATGGAAAAGGTGGTTTTGTGTCTTTTTATGCCCTGTTTTGCCAGATTTTTCACTTTTTAGCATGACTGACCACTCTGATTTGGTCCCGGTATGTGACTGCATATGGTGAAATAAGCGTTTTCAGAGCGTAAAAAGCTCAAAAAGCACACTTTTCACAGCCAAGTGGCTGCAATCATCATCTTCTTGATGGAAAAGGTGGTTTTGTGCCTTTTTATGCCCTGTTTTGGCAGATTTTTCACTTTTTAGCATGAGTGATCACTCTGATTTGGTCCCGCTATGTGACTGCATATGGTGAAATAAGCGTTTTCAGAGCGTAAAAAGCTCAAAAAGCACACTTTTCACAGCCAATTGGCTGCAATCATCATCTTCTTGATGGAAAAGGTGGTTTTGTGTCTTTTTATGCCCTAAATTGGCAGATTTTTCACTTTTTAGCATGAGTGACCACTCTGATTTGGTCCCGGTATGTCACTGCATATGGTGAAATAAGCGTTTTCAGAGCGTAAAAAGCTCAAAAAGCACACTTTTCACAGCCAAGTGGCTGCAATCATCATCTTCTTGATGGAAAAGGTGGTTTTGTGTCTTTTTATGCCCTAAATTGGCAGATTTTTCACTTTTTAGCATGAGTGACCACTGTGATTTGGTCTCGGTATGTGACTGCATATGGTGAAATAAGCGTTTTCAGAGCGTAAAAAGCTCAAAAAGCACACTTTTCACAGCCAAGTGGCTGCAATCATCATCTTCTTGATGGAAAAGGTGGTTTTGTGTGTTTTTATGCCCTAAATTGGCAGATTTTTCACTTTTTAGCATGAGTGACCACTCTGATTTGGTCCCGGTATGTGACTGCATATGGTGAAATAAGCGTTTTCAGAGCGTAAAAAGCTCAAAAAGCACACTTTTCACAGCCAAGTGGCTGCAATCATCATCTTCTTGATGGAAAAGGTGGTTTTGTGTCTTTTTATGCCCTGTTTTAGCAGATTTTTCACTTTTTAGCATGAGTGACCACTGTGATTTGGTCCCGGTATGTGACTGCATATGGTGAAATAAGCGTTTTCAGAGCGTAAAAAGCTCAAAAAGCACACTTTTCACAGCCAAGTGGCTGCAATCATCATCTTCTTGATGGAAAAGGTGGTTTTGTGTCTTTTTATGCCCTGTTTTGCCAGATTTTTCACTTTTTAGCATGAGTGACCACTGTGATTTGGTCCCGGTATGTGACTGCATATGGTGAAATAAGCGTTTTCAGAGCGTAAAAAGCTCAAAAAGCACACTTTTCACAGCCAAGAGGCTGAAATCATCATCTTCTTGATGGAAAAGGTGGTTTTGTGTGTTTTTATGCCCTAAATTGGCAGATTTTTCACTTTTTAGCATGAGTGACCACTCTGATTTGGTCCCGGTATGTGACTGCATATGGTGAAATAAGCGTTTTCAGAGCGTAAAAAGCTCAAAAAGCACACTTTTCACAGCCAAGTGGCTGCAATCATCATCTTCTTGATGGAAAAGGTGGTTTTGTGTCTTTTTATGCCCTGTTTTAGCAGATTTTTCACTTTTTAGCATGAGTGACCACTGTGATTTGGTCCCGATATGTGACTGCATATGGTGAAATAAGCGTTTTCAGAGCGTAAAAAGCTCAAAAAGCACACTTTTCACAGCCAAGTGGCTGCAATCATCATCTTCTTGATGGAAAAGGTGGTTTTGTGTCTTTTTATGCCCTAAATTGGCAGATTTTTCACTTTTTAGCATGAGTGACCACTCTGATTTGGTCCCGGTATGTGACTGCATATGGTGAAATAAGCGTTTTCAGAGCGTAAAAAGCTCAAAAAGCACACTTTTCACAGCCAAGTGGCTGCAATCATCATCTTCTTGATGGAAAAGGTGGTTTTGTGTGTTTTTATGCCCTAAATTGGCAGATTTTTCACTTTTTAGCATGAGTGATCACTCTGATTTGGTCCCGCTATGTGACTGCATATGGTGAAATAAGCGTTTTCAGAGCGTAAAAAGCTCAAAAAGCACACTTTTCACAGCCAAGTGGCTGCAATCATCATCTTCTTGATGGAAAAGGTGGTTTTGTGTCTTTTTATGCCCTAAATTGGCAGATTTTTCACTTTTTAGCATGAGTGACCACTGTGATTTGGTCCCGGTATGTGACTGCATATGGTGAAATAAGCGTTTTCAGAGCGTAAAAAGCTCAAAAAGCACACTTTTCACAGCCAAGTGGCTGCAATCATCATCTTCTTGATGGAAAAGGTGGTTTTGTTTCTTTTTATGCCCTAAATTGGCAGATTTTTCACTTTTTAGCATGAGTGACCACTGTGATTTGGTCCCGGTATGTGACTGCATATGGTGAAATAAGCGTTTTCAGAGCGTAAAAAGCTCAAAAAGCACACTTTTCACAGCCAAGTGGCTGCAATCATCATCTTCTTGATGGAAAAGGTGGTTTTGTTTCTTTTTATGCCCTAAATTGGCAGATTTTTCACTTTTTAGCATGAGTGACCACTGTGATTTGGTCCCGGTATGTGACTGCATATGGTGAAATAAGCGTTTTCAGAGCGTAAAAAGCTCAAAAAGCACACTTTTCACAGCCAAGTGGCTGCAATCATCATCTTCTTGATGGAAAAGGTGGTTTTGTTTCTTTTTATGCCCTAAATTGGCAGATTTTTCACTTTTTAGCATGAGTGACCACTGTGATTTGGTCCCAGTATGTGACTGCATATGGTGAAATAAGCGTTTTCAGAGCGTAAAAAGCTCAAAAGGCACACTTTTCACAGCCAAGTGGCTGCAATCATCATCTTCTTGATGGAAAAGGTGGTTTTGTGTCTTTTTATGCCCTGTTTTGCCAGATTTTTCACTTTTTAGCATGACTGACCACTCTGATTTGGTCCCGGTATGTGACTGCATATGGTGAAATAAGCGTTTTCAGAGCGTAAAAAGCTCAAAAAGCACACTTTTCACAGCCAAGTGGCTGCAATCATCATCTTCTTGATGGAAAAGGTGGTTTTGTGCCTTTTTATGCCCTGTTTTGGCAGATTTTTCACTTTTTAGCATGAGTGATCACTCTGATTTGGTCCCGCTATGTGACTGCATATGGTGAAATAAGCGTTTTCAGAGCGTAAAAAGCTCAAAAAGCACACTTTTCACAGCCAATTGGCTGCAATCATCATCTTCTTGATGGAAAAGGTGGTTTTGTGTCTTTTTATGCCCTAAATTGGCAGATTTTTCACTTTTTAGCATGAGTGACCACTCTGATTTGGTCCCGGTATGTCACTGCATATGGTGAAATAAGCGTTTTCAGAGCGTAAAAAGCTCAAAAAGCACACTTTTCACAGCCAAGTGGCTGCAATCATCATCTTCTTGATGGAAAAGGTGGTTTTGTGTCTTTTTATGCCCTAAATTGGCAGATTTTTCACTTTTTAGCATGAGTGACCACTGTGATTTGGTCTCGGTATGTGACTGCATATGGTGAAATAAGCGTTTTCAGAGCGTAAAAAGCTCAAAAAGCACACTTTTCACAGCCAAGTGGCTGCAATCATCATCTTCTTGATGGAAAAGGTGGTTTTGTGTGTTTTTATGCCCTAAATTGGCAGATTTTTCACTTTTTAGCATGAGTGACCACTCTGATTTGGTCCCGGTATGTGACTGCATATGGTGAAATAAGCGTTTTCAGAGCGTAAAAAGCTCAAAAAGCACACTTTTCACAGCCAAGTGGCTGCAATCATCATCTTCTTGATGGAAAAGGTGGTTTTGTGTCTTTTTATGCCCTGTTTTAGCAGATTTTTCACTTTTTAGCATGAGTGACCACTGTGATTTGGTCCCGGTATGTGACTGCATATGGTGAAATAAGCGTTTTCAGAGCGTAAAAAGCTCAAAAAGCACACTTTTCACAGCCAAGTGGCTGCAATCATCATCTTCTTGATGGAAAAGGTGGTTTTGTGTCTTTTTATGCCCTGTTTTGCCAGATTTTTCACTTTTTAGCATGAGTGACCACTGTGATTTGGTCCCGGTATGTGACTGCATATGGTGAAATAAGCGTTTTCAGAGCGTAAAAAGCTCAAAAAGCACACTTTTCACAGCCAAGAGGCTGAAATCATCATCTTCTTGATGGAAAAGGTGGTTTTGTGTGTTTTTATGCCCTAAATTGGCAGATTTTTCACTTTTTAGCATGAGTGACCACTCTGATTTGGTCCCGGTATGTGACTGCATATGGTGAAATAAGCGTTTTCAGAGCGTAAAAAGCTCAAAAAGCACACTTTTCACAGCCAAGTGGCTGCAATCATCATCTTCTTGATGGAAAAGGTGGTTTTGTGTCTTTTTATGCCCTGTTTTAGCAGATTTTTCACTTTTTAGCATGAGTGACCACTGTGATTTGGTCCCGATATGTGACTGCATATGGTGAAATAAGCGTTTTCAGAGCGTAAAAAGCTCAAAAAGCACACTTTTCACAGCCAAGTGGCTGCAATCATCATCTTCTTGATGGAAAAGGTGGTTTTGTGTCTTTTTATGCCCTAAATTGGCAGATTTTTCACTTTTTAGCATGAGTGACCACTCTGATTTGGTCCCGGTATGTGACTGCATATGGTGAAATAAGCGTTTTCAGAGCGTAAAAAGCTCAAAAAGCACACTTTTCACAGCCAAGTGGCTGCAATCATCATCTTCTTGATGGAAAAGGTGGTTTTGTGTGTTTTTATGCCCTAAATTGGCAGATTTTTCACTTTTTAGCATGAGTGATCACTCTGATTTGGTCCCGCTATGTGACTGCATATGGTGAAATAAGCGTTTTCAGAGCGTAAAAAGCTCAAAAAGCACACTTTTCACAGCCAAGTGGCTGCAATCATCATCTTCTTGATGGAAAAGGTGGTTTTGTGTCTTTTTATGCCCTAAATTGGCAGATTTTTCACTTTTTAGCATGAGTGACCACTGTGATTTGGTCCCGGTATGTGACTGCATATGGTGAAATAAGCGTTTTCAGAGCGTAAAAAGCTCAAAAAGCACACTTTTCACAGCCAAGTGGCTGCAATCATCATCTTCTTGATGGAAAAGGTGGTTTTGTTTCTTTTTATGCCCTAAATTGGCAGATTTTTCACTTTTTAGCATGAGTGACCACTGTGATTTGGTCCCGGTATGTGACTGCATATGGTGAAATAAGCGTTTTCAGAGCGTAAAAAGCTCAAAAAGCACACTTTTCACAGCCAAGTGGCTGCAATCATCATCTTCTTGATGGAAAAGGTGGTTTTGTTTCTTTTTATGCCCTAAATTGGCAGATTTTTCACTTTTTAGCATGAGTGACCACTGTGATTTGGTCCCAGTATGTGACTGCATATGGTGAAATAAGCGTTTTCAGAGCGTAAAAAGCTCAAAAGGCACACTTTTCACAGCCAAGTGGCTGCAATCATCATCTTCTTGATGGAAAAGGTGGTTTTGTGTCTTTTTATGCCCTGTTTTGCCAGATTTTTCACTTTTTAGCATGACTGACCACTCTGATTTGGTCCCGGTATGTGACTGCATATGGTGAAATAAGCGTTTTCAGAGCGTAAAAAGCTCAAAAAGCACACTTTTCACAGCCAAGTGGCTGCAATCATCATCTTCTTGATGGAAAAGGTGGTTTTGTGCCTTTTTATGCCCTGTTTTGGCAGATTTTTCACTTTTTAGCATGAGTGATCACTCTGATTTGGTCCCGCTATGTGACTGCATATGGTGAAATAAGCGTTTTCAGAGCGTAAAAAGCTCAAAAAGCACACTTTTCACAGCCAAGTGGCTGCAATCATCATCTTCTTGATGGAAAAGGTGGTTTTGTGTCTTTTTATGCCCTGTTTTAGCAGATTTTTCACTTTTTAGCATCAGTGACCACTGTGATTTGGTCCCGGTATGTGACTGCATATGGTGAAATAAGCGTTTTCAGAGCGTAAAAAGCTCAAAAAGCACACTTTTCACAGCCAAGTGGCTGCAATCATCATCTTCTTGATGGAAAAGGTGGTTTTGTGCCTTTTTATGCCCTGTTTTGGCAGATTTTTCACTTTTTAGCATGAGTGATCACTCTGATTTGGTCCCGCTATGTGACTGCATATGGTGAAATAAGCGTTTTCAGAGCGTAAAAAGCTCAAAAAGCACACTTTTCACAGCCAAGTGGCTGCAATCATCATCTTCTTGATGGAAAAGGTGGTTTTGTGTCATTTTATGCCCTAAATTGGCAGATTTTTCACTTTTTAGCATGAGTGACCACTGTGATTTGGTCTCGGTATGTGACTGCATATGGTGAAATAAGCGTTTTCAGAGCGTAAAAAGCTCAAAAAGCACACTTTTCACAGCCAAGTGGCTGCAATCATCATCTTCTTGATGGAAAAGGTGGTTTTGTGTCTTTTTATGCCCTAAATTGGCAGATTTTTCACTTTTTAGCATGAGTGACCACTCTGATTTGGTCCCGGTATGTCACTGCATATGGTGAAATAAGCGTTTTCAGAGCGTAAAAAGCTCAAAAAGCACACTTTTCACAGCCAAGTGGCTGCAATCATCATCTTCTTGATGGAAAAGGTGGTTTTGTGTGTTTTTATGCCCTAAATTGGCAGATTTTTCACTTTTTAGCATGAGTGATCACTCTGATTTGGTCCCGCTATGTGACTGCATATGGTGAAATAAGCGTTTTCAGAGCGTAAAAAGCTCAAAAAGCACACTTTTCACAGCCAAGTGGCTGCAATCATCATCTTCTTGATGGAAAAGGTGGTTTTGTGTCTTTTTATGCCCTGTTTTAGCAGATTTTTCACTTTTTAGCATCAGTGACCACTGTGATTTGGTCCCGGTATGTGACTGCATATGGTGAAATAAGCGTTTTCAGAGCGTAAAAAGCTCAAAAAGCACACTTTTCACAGCCAAGTGGCTGCAGTCATCATCTTCTTGATGGAAAAGGTGGTTTTGTGTCTTTTTATGCCCTAAATTGGCAGATTTTTCACTTTTTAGCATGAGTGACCACTCTGATTTGGTCCCGGTATGTGACTGCATATGGTGAAATAAGCGTTTTCAGAGCGTAAAAAGCTCAAAAAGCACACTTTTCACAGCCAAGTGGCTGCAATCATCATCTTCTTGATGGAAAAGGTGGTTTTGTGTCTTTTTATGCCCTGTTTTGCCAGATTTTTCACTTTTTAGCATCAGTGACCACTCTGATTTGGTCCGGGTATGTGACTGCATATGGTGAAATAAGCGTTTTCAGAGCGTAAAAAGCTCAAAAAGCACACTTTTCACAGCCAAGTGGCTGCAATCATCATCTTCTTGATGGAAAAGGTGGTTTTGTGTCTTTTTATGCCCTAAATTGGCAGATTTTTCACTTTTTAGCATGAGTGACCACTGTGATTTGGTCCCGGTATGTGACTGCATATGGTGAAATAAGCGTTTTCAGAGCGTAAAAAGCTCAAAAAGCACACTTTTCACAGCCAAGTGGCTGCAATCATCATCTTCTTGATGGAAAAGGTGGTTTTGTGTCTTTTTATGCCCTAAATTGGCAGATTTTTCACTTTTTAGCATCAGTGACCACTCTGATTTGGTCCCGGTATATGACTGCATATGGTGAAATAAGCGTTTTCAGAGCGTAAAAAGCTCAAAAAGCACACTTTTCACAGCCAAGTGGCTGCAATCATCATCTTCTTGATGGAAAAGGTGGTTTTGTGTCTTTTTATGCCCTAAATTGGCAGATTTTTCACTTTTTAGCATCAGTGACCACTCTGATTTGGTCCCGGTATGTGACTGCATATGGTGAAATAAGCGTTTTCAGAGCGTAAAAAGCTCAAAAAGCACACTTTTCACAGCCAAGTGGCTGCAATCATCATCTTCTTGATGGAAAAGGTGGTTTTGTGTCTTTTTATGCCCTAAATTGGCAGATTTTTCACTTTTTAGCATGAGTGACCACTGTGATTTGGTCCCGGTATGTGACTGCATATGGTGAAATAAGCGTTTTCAGAGCGTAAAAAGCTCAAAAAGCACACTTTTCACAGCCAAGTGGCTGCAATCATCATCTTCTTGATGGAAAAGGTGGTTTTGTGTCTTTTTATGCCCTAAATTGGCAGATTTTTCACTTTTTAGCATGAGTGACCACTCTGATTTGGTCCCGGTATGTGACTGCATATGGTGAAATAAGCGTTTTCAGAGCGTAAAAAGCTCAAAAAGCACACTTTTCACAGCCAAGTGGCTGCAATCATCATCTTCTTGATGGAAAAGGTGGTTTTGTGTCTTTTTATGCCCTGTTTTAGCAGATTTTTCACTTTTTAGCATGAGTGACCACTGTGATTTGGTCCCGGTATGTGACTGCATATGGTGAAATAAGCGTTTTCAGAGCGTAAAAAGCTCAAAAAGCACACTTTTCACAGCCAAGTGGCTGCAATCATCATCTTCTTGATGGAAAAGGTGGTTTTGTGTCTTTTTATGCCCTAAATTGGCAGATTTTTCACTTTTTAGCATGAGTGACCACTGTGATTTGGTCCCGGTATGTGACTGCATATGGTGAAATAAGCGTTTTCAGAGCGTAAAAAGCTCAAAAAGCACACTTTTCACAGCCAAGTGGCTGCAATCATCATCTTCTTGATGGAAAAGGTGGTTTTGTGTCTTTTTATGCCCTGTTTTAGCAGATTTTTCACTTTTTAGCATCAGTGACCACTCTGATTTGGTCCCGGTATGTGACTGCATATGGTGAAATAAGCGTTTTCAGAGCGTAAAAAGCTCAAAAAGCACACTTTTCACAGCCAAGTGGCTGCAATCATCATCTTCTTGATGGAAAAGGTGGTTTTGTGTCTTTTTATGCCCTAAATTGGCAGATTTTTCACTTTTTAGCATGAGTGACCACTGTGATTTGGTCCCGGTATGTGACTGCATATGGTGAAATAAGCGTTTTCAGAGCGTAAAAAGCTCAAAAAGCACACTTTTCACAGCCAAGTGGCTGCAATCATCATCTTCTTGATGGAAAAGGTGGTTTTGTGTCTTTTTATGCCCTGTTTTAGCAGATTTTTCACTTTTTAGCATCAGTGACCACTCTGATTTGGTCCCGGTATGTGACTGCATATGGTGAAATAAGCGTTTTCAGAGCGTAAAAAGCTCAAAAAGCACACTTTTCACAGCCAAGTGGCTGCAATCATCATCTTCTTGATGGAAAAGGTGGTTTTGTGTCTTTTTATGCCCTAAATTGGCAGATTTTTCACTTTTTAGCATGAGTGACCACTGTGATTTGGTCCCGGTATGTGACTGCATATGGTGAAATAAGCGTTTTCAGAGCGTAAAAAGCTCAAAAAGCACACTTTTCACAGCCAAGTGGCTGCAATCATCATCTTCTTGATGGAAAAGGTGGTTTTGTGTCTTTTTATGCCCTAAATTGGCAGATTTTTCACTTTTTAGCATCAGTGACCACTCTGATTTGGTCCCGGTATATGACTGCATATGGTGAAATAAGCGTTTTCAGAGCGTAAAAAGCTCAAAAAGCACACTTTTCACAGCCAAGTGGCTGCAATCATCATCTTCTTGATGGAAAAGGTGGTTTTGTGTCTTTTTATGCCCTAAATTGGCAGATTTTTCACTTTTTAGCATCAGTGACCACTCTGATTTGGTCCCGGTATGTGACTGCATATGGTGAAATAAGCGTTTTCAGAGCGTAAAAAGCTCAAAAAGCACACTTTTCACAGCCAAGTGGCTGCAATCATCATCTTCTTGATGGAAAAGGTGGTTTTGTGTCTTTTTATGCCCTAAATTGGCAGATTTTTCACTTTTTAGCATGAGTGACCACTGTGATTTGGTCCCGGTATGTGACTGCATATGGTGAAATAAGCGTTTTCAGAGCGTAAAAAGCTCAAAAAGCACACTTTTCACAGCCAAGTGGCTGCAATCATCATCTTCTTGATGGAAAAGGTGGTTTTGTGTCTTTTTATGCCCTAAATTGGCAGATTTTTCACTTTTTAGCATGAGTGACCACTCTGATTTGGTCCCGGTATGTGACTGCATATGGTGAAATAAGCGTTTTCAGAGCGTAAAAAGCTCAAAAAGCACACTTTTCACAGCCAAGTGGCTGCAATCATCATCTTCTTGATGGAAAAGGTGGTTTTGTGTCTTTTTATGCCCTGTTTTAGCAGATTTTTCACTTTTTAGCATGAGTGACCACTGTGATTTGGTCCCGGTATGTGACTGCATATGGTGAAATAAGCGTTTTCAGAGCGTAAAAAGCTCAAAAACCACACTTTTCACAGCCAAGTGGCTGCAATCATCATCTTCTTGATGGAAAAGGTGGTTTTGTGTCTTTTTATGCCCTAAATTGGCAGATTTTTCACTTTTTAGCATGAGTGACCACTGTGATTTGGTCCCGGTATGTGACTGCATATGGTGAAATAAGCGTTTTCAGAGCGTAAAAAGCTCAAAAAGCACACTTTTCACAGCCAAGTGGCTGCAATCATCATCTTCTTGATGGAAAAGGTGGTTTTGTGTCTTTTTATGCCCTAAATTGGCAGATTTTTCACTTTTTAGCATCAGTGACCACTCTGATTTGGTCCCGGTATATGACTGCATATGGTGAAATAAGCGTTTTCAGAGCGTAAAAAGCTCAAAAAGCACACTTTTCACAGCCAAGTGGCTGCAATCATCATCTTCTTGATGGAAAAGGTGGTTTTGTGTCTTTTTATGCCCTAAATTGGCAGATTTTTCACTTTTTAGCATCAGTGACCACTCTGATTTGGTCCCGGTATGTGACTGCATATGGTGAAATAAGCGTTTTCAGAGCGTAAAAAGCTCAAAAAGCACACTTTTCACAGCCAAGTGGCTGCAATCATCATCTTCTTGATGGAAAAGGTGGTTTTGTGTCATTTTATGCCCTAAATTGGCAGATTTTACACTTTTTAGCATGAGTGACCACTGTGATTTGGTCCCGGTATGTGACTGCATATGGTGAAATAAGCGTTTTCAGAGCGTAAAAAGCTCAAAAAGCACACTTTTCACAGCCAAGTGGCTGCAATCATCATCTTCTTGATGGAAAAGGTGGTTTTGTGTCTTTTTATGCCCTAAATTGGCAGATTTTTCACTTTTTAGCATGAGTGACCACTCTGATTTGGTCCCGGTATGTGACTGCATATGGTGAAATAAGCGTTTTCAGAGCGTAAAAAGCTCAAAAAGCACACTTTTCACAGCCAAGTGGCTGCAATCATCATCTTCTTGATGGAAAAGGTGGTTTTGTGTCTTTTTATGCCCTGTTTTAGCAGATTTTTCACTTTTTAGCATGAGTGACCACTGTGATTTGGTCCCGGTATGTGACTGCATATGGTGAAATAAGCGTTTTCAGAGCGTAAAAAGCTCAAAAACCACACTTTTCACAGCCAAGTGGCTGCAATCATCATCTTCTTGATGGAAAAGGTGGTTTTGTGTCTTTTTATGCCCTAAATTGGCAGATTTTTCACTTTTTAGCATGAGTGACCACTCTGATTTGGTCCCGGTATATGACTGCATATGGTGAAATAAGCGTTTTCAGAGCGTAAAAAGCTCAAAAAGCACACTTTTCACAGCCAAGTGGCTGCAATCATCATCTTCTTGATGGAAAAGGTGGTTTTGTGTCTTTTTATGCCCTAAATTGGCAGATTTTTCACTTTTTAGCATCAGTGACCACTCTGATTTGGTCCCGGTATGTGACTGCATATGGTGAAATAAGCGTTTTCAGAGCGTAAAAAGCTCAAAAAGCACACTTTTCACAGCCAAGTGGCTGCAATCATCATCTTCTTGATGGAAAAGGTGGTTTTGTGTCTTTTTATGCCCTGTTTTAGCAGATTTTTCACTTTTTAGCATGAGTGACCACTGTGATTTGGTCCCGGTATGTGACTGCATATGGTGAAATAAGCGTTTTCAGAGCGTAAAAAGCTCAAAAAGCACACTTTTCACAGCCAAGTGGCTGCAATCATCATCTTCTTGATGGAAAAGGTGGTTTTGTGTCTTTTTATGCCCTAAATTGGCAGATTTTTCACTTTTTAGCATGAGTGACCACTGTGATTTGGTCCCGGTATGTGACTGCATATGGTGAAATAAGCGTTTTCAGAGCGTAAAAAGCTCAAAAAGCACACTTTTCACAGCCAAGTGGCTGCAATCATCATCTTCTTGATGGAAAAGGTGGTTTTGTGTCTTTTTATGCCCTGTTTTGCCAGATTTTTCACTTTTTAGCATCAGTGACCACTCTGATTTGGTCCCGGTATGTGACTGCATATGGTGAAATAAGCGTTTTCAGAGCGTAAAAAGCTCAAAAAGCACACTTTTCACAGCCAAGTGGCTGCAATCATCATCTTCTTGATGGAAAAGGTGGTTTTGTGTCTTTTTATGCCCTGTTTTGCCAGATTTTTCACTTTTTAGCATCAGTGACCACTCTGATTTGGTCCCGGTATGTGACTGCATATGGTGAAATAAGCGTTTTCAGAGCGTAAAAAGCTCAAAAAGCACACTTTTCACAGCCAAGTGGCTGCAATCATCATCTTCTTGATGGAAAAGGTGGTTTTGTGTCTTTTTATGCCCTAAATTGGCAGATTTTTCACTTTTTAGCATCAGTGACCACTCTGATTTGGTCCCGGTATGTGACTGCATATGGTGAAATAAGCGTTTTCAGAGCGTAAAAAGCTCAAAAAGCACACTTTTCACAGCCAAGTGGCTGCAATCATCATCTTCTTGATGGAAAAGGTGGTTTTGTGTGTTTTTATGCCCTAAATTGGCAGATTTTTCACTTTTTAGCATCAGTGACCACTCTGATTTGGTCCCGGTATGTGACTGCATATGGTGAAATAAGCGTTTTCAGAGCGTAAAAAGCTCAAAAAGCACACTTTTCACAGCCAAGTGGCTGCAATCATCATCTTCTTGATGGAAAAGGTGGTTTTTGTGTCTTTTTATGCCCTGTTTTGCCAGATTTTTCACTTTTTAGCATGAGTGACCACTGTGATTTGGTCCCGGTATGTGACTGCATATGGTGAAATAAGCGTTTTCAGAGCGTAAAAAGCTCAAAAAGCACACTTTTCACAGCCAAGTGGCTGCAATCATCATCTTCTTGATGGAAAAGGTGGTTTTGTGTCTTTTTATGCCCTGTTTTAGCAGATTTTTCACTTTTTAGCATCAGTGACCACTGTGATTTGGTCCCGGTATGTGACTGCATATGGTGAAATAAGCGTTTTCAGAGCGTAAAAAGCTCAAAAAGCACACTTTTCACAGCCAAGTGGCTGCAATCATCATCTTCTTGATGGAAAAGGTGGTTTTGTGTCTTTTTATGCCCTAAATTGGCAGATTTTTCACTTTTTAGCATGAGTGACCACTGTGATTTGGTCCCGGTATGTGACTGCATATGGTGAAATAAGCGTTTTCAGAGCGTAAAAAGCTCAAAAAGCACACTTTTCACAGCCAAGTGGCTGCAATCATCATCTTCTTGATGGAAAAGGTGGTTTTGTGTCTTTTTATGCCCTGTTTTGGCAGATTTTTCACTTTTTAGCATGAGTGACCACTCTGATTTGGTCCCGGTATGTGACTGCATATGGTGAAATAAGCGTTTTCAGAGCGTAAAAAGCTCAAAAAGCACACTTTTCACAGCCAAGTGGCTGCAATCATCATCTTCTTGATGGAAAAGGTGGTTTTGTGTCTTTTTATGCCCTAAATTGGCAGATTTTTCACTTTTTAGCATCAGTGACCACTCTGATTTGGTCCCGGTATGTGACTGCATATGGTGAAATAAGCGTTTTCAGAGCGTAAAAAGCTCAAAAAGCACACTTTTCACAGCCAAGTGGCTGCAATCATCATCTTCTTGATGGAAAAGGTGGTTTTGTGTCTTTTTATGCCCTAAATTGGCAGATTTTTCACTTTTTAGCATCAGTGACCACTCTGATTTGGTCCCGGTATGTGACTGCATATGGTGAAATAAGCGTTTTCAGAGCGTAAAAAGCTCAAAAAGCACACTTTTCACAGCCAAGTGGCTGCAATCATCATCTTCTTGATGGAAAAGGTGGTTTTGTGTCTTTTTATGCCCTGTTTTAGCAGATTTTTCACTTTTTAGCATGAGTGACCACTGTGATTTGGTCCCGGTATGTGACTGCATATGGTGAAATAAGCGTTTTCAGAGCGTAAAAAGCTCAAAAAGCACACTTTTCACAGCCAAGTGGCTGCAATCATCATCTTCTTGATGGAAAAGGTGGTTTTGTGTCTTTTTATGCCCTAAATTGGCAGATTTTTCACTTTTTAGCATGAGTGACCACTGTGATTTGGTCCCGGTATGTGACTGCATATGGTGAAATAAGCGTTTTCAGAGCGTAAAAAGCTCAAAAAGCACACTTTTCACAGCCAAGTGTCTGCAATCATCATCTTCTTGATGGAAAAGGTGGTTTTGTGACTTTTTATGCCCTGTTTTGGCAGATTTTTCACTTTTTAGCATGAGTGACCACTGTGATTTGGTCCCGGTATGTGACTGCATATGGTGAAATAAGCGTTTTCAGAGCGTAAAAAGCTCAAAAAGCACACTTTTCACAGCCAAGTGGCTGCAATCATCATCTTCTTGATGGAAAAGGTGGTTTTTGTGTCTTTTTATGCCCTGTTTTGCCAGATTTTTCACTTTTTAGCATGAGTGACCACTGTGATTTGGTCCCGGTATGTGACTGCATATGGTGAAATAAGCGTTTTCAGAGCGTAAAAAGCTCAAAAAGCACACTTTTCAGAGCCAAGTGGCTGCAATCATCATCTTCTTGATGGAAAAGGTGGTTTTGTGTCTTTTTATGTCCTAAATTGGCAGATTTTTCACTTTTTAGCATGAGTGACCACTCTGATTTGGTCCCGGTATGTGACTGCATATGGTGAAATAAGCGTTTTCAGAGCGTAAAAAGCTCAAAAAGCACACTTTTCACAGCCAAGTGGCTGCAATCATCATCTTCTTGATGGAAAAGGTGGTTTTTGTGTCTTTTTATGCCCTGTTTTGCCAGATTTTTCACTTTTTAGCATGAGTGACCACTGTGATTTGGTCCCGGTATATGACTGCATATGGTGAAATAAGCGTTTTCAGAGCGTAAAAAGCTCAAAAAGCACACTTTTCACAGCCAAGTGGCTGCAATCATCATCTTCTTGATGGAAAAGGTGGTTTTGTGTCTTTTTATGCCCTAAATTGGCAGATTTTTCACTTTTTAGCATGAGTGACCACTGTGATTTGGTCCCGGTATGTGACTGCATATGGTGAAATAAGCGTTTTCAGAGCGTAAAAAGCTCAAAAAGCACACTTTTCACAGCCAAGTGTCTGCAATCATCATCTTCTTGATGGAAAAGGTGGTTTTGTGTCTTTTTATGCCCTGTTTTAGCAGATTTTTCACTTTTTAGCATGAGTGACCACTCTGATTTGGTCCCGGTATGTGACTGCATATGGTGAAATAAGCGTTTTCAGAGCGTAAAAAGCTCAAAAGGCACACTTTTCACAGCCAAGTGGCTGCAATCATCATCTTCTTGATGGAAAAGGTGGTTTTGTGACTTTTTATGCCCTGTTTTAGCAGATTTTTCACTTTTTAGCATGAGTGACCACTGTGATTTGGTCCCGGTATGTGACTGCATATGGTGAAATAAGCGTTTTCAGAGCGTAAAAAGCTCAAAAAGCACACTTTTCACAGCCAAGTGGCTGCAATCATCATCTTCTTGATGGAAAAGGTGGTTTTGTGACTTTTTATGCCCTGTTTTGGCAGATTTTTCACTTTTTAGCATCAGTGACCACTCTGATTTGGTCCCGGTATGTGACTGCATATGGTGAAATAAGCGTTTTCAGAGCGTAAAAAGCTCAAAAAGCACACTTTTCACAGCCAAGTGGCTGCAATCATCATCTTCTTGATGGAAAAGGTGGTTTTGTGCCTTTTTATGCCCTGTTTTGGCAGATTTTTCACTTTTTAGCATCAGTGACCACTGTGATTTGGTCCCGGTATGTGACTGCATATGGTGAAATAAGCGTTTTCAGAGCGTAAAAAGCTCAAAAAGCACACTTTTCACAGCCAAGTGGCTGCAATCATCATCTTCTTGATGGAAAAGGTGGTTTTGTGTCTTTTTATGCCCTGTTTTAGCAGATTTTTCACTTTTTAGCATGAGTGACCACTGTGATTTGGTCCCGGTATGTGACTGCATATGGTGAAATAAGCGTTTTCAGAGCGTAAAAAGCTCAAAAAGCACACTTTTCACAGCCAAGTGGCTGCAATCATCATCTTCTTGATGGAAAAGGTGGTCTTGTGTCTTTTTATGCCCTAAATTGGCAGATTTTTCACTTTTTAGCATCAGTGACCACTCTGATTTGGTCCCGGTATGTGACTGCATATGGTGAAATAAGCGTTTTCAGAGCGTAAAAAGCTCAAAAAGCACACTTTTCACAGCCAAGTGGCTGCAATCATCATCTTCTTGATGGAAAAGGTGGTTTTGTGTCTTTTTATGCCCTGTTTTGGCAGATTTTTCACTTTTTAGCATGAGTGACCACTCTGATTTGGTCCCGGTATGTGACTGCATATGGTGAAATAAGCGTTTTCAGAGCGTAAAAAGCTCAAAAAGCACACTTTTCACAGCCAAGTGGCTGCAATCATCATCTTCTTGATGGAAAAGGTGGTTTTGTGCCTTTTTATGCCCTGTTTTGGCAGATTTTTCACTTTTTAGCATCAGTGACCACTGTGATTTGGTCCCGGTATGTGACTGCATATGGTGAAATAAGCGTTTTCAGAGCGTAAAAAGCTCAAAAAGCACACTTTTCACAGCCAAGTGGCTGCAATCCTCATCTTCTTGATGGAAAAGGTGGTTTTGTGTCTTTTTATGCCCTGTTTTGCCAGATTTTTCACTTTTTAGCATGAGTGACCACTGTGATTTGGTCCCGGTATGTGACTGCATATGGTGAAATAAGCGTTTTCAGAGCGTAAAAAGCTCAAAAAGCACACTTTTCACAGCCAAGTGGCTGCAATCATCATCTTCTTGATGGAAAAGGTGGTTTTGTGTCTTTTTATGCCCTAAATTGGCAGATTTTTCACTTTTTAGCATGAGTGACCACTGTGATTTGGTCCCGGTATGTGACTGCATATGGTGAAATAAGCGTTTTCAGAGCGTAAAAAGCTCAAAAAGCACACTTTTCACAGCCAAGTGGCTGCAATCATCATCTTCTTGATGGAAAAGGTGGTTTTGTGTCTTTTTATGCCCTAAATTGGCAGATTTTTCACTTTTTAGCATCAGTGACCACTCTGATTTGGTCCCGGTATGTGACTGCATATGGTGAAATAAGCGTTTTCAGAGCGTAAAAAGCTCAAAAAGCACACTTTTCACAGCCAAGTGGCTGCAATCATCATCTTCTTGATGGAAAAGGTGGTTTTGTGTCTTTTTATGCCCTGTTTTAGCAGATTTTTCACTTTTTAGCATGAGTGACCACTGTGATTTGGTCCCGGTATGTGACTGCATATGGTGAAATAAGCGTTTTCAGAGCGTAAAAAGCTCAAAAAGCACACTTTTCACAGCCAAGTGGCTGCAATCATCATCTTCTTGATGGAAAAGGTGGTTTTATGTCTTTTTATGCCCTAAATTGGCAGATTTTTCACTTTTTAGCATCAGTGACCACTCTGATTTGGTCCCGGTATATGACTGCATATGGTGAAATAAGCGTTTTCAGAGCGTAAAAAGCTCAAAAAGCACACTTTTCACAGCCAAGTGGCTGCAATCATCATCTTCTTGATGGAAAAGGTGGTTTTGTGTCTTTTTATGCCCTAAATTGGCAGATTTTTCACTTTTTAGCATCAGTGACCACTCTGATTTGGTCCCGGTATGTGACTGCATATGGTGAAATAAGCGTTTTCAGAGCGTAAAAAGCTCAAAAAGCACACTTTTCACAGCCAAGTGGCTGCAATCATCATCTTCTTGATGGAAAAGGTGGTTTTGTGTGTTTTTATGCCCTAAATTGGCAGATTTTTCACTTTTTAGCATCAGTGACCACTCTGATTTGGTCCCGGTATGTGACTGCATATGGTGAAATAAGCGTTTTCAGAGCGTAAAAAGCTCAAAAAGCACACTTTTCACAGCCAAGTGGCTGCAATCATCATCTTCTTGATGGAAAAGGTGGTTTTTGTGTCTTTTTATGCCCTGTTTTGCCAGATTTTTCACTTTTTAGCATGAGTGACCACTGTGATTTGGTCCCGGTATGTGACTGCATATGGTGAAATAAGCGTTTTCAGAGCGTAAAAAGCTCAAAAAGCACACTTTTCACAGCCAAGTGGCTGCAATCATCATCTTCTTGATGGAAAAGGTGGTTTTGTGTCTTTTTATGCCCTGTTTTAGCAGATTTTTCACTTTTTAGCATCAGTGACCACTGTGATTTGGTCCCGGTATGTGACTGCATATGGTGAAATAAGCGTTTTCAGAGCGTAAAAAGCTCAAAAAGCACACTTTTCACAGCCAAGTGGCTGCAATCATCATCTTCTTGATGGAAAAGGTGGTTTTGTGTCTTTTTATGCCCTAAATTGGCAGATTTTTCACTTTTTAGCATGAGTGACCACTGTGATTTGGTCCCGGTATGTGACTGCATATGGTGAAATAAGCGTTTTCAGAGCGTAAAAAGCTCAAAAAGCACACTTTTCACAGCCAAGTGGCTGCAATCATCATCTTCTTGATGGAAAAGGTGGTTTTGTGTCTTTTTATGCCCTGTTTTGGCAGATTTTTCACTTTTTAGCATGAGTGACCACTCTGATTTGGTCCCGGTATGTGACTGCATATGGTGAAATAAGCGTTTTCAGAGCGTAAAAAGCTCAAAAAGCACACTTTTCACAGCCAAGTGGCTGCAATCATCATCTTCTTGATGGAAAAGGTGGTTTTGTGTCTTTTTATGCCCTAAATTGGCAGATTTTTCACTTTTTAGCATCAGTGACCACTCTGATTTGGTCCCGGTATGTGACTGCATATGGTGAAATAAGCGTTTTCAGAGCGTAAAAAGCTCAAAAAGCACACTTTTCACAGCCAAGTGGCTGCAATCATCATCTTCTTGATGGAAAAGGTGGTTTTGTGTCTTTTTATGCCCTAAATTGGCAGATTTTTCACTTTTTAGCATCAGTGACCACTCTGATTTGGTCCCGGTATGTGACTGCATATGGTGAAATAAGCGTTTTCAGAGCGTAAAAAGCTCAAAAAGCACACTTTTCACAGCCAAGTGGCTGCAATCATCATCTTCTTGATGGAAAAGGTGGTTTTGTGTCTTTTTATGCCCTGTTTTAGCAGATTTTTCACTTTTTAGCATGAGTGACCACTGTGATTTGGTCCCGGTATGTGACTGCATATGGTGAAATAAGCGTTTTCAGAGCGTAAAAAGCTCAAAAAGCACACTTTTCACAGCCAAGTGGCTGCAATCATCATCTTCTTGATGGAAAAGGTGGTTTTGTGTCTTTTTATGCCCTAAATTGGCAGATTTTTCACTTTTTAGCATGAGTGACCACTGTGATTTGGTCCCGGTATGTGACTGCATATGGTGAAATAAGCGTTTTCAGAGCGTAAAAAGCTCAAAAAGCACACTTTTCACAGCCAAGTGTCTGCAATCATCATCTTCTTGATGGAAAAGGTGGTTTTGTGACTTTTTATGCCCTGTTTTGGCAGATTTTTCACTTTTTAGCATGAGTGACCACTGTGATTTGGTCCCGGTATGTGACTGCATATGGTGAAATAAGCGTTTTCAGAGCGTAAAAAGCTCAAAAAGCACACTTTTCACAGCCAAGTGGCTGCAATCATCATCTTCTTGATGGAAAAGGTGGTTTTGTGTCTTTTTATGCCCTGTTTTAGCAGATTTTTCACTTTTTAGCATGAGTGACCACTGTGATTTGGTCCCGGTATGTGACTGCATATGGTGAAATAAGCGTTTTCAGAGCGTAAAAAGCTCAAAAAGCACACTTTTCACAGCCAAGTGGCTGCAATCATCATCTTCTTGATGGAAAAGGTGGTCTTGTGTCTTTTTATGCCCTAAATTGGCAGATTTTTCACTTTTTAGCATCAGTGACCACTCTGATTTGGTCCCGGTATGTGACTGCATATGGTGAAATAAGCGTTTTCAGAGCGTAAAAAGCTCAAAAAGCACACTTTTCACAGCCAAGTGGCTGCAATCATCATCTTCTTGATGGAAAAGGTGGTTTTGTGTCTTTTTATGCCCTGTTTTGGCAGATTTTTCACTTTTTAGCATGAGTGACCACTCTGATTTGGTCCCGGTATGTGACTGCATATGGTGAAATAAGCGTTTTCAGAGCGTAAAAAGCTCAAAAAGCACACTTTTCACAGCCAAGTGGCTGCAATCATCATCTTCTTGATGGAAAAGGTGGTTTTGTGCCTTTTTATGCCCTGTTTTGGCAGATTTTTCACTTTTTAGCATCAGTGACCACTGTGATTTGGTCCCGGTATGTGACTGCATATGGTGAAATAAGCGTTTTCAGAGCGTAAAAAGCTCAAAAAGCACACTTTTCACAGCCAAGTGGCTGCAATCCTCATCTTCTTGATGGAAAAGGTGGTTTTGTGTCTTTTTATGCCCTGTTTTGCCAGATTTTTCACTTTTTAGCATGAGTGACCACTGTGATTTGGTCCCGGTATGTGACTGCATATGGTGAAATAAGCGTTTTCAGAGCGTAAAAAGCTCAAAAAGCACACTTTTCACAGCCAAGTGGCTGCAATCATCATCTTCTTGATGGAAAAGGTGGTTTTGTGTCTTTTTATGCCCTAAATTGGCAGATTTTTCACTTTTTAGCATGAGTGACCACTGTGATTTGGTCCCGGTATGTGACTGCATATGGTGAAATAAGCGTTTTCAGAGCGTAAAAAGCTCAAAAAGCACACTTTTCACAGCCAAGTGGCTGCAATCATCATCTTCTTGATGGAAAAGGTGGTTTTGTGTCTTTTTATGCCCTGTTTTGCCAGATTTTTCACTTTTTAGCATCAGTGACCACTGTGATTTGGTCCCGGTATGTGACTGCATATGGTGAAATAAGCGTTTTCAGAGCGTAAAAAGCTCAAAAAGCACACTTTTCACAGCCAAGTGGCTGCAATCATCATCTTCTTGATGGAAAAGGTGGTTTTGTGTCTTTTTATGCCCTAAATTGGCAGATTTTTCACTTTTTAGCATCAGTGACCACTCTGATTTGGTCCCGGTATGTGACTGCATATGGTGAAATAAGCGTTTTCAGAGCGTAAAAAGCTCAAAAAGCACACTTTTCACAGCCAAGTGGCTGCAATCATCATCTTCTTGATGGAAAAGGTGGTTTTGTGTCTTTTTATGCCCTGTTTTGCCATATTTTTCACTTTTTAGCATCAGTGACCACTGTGATTTGGTCCCGGTATGTGACTGCATATGGTGAAATAAGCGTTTTCAGAGCGTAAAAAGCTCAAAAAGCACAATTTCACAGCCAAGTGGCTGCAATCATCATCTTCTTGATGGAAAAGGTGGTTTTGTGTCTTTTTATGCCCTGTTTGGCCAGATTTTTCACTTTTAAGCATCAGTGACCACTCTGTGATTTGGGCCCTGTATGTGACTGCATATGGTGAAATAAGCGTTTTCAGAGCGTAAAAAGCTCAAAAAGCACACTTTTCACAGCCAAGTGGCTGCAATCATCATCTTCTTGATGGAAAAGGTGGTTTTGTGTCTCTTTATGCCCTGTTTTGGCAGATTTTTCACTTTTAAGCATCAGTGACCACTCTGTCACTTGTGCCCTGTATGTGACTGCATATGGTGAAATAAGCTTTTTCAGAGCGTAAAAAGCTCAAAAAGCACACTTTCACAGCCAAGTGGCTGCAATCATCATCTTCTTGATGGAAAAGGTGGTTTTGTGTCTTTTTATGCCCTGTTTTGGCAGATTTTTCACTTTTTTAGCTTGAGTGACCACTCTGATTTGGTCCCTGTATGTGACTGCATATGGTGAAATAAGCCTTTTCAGAGCGTAAAAAGCTCAAAAAGCACACTTTTCACAGCCAAGTGGCTGCAATCATCATCTTCTTGATGGAAAAGGTGGTTTTGTGTCTATTTAGGCCCTGTTTTGGCAGATTTTTCACTTTTAAGCATCAGTGACCACTCTGTCACTTGTGCCCTGTATGTGACTGCATATGGTGAAATAAGCGTTTTCAGAGCGTAAAAAGCTCAAAAAGCACAATTTCACAGACAAGTGGCTGCAATCATCATCTTCTTGATGGAAAAGGTGGTTTTGTGTCTTTTTATGCCCTGTTTGGCCAGATTATTCACTTTTAAGCATCAGTGACCACTCTCTGATTTAGGCCCTGTATGTGACTGCATATAGTGAAATAAGCGTTTTCAGAGCATAAAAAGCTCAAAAAGCACACTTTCACAGCCAAGTGGCTGCAATCATCATCTTCTTGATGGAAAAGGTGGTTTTGTGTCTTTTTATGCCCTGTTTTGGCAGATTTTTCACTTTTTTAGCTTGAGTGACCACTCTGATTTGGTCCCTGTATGTGACTGCATATGGTGAAATAAGCGTTTTCAGAGCGTAAAAAGCTCAAAAAGCACACTTTCACAGCCAAGTGGCTGCAATCATCATCTTCTTGATGGAAAAGGTGGTTTTTGTGTCTTTTTATACCCTGTTTGGCCAGATTTTTCACTTTTAAGCATCAGTGACCACTCTGTCACTTGTGCCCTGTATGTGACTGCATATGGTGAAATAAGCGTTTTCAGAGCGTAAAAAGCTCAAAAAGCACACTTTCACAGCCAAGTGGCTGCAATCATCATCTTCTTGATGGAAAAGGTGGTTTTGTGTCTTTTTATGCCCTGTTTGGCCAGATTTTTCACTTTTAAGCATCATTGACCACTCTGTGATTAGGTCCCTGTATGTGACTGCATATGGTGAAATAAGCGTTTTCAGAGCGTAAAAAGCTCAAAAAGCACACTTTCACAGCCAAGTGGCTGCAATCATCATCTTCTTGATGGAAAAGGTGGTTTTGTGTCTCTTTATGCCCTGTTTTGGCAGATTTTTCACTTTTAAGCATCAGTGACCACTCTGTCACTTGTGCCCTGTATGTGACTGCATATGGTGAAATAAGCGTTTTCAGAGCGTAAAAAGCTCAAAAAGCACACTTTCACAGCCAAGTGGCTGCAATCATCATCTTCTTGATGGAAAAGGTGGTTTTGTGTCTCTTTATGCCCTGTTTTGGCAGATTTTTCACTTTTAAGCATCAGTGACCACTCTGTCACTTGTGCCCTGTATGTGACTGCATATGGTGAAATAAGCGTTTTCAGAGCGTAAAAAGCTCAAAAAGCACACTTTCACAGCCAAGTGGCTGCAATCATCATCTTCTTGATGGAAAAGGTGGTTTTGTGTCTTTTTATGCCCTGTTTTGGCAGATTTTTCACTTTTTTAGCTTGAGTGACCACTCTGATTTGGTCCCTGTATGTGACTGCATATGGTGAAATAAGCGTTTTCAGAGCGTAAAAAGCTCAAAAAGCACACTTTCACAGCCAAGTGGCTGCAATCATCATCTTCTTGATGGAAAAGGTGGTTTTGTGTCTTTTTATGCCCTGTTTTGGCAGATTTTTCACTTCTTTAGCTTGAGTGACCACTCTGATTTGGTCCCTGTATGTGACTGCATATGGTGAAATAAGCGTTTTCAGAGCGTAAAAAGCTCAAAAAGCACACTTTTCACAGCCAAGTGGCTGCAATCATCATCTTCTTGATGGAAAAGGTGGTTTTGTGTCTATTTAGGCCCTGTTTTGGCAGATTTTTCACTTTTAAGCATGAGTGACCACTCTGTCACTTGTGCCCTGTATGTGACTGCATATGGTGAAATAAGCGTTTTCAGAGCGTAAAAAGCTCAAACAGCACAATTTCACAGCCAAGTGGCTGCAATCATCATCTTCTTGATGGAAAAGGTGGTTTTGTGTCTCTTTATGCCCTGTTTTGGCAGATTTTTCACTTTTAAGCATCAGTGACCACTCTGTCACTTGTGCCCTGTATGTGACTGCATATGGTGAAATAAGCCTTTTCAGAGCGTAAAAAGCTCAAAAAGCACACTTTCACAGCCAAGTGGCTGCAATCATCATCTTCTTGATGGAAAAGGTGGTTTTGTGTCTCTTTATGCCCTGTTTTGGCAGATTTTTCACTTTTAAGCATCAGTGACCACTCTGTCACTTGTGCCCTGTATGTGACTGCATATGGTGAAATAAGCTTTTTCAGAGCGTAAAAAGCTCAAAAAGCACACTTTCACAGCCAAGTGGCTGCAATCATCATCTTCTTGATGGAAAAGGTGGTTTTGTGTCTTTTTATGCCCTGTTTTGGCAGATTTTTCACTTTTTTAGCTTGAGTGACCACTCTGATTTGGTCCCTGTATGTGACTGCATATGGTGAAATAAGCCTTTTCAGAGCGTAAAAAGCTCAAAAAGCACACTTTTCACAGCCAAGTGGCTGCAATCATCATCTTCTTGATGGAAAAGGTGGTTTTGTGTCTATTTAGGCCCTGTTTTGGCAGATTTTTCACTTTTAAGCATCAGTGACCACTCTGTCACTTGTGCCCTGTATGTGACTGCATATGGTGAAATAAGCGTTTTCAGATCGTAAAAAGCTCAAAAAGCACAATTTCACAGCCAAGTGGCTGCAATCATCATCTTCTTGATGGAAAAGGTGGTTTTGTGTCTTTTTATGCCCTGTTTGGCAAGATTTTTCACTTTTAAGCATCAGTGACCACTCTGTGATTTGGGCCCTGTATGTGACTGCATATGGTGAAATAAGCGTTTTCAGAGCGTAAAAAGCTCAAAAAGCACACTTTCACAGCCAAGTGGCTGCAATCATCATCTTCTTGATGGAAAAGGTGGTTTTGTGTCTCTTTATGCCCTGTTTGGCCAGATTATTCACTTTTAAGCATCAGTGACCACTCTGTGATTTGGGCCCTGTATGTGACTGCATATGGTGAAATAAGCGTTTTCAGAGCGTAAAAAGCTCAAAAAGCACACTTTTCACAGCCAAGTGGCTGCAATCATCATCTTCTTGATGGAAAAGGTGGTTTTGTGTCTTTTTATGCCCTGTTTGGCCAGATTATTCACTTTTAAGCATCAGTGACCACTCTGTGATTTGGGCCCTGTATGTGACTGCATATGGTGAAATAAGCGTTTTCAGAGCGTAAAAAGCTCAAAAAGCACACTTTTCACAGCCAAGTGGCTGCAATCATCATCTTCTTGATGGAAAAGGTGGTTTTGTGTCTTTTTATGCCCTGTTTTGCCAGATTTTTCTCTTTTTAGCATCAGTGACCACTGTGATTTGGTCCCGGTATGTGACTGCATATGGTGAAATAAGCGTTTTCAGAGCGTAAAAAGCTCAAAAAGCACACTTTTCACAGCCAAGTGGCTGCAATCATCATCTTCTTGATGGAAAAGGTGGTTTTGTGTCTTTTTATGCCCTAAATTGGCAGATTTTTCACTTTTTAGCATCAGTGACCACTCTGATTTGGTCCCGGTATGTGACTGCATATGGTGAAATAAGCGTTTTCAGAGCGTAAAAAGCTCAAAAAGCACACTTTTCACAGCCAAGTGGCTGCAATCATCATCTTCTTGATGGAAAAGGTGGTTTTGTGTCTTTTTATGCCCTAAATTGGCAGATTTTTCACTTTTTAGCATCAGTGACCACTGTGATTTGGTCCCGGTATGTGACTGCATATGGTGAAATAAGCGTTTTCAGAGCGTAAAAAGCTCAAAAAGCACACTTTTCACAGCCAAGTGGCTGCAATCATCATCTTCTTGATGGAAAAGGTGGTTTTGTGTCTTTTTATGCCCTAAATTGGCAGATTTTTCACTTTTTAGCATCAGTGACCACTCTGATTTGGTCCCGGTATGTGACTGCATATGGTGAAATAAGCGTTTTCAGAGCGTAAAAAGCTCAAAAAGCACACTTTTCACAGCCAAGTGGCTGCAATCATCATCTTCTTGATGGAAAAGGTGGTTTTGTGTCTCTTTATGCGCTGTTTTGCCAGATTTTTCACTTTTTAGCATCAGTGACCACTGTGATTTGGTCCCGGTATGTGACTGCATATGGTGAAATAAGCGTTTTCAGAGCGTAAAAAGCTCAAAAAGCACACTTTTCACAGCCAAGTGGCTGCAATCATCATCTTCTTGATGGAAAAGGTGGTTTTGTGTCTTTTTATGCCCTGTTTTGCCAGATTTTTCACTTTTTAGCATCAGTGACCACTGTGATTTGGTCCCGGTATGTGACTGCATATGGTGAAATAAGCGTTTTCAGAGCGTAAAAAGCTCAAAAAGCACACTTTTCACAGCCAAGTGGCTGCAATCATCATCTTCTTGATGGAAAAGGTGGTTTTGTGTCTTTTTATGCCCTAAATTGGCAGATTTTTCACTTTTTAGCATCAGTGACCACTCTGATTTGGTCCCGGTATGTGACTGCATATGGTGAAATAAGCGTTTTCAGAGCGTAAAAAGCTCAAAAAGCACACTTTTCACAGCCAAGTGGCTGCAATCATCATCTTCTTGATGGAAAAGGTGGTTTTGTGTCTTTTTATGCCCTAAATTGGCAGATTTTTCACTTTTTAGCATCAGTGACCACTGTGATTTGGTCCCGGTATGTGACTGCATATGGTGAAATAAGCGTTTTCAGAGCGTAAAAAGCTCAAAAAGCACACTTTTCACAGCCAAGTGGCTGCAATCATCATCTTCTTGATGGAAAAGGTGGTTTTGTGTCTTTTTATGCCCTAAATTGGCAGATTTTTCACTTTTTAGCATCAGTGACCACTCTGATTTGGTCCCGGTATGTGACTGCATATGGTGAAATAAGCGTTTTCAGAGCGTAAAAAGCTCAAAAAGCACAATTTTCACAGCCAAGTGGCTGCAATCATCATCTTCTTGATGGAAAAGGTGGTTTTGTGTCTTTTTATGCCCTGTTTTGCCATATTTTTCACTTTTTAGCATCAGTGACCACTGTGATTTGGTCCCGGTATGTGACTGCATATGGTGAAATAAGCGTTTTCAGAGCGTAAAAAGCTCAAAAAGCACACTTTTCACAGCCAAGTGGCTGCAATCATCATCTTCTTGATGGAAAAGGTGGTTTTTTGTGTTTTTATGCCCTAAATTGGCAGATTTTTCACTTTTTAGCATCAGTGACCACTGTGATTTGGTCCCGGTATGTGACTGCATATGGTGAAATAAGCGTTTTCAGAGCGTAAAAACCTCAAAAAGCACACTTTTCACAGCCAAGTGGCTGCAATCATCATCTTCTTGATGGAAAAGGTGGTTTTGTGTCTTTTTATGCCCTAAATTGGCAGATTTTTCACTTTTTAGCATGAGTGACCACTGTGATTTGGTCCCGGTATGTGACTGCATATGGTGAAATAAGCGTTTTCAGAGCGTAAAAAGCTCAAAAAGCACACTTTTCACAGCCAAGTGGCTGCAATCATCATCTTCTTGATGGAAAAGGTGGTTTTGTGTCTTTTTATGCCCTAAATTGGCAGATTTTTCACTTTTTAGCATGAGTGACCACTGTGATTTGGTCCCGGTATGTGACTGCATATGGTGAAATAAGCGTTTTCAGAGCGTAAAAAGCTCAAAAAGCACACTTTTCACAGCCAAGTGGCTGCAATCATCATCTTCTTGATGGAAAAGGTGGTTTTGTGTCTTTTTATGCCCTGTTTTGCCAGATTTTTCACTTTTTAGCATCAGTGACCACTCTGATTTGGTCCCGGTATGTGACTGCATATGGTGAAATAAGCGTTTTCAGAGCGTAAAAAGCTCAAAAAGCACACTTTTCACAGCCAAGTGGCTGCAATCATCATCTTCTTGATGGAAAAGGTGGTTTTGTGTCTTTTTATGCCCTAAATTGGCAGATTTTTCACTTTTTAGCATGAGTGACCACTCTGATTTGGTCCCGGTATGTGACTGCATATGGTGAAATAAGCGTTTTCAGAGCGTAAAAAGCTCAAAAAGCACACTTTTCACAGCCAAGTGGCTGCAATCATCATCTTCTTGATGGAAAAGGTGGTTTTGTGTCTTTTTATGCCCTGTTTTGCCAGATTTTTCACTTTTTAGCATCAGTGACCACTCTGATTTGGTCCCGGTATGTGACTGCATATGGTGAAATAAGCGTTTTCAGAGCGTAAAAAGCTCAAAAAGCACACTTTTCACAGCCAAGTGGCTGCAATCATCATCTTCTTGATGGAAAAGGTGGTTTTGTGTCTCTTTATGCCCTGTTTTGCCAGATTTTTCACTTTTAAGCATCAGTGACCACTCTGTCACTTGTGCCCTGTATGTGACTGCATATGGTGAAATAAGCGTTTTCAGAGCGTAAAAAGCTCAAAAAGCACACTTTTCACAGCCAAGTGGCTGCAATCATCATCTTCTTGATGGAAAAGGTGGTTTTGTGTCTTTTTATGCCCTAAATTGGCAGATTTTTCACTTTTTAGCATCAGTGACCACTCTGATTTGGTCCCGGTATGTGACTGTATATGGTGAAATAAGCGTTTTCAGAGCGTAAAAAGCTCAAAAAGCACACTTTTCACAGCCAAGTGGCTGCAATCATCATCTTCTTGATGGAAAAGGTGGTTTTGTGTCTTTTTATGCCCTGTTTTGCCATATTTTTCACTTTTTAGCATCAGTGACCACTGTGATTTGGTCCCGGTATGTGACTGCATATGGTGAAATAAGCGTTTTCAGAGCGTAAAAAGCTCAAAAAGCACACTTTTCACAGCCAAGTGGCTGCAATCATCATCTTCTTGATGGAAAAGGTGGTTTTGTGTCTCTTTATGCGCTGTTTTGCCAGATTTTTCACTTTTTAGCATCAGTGACCACTGTGATTTGGTCCCGGTATGTGACTGCATATGGTGAAATAAGCGTTTTCAGAGCGTAAAAAGCTCAAAAAGCACACTTTTCACAGCCAAGTGGCTGCAATCATCATCTTCTTGATGGAAAAGGTGGTTTTGTGTCTTTTTATGCCCTGTTTTGCCAGATTTTTCACTTTTTAGCATCAGTGACCACTGTGATTTGGTCCCGGTATGTGACTGCATATGGTGAAATAAGCGTTTTCAGAGCGTAAAAAGCTCAAAAAGCACACTTTTCACAGCCAAGTGGCTGCAATCATCATCTTCTTGATGGAAAAGGTGGTTTTGTGTCTTTTTATGCCCTAAATTGGCAGATTTTTCACTTTTTAGCATCAGTGACCAATGTGATTTGGTCCCGGTATGTGACTGCATATGGTGAAATAAGCGTTTTCAGAGCGTAAAAAGCTCAAAAAGCACACTTTTCACCGCCAAGTGGCTGCAATCATCATCTTCTTGATGGAAAAGGTGGTTTGGTGTCTTTTTATGCCCTGTTTTGGAAGATTTTTCACTTTTTTAGCATCAGTGACCACTGTGATTTGGTCCCGGTATGTGACTGCATATGGTGAAATAAGCGTTTTCAGAGCGTAAAAAGCTCAAAAAGCACACTTTTCACAGCCAAGTGGCTGCAATCATCATCTTCATTGATGGAAAAGGTGGTTTTGTGTCTTTTTATGCCCTAAATTGGCAGATTTTTCACTTTTTAGCATCAGTGACCACTGTGATTTGGTCCCGGTATGTGACTGCATATGGTGAAATAAGCGTTTTCAGAGCGTAAAAAGCTCAAAAAGCACACTTTTCACAGCCAAGTGGCTGCAATCATCATCTTCTTGATGGAAAAGGTGGTTTTGTGTCTTTTTATGCCCTAAATTGGCAGATTTTTCACTTTTTAGCATGAGTGACCACTGTGATTTGGTCCCGGTATGTGACTGCATATGGTGAAATAAGCGTTTTCAGAGCGTAAAAAGCTCAAAAAGCACACTTTTCACAGCCAAGTGGCTGCAATCATCATCTTCTTGATGGAAAAGGTGGTTTTTTGTGTTTTTATGCCCTAAATTGGCAGATTTTTCACTTTTTAGCATCAGTGACCAATGTGATTTGGTCCCGGTATGTGACTGCATATGGTGAAATAAGCGTTTTCAGAGCGTAAAAAGCTCAAAAAGCACACTTTTCACAGCCAAGTGGCTGCAATCATCATCTTCTTGATGGAAAAGGTGGTTTTGTGTCTTTTTATGCCCTGTTTTGCCAGATTTTTCACTTTTTAGCATCAGTGACCACTCTGATTTGGTCCCGGTATGTGACTGCATATGGTGAAATAAGCGTTTTCAGAGCGTAAAAAGCTCAAAAAGCACACTTTTCACAGCCAAGTGGCTGCAATCATCATCTTCTTGATGGAAAAGGTGGTTTTGTGTCTTTTTATGCCCTGTTTTGCCAGATTTTTCACTTTTTAGCATCAGTGACCACTGTGATTTGGTCCCGGTATGTGACTGCATATGGTGAAATAAGCGTTTTCAGAGCGTAAAAAGCTCAAAAAGCACACTTTTCACAGCCAAGTGGCTGCAATCATCATCTTCTTGATGGAAAGGGTGGTTTTGTGTCTTTTTATGCCCTAAATTGGCAGATTTTTCACTTTTTAGCATCAGTGACCACTGTGATTTGGTCCCGGTATGTGACTGCATATGGTGAAATAAGCGTTTTCAGAGCGTAAAAAGCTCAAAAAGCACACTTTTCACAGCCAAGTGGCTGCAATCATCATCTTCTTGATGGAAAAGGTGGTTTTGTGTCTTTTTATGCCCTGTTTTGCCAGATTTTTCACTTTTTAGCATCAGTGACCACTGTGATTTGGTCCCGGTATGTGACTGCATATGGTGAAATAAGCGTTTTCAGAGCGTAAAAAGCTCAAAAAGCACACTTTTCACAGCCAAGTGGCTGCAATCATCATCTTCTTGATGGAAAAGGTGGTTTTGTGTGTTTTTATGCCCTGTTTTGCCAGATTTTTCACTTTTTAGCATCAGTGACCACTCTGATTTGGTCCCGGTATGTGACTGCATATGGTGAAATAAGCGTTTTCAGAGCGTAAAAAGCTCAAAAAGCACACTTTTCACAGCCAAGTGGCTGCAATCATCATCTTCTTGATGGAAAAGGTGGTTTTGTGTCTTTTTATGCCCTAAATTGGCAGATTTTTCACTTTTTAGCATGAGTGACCACTCTGATTTGGTCCCGGTATGTGACTGCATATGGTGAAATAAGCGTTTTCAGAGCGTAAAAAGCTCAAAAAGCACACTTTTCACAGCCAAGTGGCTGCAATCATCATCTTCTTGATGGAAAAGGTGGTTTTGTGTCTTTTTATGCCCTGTTTTGCCAGATTTTTCACTTTTTAGCATCAGTGACCACTCTGATTTGGTCCCGGTATGTGACTGCATATGGTGAAATAAGCGTTTTCAGAGCGTAAAAAGCTCAAAAAGCACACTTTTCACAGCCAAGTGGCTGCAATCATCATCTTCTTGATGGAAAAGGTGGTTTTGTGTCTTTTTATGCCCTGTTTTGCCAGATTTTTCACTTTTTAGCATCAGTGACCACTCTGATTTGGTCCCGGTATGTGACTGCATATGGTGAAATAAGCGTTTTCAGAGCGTAAAAAGCTCAAAAAGCACACTTTTCACAGCCAAGTGGCTGCAATCATCATCTTCTTGATGGAAAAGGTGGTTTTGTGTCTTTTTATGCCCTAAATTGGCAGATTTTTCACTTTTTAGCATCAGTGACCACTCTGATTTGGTCCCGGTATGTGACTGCATATGGTGAAATAAGCGTTTTCAGAGCGTAAAAAGCTCAAAAAGCACACTTTTCACAGCCAAGTGGCTGCAATCATCATCTTCTTGATGGAAAAGGTGGTTTTGTGTCTTTTTATGCCCTAAATTGGCAGATTTTTCACTTTTTAGCATGAGTGACCACTCTGATTTGGTCCCGGTATGTGACTGCATATGGTGAAATAAGCGTTTTCAGAGCGTAAAAAGCTCAAAAAGCACACTTTTCACAGCCAAGTGGCTGCAATCATCATCTTCTTGATGGAAAAGGTGGTTTTGTGTCTTTTTATGCCCTGTTTTGCCAGATTTTTCACTTTTTAGCATCAGTGACCACTCTGATTTGGTCCCGGTATGTGACTGCATATGGTGAAATAAGCGTTTTCAGAGCGTAAAAAGCTCAAAAAGCACACTTTTCACAGCCAAGTGGCTGCAATCATCATCTTCTTGATGGAAAAGGTGGTTTTGTGTCTTTTTATGCCCTGTTTTGCCAGATTTTTCACTTTTTAGCATCAGTGACCACTCTGATTTGGTCCCGGTATGTGACTGCATATGGTGAAATAAGCGTTTTCAGAGCGTAAAAAGCTCAAAAAGCACACTTTTCACAGCCAAGTGGCTGCAATCATCATCTTCTTGATGGAAAAGGTGGTTTTGTGTCTTTTTATGCCCTAAATTGGCAGATTTTTCACTTTTTAGCATGAGTGACCACTCTGATTTGGTCCCGGTATGTGACTGCATATGGTGAAATAAGCGTTTTCAGAGCGTAAAAAGCTCAAAAAGCACACTTTTCACAGCCAAGTGGCTGCAATCATCATCTTCTTGATGGAAAAGGTGGTTTTGTGTGTTTTTATGCCCTGTTTTGCCAGATTTTTCACTTTTTAGCATCAGTGACCACTCTGATTTGGTCCCGGTATGTGACTGCATATGGTGAAATAAGCGTTTTCAGAGCGTAAAAAGCTCAAAAAGCACACTTTTCACAGCCAAGTGGCTGCAATCATCATCTTCTTGATGGAAAAGGTGGTTTTGTGTCTTTTTATGCCCTAAATTGGCAGATTTTTCACTTTTTAGCATCAGTGACCACTCTGATTTGGTCCCGGTATGTGACTGCATATGGTGAAATAAGCGTTTTCAGAGCGTAAAAAGCTCAAAAAGCACACTTTTCACAGCCAAGTGGCTGCAATCATCATCTTCTTGATGGAAAAGGTGGTTTTGTGTCTTTTTATGCCCTGTTTTGCCAGATTTTTCACTTTTTAGCATCAGTGACCACTGTGATTTGGTCCCGGTATGTGACTGCATATGGTGAAATAAGCGTTTTCAGAGCGTAAAAAGCTCAAAAAGCACACTTTTCACAGCCAAGTGGCTGCAATCATCATCTTCTTGATGGAAAAGGTGGTTTTGTGTCTTTTTATGCCCTGTTTTGCCAGATTTTTCACTTTTTAGCATCAGTGACCACTCTGATTTGGTCCCGGTATGTGACTGCATATGGTGAAATAAGCGTTTTCAGAGCGTAAAAAGCTCAAAAAGCACATTTTTCACAGCCAAGTGGCTGCAATCATCATCTTCTTGATGGAAAAGGTGGTTTTGTGTCTTTTTATGCCCTGTTTTGCCAGATTTTTCACTTTTTAGCATCAGTGACCACTCTGATTTGGTCCCGGTATGTGACTGCATATGGTGAAATAAGCGTTTTCAGAGCGTAAAAAGCTCAAAAAGCACACTTTTCACAGCCAAGTGGCTGCAATCATCATCTTCTTGATGGAAAAGGTGGTTTTGTGTCTTTTTATGCCCTAAATTGGCAGATTTTTCACTTTTTAGCATCAGTGACCACTCTGATTTGGTCCCGGTATGTGACTGCATATGGTGAAATAAGCGTTTTCAGAGCGTAAAAAGCTCAAAAAGCACACTTTTCACAGCCAAGTGGCTGCAATCATCATCTTCTTGATGGAAAAGGTGGTTTTGTGTCTTTTTATGCCCTGTTTTGCCAGATTTTTCACTTTTTAGCATGAGTGACCACTGTGATTTGGTCCCGGTATGTGACTGCATATGGTGAAATAAGCGTTTTCAGAGCGTAAAAAGCTCAAACAGCACACTTTTCACAGCCAAGTGGCTGCAATCATCATCTTCTTGATGGAAAAGGTGGTTTTGTGTCTTTTTATGCCCTAAATTGGCAGATTTTTCACTTTTTAGCATGAGTGACCACTCTGATTTGGTCCCGGTATGTGACTGCATATGGTGAAATAAGCGTTTTCAGAGCGTAAAAAGCTCAAAAAGCACACTTTTCACAGCCAAGTGGCTGCAATCATCATCTTCTTGATGGAAAAGGTGGTTTTGTGTCTTTTTATGCCCTAAATTGGCAGATTTTTCACTTTTTAGCATCAGTGACCACTCTGATTTGGTCCCGGTATGTGACTGCATATGGTGAAATAAGCGTTTTCAGAGCGTAAAAAGCTCAAAAAGCACACTTTTCACAGCCAAGTGGCTGCAATCATCATCTTCTTGATGGAAAAGTTGGTTTTGTGTCTTTTTATGCCCTGTTTTGCCAGATTTTTCACTTTTTAGCATCAGTGACCACTCTGATTTGGTCCCGGTATGTGACTGCATGTGGTGAAATAAGCGTTTTCAGAGCGTAAAAAGCTCAAAAAGCACACTTTTCACAGCCAAGTGGCTGCAATCATCATCTTCTTGATGGAAAAGGTGGTTTTGTGTCTTTTTATGCCCTAAATTGGCAGATTTTTCACTTTTTAGCATGAGTGACCACTGTGATTTGGTCCCGGTATGTGACTGCATATGGTGAAATAAGCGTTTTCAGAGCGTAAAAAGCTCAAACAGCACACTTTTCACAGCCAAGTGGCTGCAATCATCATCTTCTTGATGGAAAAGGTGGTTTTGTGTCTTTTTATGCCCTGTTTTGCCAGATTTTTCACTTTTTAGCATGAGTGACCACTGTGATTTGGTCCCGGTATGTGACTGCATATGGTGAAATAAGCGTTTTCAGAGCGTAAAAAGCTCAAAAAGCACACTTTTCACAGCCAAGTGGCTGCAATCATCATCTTCTTGATGGAAAAGGTGGTTTTGTGTCTTTTTATGCCCTGTTTTGCCAGATTTTTCACTTTTTAGCATGAGTGACCACTGTGATTTGGTCCCGGTATGTGACTGCATATGGTGAAATAAGCGTTTTCAGAGCGTAAAAAGCTCAAAAAGCACACTTTTCACAGCCAAGTGGCTGCAATCATCATCTTCTTGATGGAAAAGGTGGTTTTGTGTCTTTTTATGCCCTGTTTTGCCAGATTTTTCACTTTTTAGCATGAGTGACCACTGTGATTTGGTCCCGGTATGTGACTGCATATGGTGAAATAAGCGTTTTCAGAGCGTAAAAAGCTCAAAAAGCACACTTTTCACAGCCAAGAGGCTGCAATCATCATCTTCTTGATGGAAAAGGTGGTTTTGTGTGTTTTTATGCCCTAAATTGGCAGATTTTTCACTTTTTAGCATGAGTGACCATTCTGATTTGGTCCCGGTATGTGACTGCATATGGTGAAATAAGCGTTTTCAGAGCGTAAAAAGCTCAAAAAGCACACTTTTCACAGCCAAGTGGCTGCAATCATCATCTTCTTGATGGAAAAGGTGGTTTTGTGTCTTTTTATGCCCTGTTTTAGCAGATTTTTCACTTTTTAGCATGAGTGACCACTGTGATTTGGTCCCGGTATGTGACTGCATATGGTGAAATAAGCGTTTTCAGAGCGTAAAAACCTCAAAAAGCACACTTTTCACAGCCAAGTGGCTGCAATCATCATCTTCTTGATGGAAAAGGTGGTTTTGTGTCTTTTTATGCCCTAAATTGGCAGATTTTTCACTTTTTAGCATGAGTGACCACTGTGATTTGGTCCCGGTATGTGACTGCATATGGTGAAATAAGCGTTTTCAGAGCGTAAAAAGCTCAAAAAGCACACTTTTCACAGCCAAGTGGCTGCAATCATCATCTTCTTGATGGAAAAGGTGGTTTTTTGTGTTTTTATGCCCTAAATTGGCAGATTTTTCACTTTTTAGCATCAGTGACCATTCTGATTTGGTCCCGGTATGTGACTGCATATGGTGAAATAAGCGTTTTCAGAGCGTAAAAAGCTCAAAAAGCACACTTTTCACAGCCAAGTGGCTGCAATCATCATCTTCTTGATGGAAAAGGTGGTTTTGTGTCTTTTTATGCGCTGTTTTGCCAGATTTTTCACTTTTTAGCATGAGTGACCACTGTGATTTGGTCCCGGTATGTGACTGCATATGGTGAAATAAGCGTTTTCAGAGCGTAAAAAGCTCAAAAAGCACACTTTTCACAGCCAAGTGGCTGCAATCATCATCTTCTTGATGGAAAAGGTGGTTTTGTGTCTTTTTATGCCCTGTTTTGCCAGATTTTTCACTTTTTAGCATGAGTGACCACTGTGATTTGGTCCCGGTATGTGACTGCATATGGTGAAATAAGCGTTTTCAGAGCGTAAAAAGCTCAAACAGCACACTTTTCACAGCCAAGTGGCTGCAATCATCATCTTCTTGATGGAAAAGGTGGTTTTGTGTCTTTTTATGCCCTAAATTGGCAGATTTTTCACTTTTTAGCATGAGTGACCACTCTGATTTGGTCCCGGTATGTGACTGCATATGGTGAAATAAGCGTTTTCAGAGCGTAAAAAGCTCAAAAAGCACACTTTTCACAGCCAAGTGGCTGCAATCATCATCTTCTTGATGGAAAAGGTGGTTTTGTGTCTTTTTATGCCCTAAATTGGCAGATTTTTCACTTTTTAGCATCAGTGACCACTCTGATTTGGTCCCGGTATGTGACTGCATATGGTGAAATAAGCGTTTTCAGAGCGTAAAAAGCTCAAAAAGCACACTTTTCACAGCCAAGTGGCTGCAATCATCATCTTCTTGATGGAAAAGTTGGTTTTGTGTCTTTTTATGCCCTGTTTTGCCAGATTTTTCACTTTTTAGCATCAGTGACCACTCTGATTTGGTCCCGGTATGTGACTGCATGTGGTGAAATAAGCGTTTTCAGAGCGTAAAAAGCTCAAAAAGCACACTTTTCACAGCCAAGTGGCTGCAATCATCATCTTCTTGATGGAAAAGGTGGTTTTGTGTCTTTTTATGCCCTAAATTGGCAGATTTTTCACTTTTTAGCATGAGTGACCACTGTGATTTGGTCCCGGTATGTGACTGCATATGGTGAAATAAGCGTTTTCAGAGCGTAAAAAGCTCAAACAGCACACTTTTCACAGCCAAGTGGCTGCAATCATCATCTTCTTGATGGAAAAGGTGGTTTTGTGTCTTTTTATGCCCTAAATTGGCAGATTTTTCACTTTTTAGCATGAGTGACCACTGTGATTTGGTCCCGGTATGTGACTGCATATGGTGAAATAAGCGTTTTCAGAGCGTAAAAAGCTCAAACAGCACACTTTTCACAGCCAAGTGGCTGCAATCATCATCTTCTTGATGGAAAAGGTGGTTTTGTGTCTTTTTATGCCCTAAATTGGCAGATTTTTCACTTTTTAGCATGAGTGACCACTGTGATTTGGTCCCGGTATGTGACTGCATATGGTGAAATAAGCGTTTTCAGAGCGTAAAAAGCTCAAAAAGCACACTTTTCACAGCCAAGTGGCTGCAATCATCATCTTCTTGATGGAAAAGGTGGTTTTGTGCCTTTTTATGCCCTGTTTTGGAAGATTTTTCACTTTTTAGCATGAGTGATCACTCTGATTTGGTCCCGCTATGTGACTGCATATGGTGAAATAAGCGTTTTCAGAGCGTAAAAAGCTCAAAAAGCACACTTTTCACAGCCAAGTGGCTGCAATCATCATCTTCTTGATGGAAAAGGTGGTTTTGTGTCTTTTTATGCCCTAAATTGGCAGATTTTTCACTTTTTAGCATGAGTGACCACTGTGATTTGGTCCCGGTATGTGACTGCATATGGTGAAATAAGCGTTTTCAGAGCGTAAAAAGCTCAAAAGGCACACTTTTCACAGCCAAGTGGCTGCAATCATCATCTTCTTGATGGAAAAGGTGGTTTTGTGTCTTTTTATGCCCTGTTTTGGCAGATTTTTCACTTTTTAGCATGAGTGACCACTCTGATTTGGTCCCGGTATGTGACTGCATATGGTGAAATAAGCGTTTTCAGAGCGTAAAAAGCTCAAAAAGCACACTTTTCACAGCCAAGTGGCTGCAATCATCATCTTCTTGATGGAAAAGGTGGTTTTGTGCCTTTTTATGCCCTGTTTTGGCAGATTTTTCACTTTTTAGCATGAGTGATCACTCTGATTTGGTCCCGCTATGTGACTGCATATGGTGAAATAAGCGTTTTCAGAGCGTAAAAAGCTCAAAAAGCACACTTTTCACAGCCAAGTGGCTGCAATCATCATCTTCTTGATGGAAAAGGTGGTTTTGTGTCTTTTTATGCCCTGTTTTAGCAGATTTTTCACTTTTTAGCATCAGTGACCACTGTGATTTGGTCCCGGTATGTGACTGCATATGGTGAAATAAGCGTTTTCAGAGCGTAAAAAGCTCAAAAAGCACACTTTTCACAGCCAAGTGGCTGCAATCATCATCTTCTTGATGGAAAAGGTGGTTTTGTGTCTTTTTATGCCCTGTTTTGCCAGATTTTTCACTTTTTAGCATGAGTGACCACTGTGATTTGGTCCCGGTATGTGACTGCATATGGTGAAATAAGCGTTTTCAGAGCGTAAAAAGCTCAAAAAGCACACTTTTCACAGCCAAGTGGCTGCAATCATCATCTTCTTGATGGAAAAGGTGGTTTTGTGTGTTTTTATGCCCTAAATTGGCAGATTTTTCACTTTTTAGCATGAGTGACCACTCTGATTTGGTCCCGGTATGTGACTGCATATGGTGAAATAAGCGTTTTCAGAGCGTAAAAAGCTCAAAAAGCACACTTTTCACAGCCAAGTGGCTGCAATCATCATCTTCTTGATGGAAAAGGTGGTTTTGTGTCTTTTTATGCCCTGTTTTAGCAGATTTTTCACTTTTTAGCATGAGTGACCACTGTGATTTGGTCCCGGTATGTGACTGCATATGGTGAAATAAGCGTTTTCAGAGCGTAAAAAGCTCAAAAAGCACACTTTTCACAGCCAAGTGGCTGCAATCATCATCTTCTTGATGGAAAAGGTGGTTTTGTGTGTTTTTATGCCCTAAATTGGCAGATTTTTCACTTTTTAGCATGAGTGACCACTCTGATTTGGTCCCGGTATGTGACTGCATATGGTGAAATAAGCGTTTTCAGAGCGTAAAAAGCTCAAAAAGCACACTTTTCACAGCCAAGTGGCTGCAATCATCATCTTCTTGATGGAAAAGGTGGTTTTGTGTCTTTTTATGCCCTGTTTTGGCAGATTTTTCACTTTTTAGCATGAGTGACCACTGTGATTTGGTCCCGGTATGTGACTGCATATGGTGAAATAAGCGTTTTCAGAGCGTAAAAAGCTCAAAAAGCACACTTTTCACAGCCAAGTGGCTGCAATCATCATCTTCTTGATGGAAAAGGTGGTTTTGTGTCTTTTTATGCCCTAAATTGGCAGATTTTTCACTTTTTAGCATGAGTGACCACTCTGATTTGGTCCCGGTATGTGACTGCATATGGTGAAATAAGCGTTTTCAGAGCGTAAAAAGCTCAAAAGGCACACTTTTCACAGCCAAGTGGCTGCAATCATCATCTTCTTGATGGAAAAGGTGGTTTTGTGTCTTTTTATGCCCTGTTTTGGCAGATTTTTCACTTTTTAGCATGAGTGACCACTCTGATTTGGTCCCGGTATGTGACTGCATATGGTGAAATAAGCGTTTTCAGAGCGTAAAAAGCTCAAAAAGCACACTTTTCACAGCCAAGTGGCTGCAATCATCATCTTCTTGATGGAAAAGGTGGTTTTGTGCCTTTTTATGCCCTGTTTTGGCAGATTTTTCACTTTTTAGCATGAGTGATCACTCTGATTTGGTCCCGCTATGTGACTGCATATGGTGAAATAAGCGTTTTCAGAGCGTAAAAAGCTCAAAAAGCACACTTTTCACAGCCAAGTGGCTGCAATCATCATCTTCTTGATGGAAAAGGTGGTTTTGTGTCTTTTTATGCCCTGTTTTAGCAGATTTTTCACTTTTTAGCATCAGTGACCACTGTGATTTGGTCCCGGTATGTGACTGCATATGGTGAAATAAGCGTTTTCAGAGCGTAAAAAGCTCAAAAAGCACACTTTTCACAGCCAAGTGGCTGCAATCATCATCTTCTTGATGGAAAAGGTGGTTTTGTGTCTTTTTATGCCCTGTTTTGCCAGATTTTTCACTTTTTAGCATGAGTGACCACTGTGATTTGGTCCCGGTATGTGACTGCATATGGTGAAATAAGCGTTTTCAGAGCGTAAAAAGCTCAAAAAGCACACTTTTCACAGCCAAGTGGCTGCAATCATCATCTTCTTGATGGAAAAGGTGGTTTTGTGTGTTTTTATGCCCTAAATTGGCAGATTTTTCACTTTTTAGCATGAGTGACCACTCTGATTTGGTCCCGGTATGTGACTGCATATGGTGAAATAAGCGTTTTCAGAGCGTAAAAAGCTCAAAAAGCACACTTTTCACAGCCAAGTGGCTGCAATCATCATCTTCTTGATGGAAAAGGTGGTTTTGTGTCTTTTTATGCCCTGTTTTAGCAGATTTTTCACTTTTTAGCATGAGTGACCACTGTGATTTGGTCCCGGTATGTGACTGCATATGGTGAAATAAGCGTTTTCAGAGCGTAAAAAGCTCAAAAAGCACACTTTTCACAGCCAAGTGGCTGCAATCATCATCTTCTTGATGGAAAAGGTGGTTTTGTGTGTTTTTATGCCCTAAATTGGCAGATTTTTCACTTTTTAGCATGAGTGACCACTCTGATTTGGTCCCGGTATGTGACTGCATATGGTGAAATAAGCGTTTTCAGAGCGTAAAAAGCTCAAAAAGCACACTTTTCACAGCCAAGTGGCTGCAATCATCATCTTCTTGATGGAAAAGGTGGTTTTGTGTCTTTTTATGCCCTGTTTTGGCAGATTTTTCACTTTTTAGCATGAGTGACCACTGTGATTTGGTCCCGGTATGTGACTGCATATGGTGAAATAAGCGTTTTCAGAGCGTAAAAAGCTCAAAAAGCACACTTTTCACAGCCAAGTGGCTGCAATCATCATCTTCTTGATGGAAAAGGTGGTTTTGTGTCTTTTTATGCCCTAAATTGGCAGATTTTTCACTTTTTAGCATGAGTGACCACTGTGATTTGGTCCCGGTATGTGACTGCATATGGTGAAATAAGCGTTTTCAGAGCGTAAAAAGCTCAAAAAGCACACTTTTCACAGCCAAGTGGCTGCAATCATCATCTTCTTGATGGAAAAGGTGGTTTTGTGTGTTTTTATGCCCTAAATTGGCAGATTTTTCACTTTTTAGCATGAGTGACCACTCTGATTTGGTCCCGGTATGTGACTGCATATGGTGAAATAAGCGTTTTCAGAGCGTAAAAAGCTCAAAAAGCACACTTTTCACAGCCAAGTGGCTGCAATCATCATCTTCTTGATGGAAAAGGTGGTTTTGTGTCTTTTTATGCCCTGTTTTGGCAGATTTTTCACTTTTTAGCATGAGTGACCACTGTGATTTGGTCCCGGTATGTGACTGCATATGGTGAAATAAGCGTTTTCAGAGCGTAAAAAGCTCAAAAAGCACACTTTTCACAGCCAAGTGGCTGCAATCATCATCTTCTTGATGGAAAAGGTGGTTTTGTGTCTTTTTATGCCCTAAATTGGCAGATTTTTCACTTTTTAGCATGAGTGACCACTCTGATTTGGTCCCGGTATGTGACTGCATATGGTGAAATACGCGTTTTCAGAGCGTAAAAAGCTCAAAAAGCACACTTTTCACAGCCAAGTGGCTGCAATCATCATCTTCTTGATGGAAAAGGTGGTTTTGTGCCTTTTTATGCCCTGTTTTGGCAGATTTTTCACTTTTTAGCATGAGTGATCACTCTGATTTGGTCCCGCTATGTGACTGCATATGGTGAAATAAGCGTTTTCAGAGCGTAAAAAGCTCAAAAAGCACACTTTTCACAGCCAAGTGGCTGCAATCATCATCTTCTTGATGGAAAAGGTGGTTTTGTGCCTTTTTATGCCCTGTTTTAGCAGATTTTTCACTTTTTAGCATCAGTGACCACTGTGATTTGGTCCCGGTATGTGACTGCATATGGTGAAATAAGCGTTTTCAGAGCGTAAAAAGCTCAAAAAGCACACTTTTCACAGCCAAGAGGCTGCAATCATCATCTTCTTGATGGAAAAGGTGGTTTTGTGTGTTTTTATGCCCTAAATTGGCAGATTTTTCACTTTTTAGCATGAGTGACCACTCTGATTTGGTCCCGGTATGTGACTGCATATGGTGAAATAAGCGTTTTCAGAGCGTAAAAAGCTCAAAAAGCACACTTTTCACAGCCAAGTGGCTGCAATCATCATCTTCTTGATGGAAAAGGTGGTTTTGTGTCTTTTTATGCCCTGTTTTAGCAGATTTTTCACTTTTTAGCATGAGTGACCACTGTGATTTGGTCCCGATATGTGACTGCATATGGTGAAATAAGCGTTTTCAGAGCGTAAAAAGCTCAAAAAGCACACTTTTCACAGCCAAGTGGCTGCAATCATCATCTTCTTGATGGAAAAGGTGGTTTTGTGTCTTTTTATGCCCTAAATTGGCAGATTTTTCACTTTTTAGCATGAGTGACCACTCTGATTTGGTCCCGGTATGTGACTGCATATGGTGAAATAAGCGTTTTCAGAGCGTAAAAAGCTCAAAAAGCACACTTTTCACAGCCAAGTGGCTGCAATCATCATCTTCTTGATGGAAAAGGTGGTTTTGTGTCTTTTTATGCCCTGTTTTAGCAGATTTTTCACTTTTTAGCATCAGTGACCACTGTGATTTGGTCCCGGTATGTGACTGCATATGGTGAAATAAGCGTTTTCAGAGCGTAAAAAGCTCAAAAAGCACACTTTTCACAGCCAAGTGGCTGCAATCATCATCTTCTTGATGGAAAAGGTGGTTTTGTTTCTTTTTATGCCCTAAATTGGCAGATTTTTCACTTTTTAGCATGAGTGACCACTGTGATTTGGTCCCGGTATGTGACTGCATATGGTGAAATAAGCGTTTTCAGAGCGTAAAAAGCTCAAAAGGCACACTTTTCACAGCCAAGTGGCTGCAATCATCATCTTCTTGATGGAAAAGGTGGGTTTGTGTCTTTTTATGCCCTGTTTTGGCAGATTTTTCACTTTTTAGCATGAGTGACCACTCTGATTTGGTCCCGGTATGTGACTGCATATGGTGAAATAAGCGTTTTCAGAGCGTAAAAAGCTCAAAAAGCACACTTTTCACAGCCAAGTGGCTGCAATCATCATCTTCTTGATGGAAAAGGTGGTTTTGTGCCTTTTTATGCCCTGTTTTGGCTGATTTTTCACTTTTTAGCATGAGTGATCACTCTGATTTGGTCCCGCTATGTGACTGCATATGGTGAAATAAGCGTTTTCAGAGCGTAAAAAGCTCAAAAAGCACACTTTTCACAGCCAAGTGGCTGCAATCATCATCTTCTTGATGGAAAAGGTGGTTTTGTGCCTTTTTATGCCCTGTTTTGGAAGATTTTTCACTTTTTAGCATGAGTGATCACTCTGATTTGGTCCCGCTATGTGACTGCATATGGTGAAATAAGCGTTTTCAGAGCGTAAAAAGCTCAAAAAGCACACTTTTCACAGCCAAGTGGCTGCAATCATCATCTTCTTGATGGAAAAGGTGGTTTTGTGTCTTTTTATGCCCTGTTTTAGCAGATTTTTCACTTTTTTAGCATGAGTGACCACTGTGATTTGGTCCCGGTATGTGACTGCATATGGTGAAATAAGCGTTTTCAGAGCGTAAAAAGCTCAAAAAGCACACTTTTCACAGCCAAGTGGCTGCAATCATCATCTTCTTGATGGAAAAGGTGGTTTTGTGTCTTTTTATGCCCTGTTTTAGCAGATTTTTCACTTTTTAGCATGAGTGACCACTGTGATTTGGTCCCGATATCTGACTGCATATGGTGAAATAAGCGTTTTCAGAGCGTAAAAAGCTCAAAAAGCACACTTTTCACAGCCAAGTGGCTGCAATCATCATCTTCTTGATGGAAAAGGTGGTTTTGTGTCTTTTTATGCCCTAAATTGGCAGATTTTTCACTTTTTAGCATGAGTGACCACTCTGATTTGGTCCCGGTATGTGACTGCATATGGTGAAATAAGCGTTTTCAGAGCGTAAAAAGCTCAAAAGGCACACTTTTCACAGCCAAGTGGCTGCAATCATCATCTTCTTGATGGAAAAGGTGGGTTTGTGTCTTTTTATGCCCTGTTTTGGCAGATTTTTCACTTTTTAGCATGAGTGACCACTCTGATTTGGTCCCGGTATGTGACTGCATATGGTGAAATAAGCGTTTTCAGAGCGTAAAAAGCTCAAAAAGCACACTTTTCACAGCCAAGTGGCTGCAATCATCATCTTCTTGATGGAAAAGGTGGTTTTGTGCCTTTTTATGCCCTGTTTTGGCAGATTTTTCACTTTTTAGCATGAGTGATCACTCTGATTTGGTCCCGCTATGTGACTGCATATGGTGAAATAAGCGTTTTCAGAGCGTAAAAAGCTCAAAAAGCACACTTTTCACAGCCAAGTGGCTGCAATCATCATCTTCTTGATGGAAAAGGTGGTTTTGTGTCTTTTTATGCCCTGTTTTAGCAGATTTTTCACTTTTTAGCATCAGTGACCACTGTGATTTGGTCCCGGTATGTGACTGCATATGGTGAAATAAGCGTTTTCAGAGTGTAAAAAGCTCAAAAAGCACACTTTTCACAGCCAAGTGGCTGCAATCATCATCTTCTTGATGGAAAAGGTGGTTTTGTGTGTTTTTATGCCCTAAATTGGCAGATTTTTCACTTTTTAGCATGAGTGATCACTCTGATTTGGTCCCGCTATGTGACTGCATATGGTGAAATAAGCGTTTTCAGAGCGTAAAAAGCTCAAAAAGCACACTTTTCACAGCCAAGTGGCTGCAATCATCATCTTCTTGATGGAAAAGGTGGTTTTGTGTCTTTTTATGCCCTAAATTGGCAGATTTTTCACTTTTTAGCATGAGTGACCACTGTGATTTGGTCTCGGTATGTGACTGCATATGGTGAAATAAGCGTTTTCAGAGCGTAAAAAGCTCAAAAAGCACACTTTTCACAGCCAAGTGGCTGCAATCATCATCTTCTTGATGGAAAAGGTGGTTTTGTGTCTTTTTATGCCCTGTTTTAGCAGATTTTTCACTTTTTAGCATGAGTGACCACTGTGATTTGGTCCCGATATCTGACTGCATATGGTGAAATAAGCGTTTTCAGAGCGTAAAAAGCTCAAAAAGCACACTTTTCACAGCCAAGTGGCTGCAATCATCATCTTCTTGATGGAAAAGGTGGTTTTGTGTCTTTTTATGCCCTAAATTGGCAGATTTTTCACTTTTTAGCATGAGTGACCACTCTGATTTGGTCCCGGTATGTGACTGCATATGGTGAAATAAGCGTTTTCAGAGCGTAAAAAGCTCAAAAAGCACACTTTTCACAGCCAAGTGGCTGCAATCATCATCTTCTTGATGGAAAAGGTGGTTTTGTGTGTTTTTATGCCCTAAATTGGCAGATTTTTCACTTTTTAGCATGAGTGATCACTCTGATTTGGTCCCGCTATGTGACTGCATATGGTGAAATAAGCGTTTTCAGAGCGTAAAAAGCTCAAAAAGCACACTTTTCACAGCCAAGTGGCTGCAATCATCATCTTCTTGATGGAAAAGGTGGTTTTGTGTCTTTTTATGCCCTAAATTGGCAGATTTTTCACTTTTTAGCATGAGTGACCACTGTGATTTGGTCTCGGTATGTGACTGCATATGGTGAAATAAGCGTTTTCAGAGCGTAAAAAGCTCAAAAAGCACACTTTTCACAGCCAATTGGCTGCAATCATCATCTTCTTGATGGAAAAGGTGGTTTTGTGTCTTTTTATGCCCTAAATTGGCAGATTTTTCACTTTTTAGCATGAGTGACCACTCTGATTTGGTCCCGGTATGTCACTGCATATGGTGAAATAAGCGTTTTCAGAGCGTAAAAAGCTCAAAAAGCACACTTTTCACAGCCAAGTGGCTGCAATCATCATCTTCTTGATGGAAAAGGTGGTTTTGTGTCTTTTTATGCCCTAAATTGGCAGATTTTTCACTTTTTAGCATGAGTGACCACTGTGATTTGGTCTCGGTATGTGACTGCATATGGTGAAATAAGCGTTTTCAGAGCGTAAAAAGCTCAAAAAGCACACTTTTCACAGCCAAGTGGCTGCAATCATCATCTTCTTGATGGAAAAGGTGGTTTTGTGTGTTTTTATGCCCTAAATTGGCAGATTTTTCACTTTTTAGCATGAGTGACCACTCTGATTTGGTCCCGGTATGTGACTGCATATGGTGAAATAAGCGTTTTCAGAGCGTAAAAAGCTCAAAAAGCACACTTTTCACAGCCAAGTGGCTGCAATCATCATCTTCTTGATGGAAAAGGTGGTTTTGTGTCTTTTTATGCCCTGTTTTAGCAGATTTTTCACTTTTTAGCATGAGTGACCACTGTGATTTGGTCCCGGTATGTGACTGCATATGGTGAAATAAGCGTTTTCAGAGCGTAAAAAGCTCAAAAAGCACACTTTTCACAGCCAAGTGGCTGCAATCATCATCTTCTTGATGGAAAAGGTGGTTTTGTGTCTTTTTATGCCCTGTTTTGCCAGATTTTTCACTTTTTAGCATGAGTGACCACTGTGATTTGGTCCCGGTATGTGACTGCATATGGTGAAATAAGCGTTTTCAGAGCGTAAAAAGCTCAAAAAGCACACTTTTCACAGCCAAGAGGCTGAAATCATCATCTTCTTGATGGAAAAGGTGGTTTTGTGTGTTTTTATGCCCTAAATTGGCAGATTTTTCACTTTTTAGCATGAGTGACCACTCTGATTTGGTCCCGGTATGTGACTGCATATGGTGAAATAAGCGTTTTCAGAGCGTAAAAAGCTCAAAAAGCACACTTTTCACAGCCAAGTGGCTGCAATCATCATCTTCTTGATGGAAAAGGTGGTTTTGTGTCTTTTTATGCCCTGTTTTAGCAGATTTTTCACTTTTTAGCATGAGTGACCACTGTGATTTGGTCCCGATATGTGACTGCATATGGTGAAATAAGCGTTTTCAGAGCGTAAAAAGCTCAAAAAGCACACTTTTCACAGCCAAGTGGCTGCAATCATCATCTTCTTGATGGAAAAGGTGGTTTTGTGTCTTTTTATGCCCTAAATTGGCAGATTTTTCACTTTTTAGCATGAGTGACCACTCTGATTTGGTCCCGGTATGTGACTGCATATGGTGAAATAAGCGTTTTCAGAGCGTAAAAAGCTCAAAAAGCACACTTTTCACAGCCAAGTGGCTGCAATCATCATCTTCTTGATGGAAAAGGTGGTTTTGTGTGTTTTTATGCCCTAAATTGGCAGATTTTTCACTTTTTAGCATGAGTGATCACTCTGATTTGGTCCCGCTATGTGACTGCATATGGTGAAATAAGCGTTTTCAGAGCGTAAAAAGCTCAAAAAGCACACTTTTCACAGCCAAGTGGCTGCAATCATCATCTTCTTGATGGAAAAGGTGGTTTTGTGTCTTTTTATGCCCTAAATTGGCAGATTTTTCACTTTTTAGCATGAGTGACCACTGTGATTTGGTCCCGGTATGTGACTGCATATGGTGAAATAAGCGTTTTCAGAGCGTAAAAAGCTCAAAAAGCACACTTTTCACAGCCAAGTGGCTGCAATCATCATCTTCTTGATGGAAAAGGTGGTTTTGTTTCTTTTTATGCCCTAAATTGGCAGATTTTTCACTTTTTAGCATGAGTGACCACTGTGATTTGGTCCCGGTATGTGACTGCATATGGTGAAATAAGCGTTTTCAGAGCGTAAAAAGCTCAAAAAGCACACTTTTCACAGCCAAGTGGCTGCAATCATCATCTTCTTGATGGAAAAGGTGGTTTTGTTTCTTTTTATGCCCTAAATTGGCAGATTTTTCACTTTTTAGCATGAGTGACCACTGTGATTTGGTCCCAGTATGTGACTGCATATGGTGAAATAAGCGTTTTCAGAGCGTAAAAAGCTCAAAAGGCACACTTTTCACAGCCAAGTGGCTGCAATCATCATCTTCTTGATGGAAAAGGTGGTTTTGTGTCTTTTTATGCCCTGTTTTGCCAGATTTTTCACTTTTTAGCATGACTGACCACTCTGATTTGGTCCCGGTATGTGACTGCATATGGTGAAATAAGCGTTTTCAGAGCGTAAAAAGCTCAAAAAGCACACTTTTCACAGCCAAGTGGCTGCAATCATCATCTTCTTGATGGAAAAGGTGGTTTTGTGCCTTTTTATGCCCTGTTTTGGCAGATTTTTCACTTTTTAGCATGAGTGATCACTCTGATTTGGTCCCGCTATGTGACTGCATATGGTGAAATAAGCGTTTTCAGAGCGTAAAAAGCTCAAAAAGCACACTTTTCACAGCCAATTGGCTGCAATCATCATCTTCTTGATGGAAAAGGTGGTTTTGTGTCTTTTTATGCCCTAAATTGGCAGATTTTTCACTTTTTAGCATGAGTGACCACTCTGATTTGGTCCCGGTATGTCACTGCATATGGTGAAATAAGCGTTTTCAGAGCGTAAAAAGCTCAAAAAGCACACTTTTCACAGCCAAGTGGCTGCAATCATCATCTTCTTGATGGAAAAGGTGGTTTTGTGTCTTTTTATGCCCTAAATTGGCAGATTTTTCACTTTTTAGCATGAGTGACCACTGTGATTTGGTCTCGGTATGTGACTGCATATGGTGAAATAAGCGTTTTCAGAGCGTAAAAAGCTCAAAAAGCACACTTTTCACAGCCAAGTGGCTGCAATCATCATCTTCTTGATGGAAAAGGTGGTTTTGTGTGTTTTTATGCCCTAAATTGGCAGATTTTTCACTTTTTAGCATGAGTGACCACTCTGATTTGGTCCCGGTATGTGACTGCATATGGTGAAATAAGCGTTTTCAGAGCGTAAAAAGCTCAAAAAGCACACTTTTCACAGCCAAGTGGCTGCAATCATCATCTTCTTGATGGAAAAGGTGGTTTTGTGTCTTTTTATGCCCTGTTTTAGCAGATTTTTCACTTTTTAGCATGAGTGACCACTGTGATTTGGTCCCGGTATGTGACTGCATATGGTGAAATAAGCGTTTTCAGAGCGTAAAAAGCTCAAAAAGCACACTTTTCACAGCCAAGTGGCTGCAATCATCATCTTCTTGATGGAAAAGGTGGTTTTGTGTCTTTTTATGCCCTGTTTTGCCAGATTTTTCACTTTTTAGCATGAGTGACCACTGTGATTTGGTCCCGGTATGTGACTGCATATGGTGAAATAAGCGTTTTCAGAGCGTAAAAAGCTCAAAAAGCACACTTTTCACAGCCAAGAGGCTGAAATCATCATCTTCTTGATGGAAAAGGTGGTTTTGTGTGTTTTTATGCCCTAAATTGGCAGATTTTTCACTTTTTAGCATGAGTGACCACTCTGATTTGGTCCCGGTATGTGACTGCATATGGTGAAATAAGCGTTTTCAGAGCGTAAAAAGCTCAAAAAGCACACTTTTCACAGCCAAGTGGCTGCAATCATCATCTTCTTGATGGAAAAGGTGGTTTTGTGTCTTTTTATGCCCTGTTTTAGCAGATTTTTCACTTTTTAGCATGAGTGACCACTGTGATTTGGTCCCGATATGTGACTGCATATGGTGAAATAAGCGTTTTCAGAGCGTAAAAAGCTCAAAAAGCACACTTTTCACAGCCAAGTGGCTGCAATCATCATCTTCTTGATGGAAAAGGTGGTTTTGTGTCTTTTTATGCCCTAAATTGGCAGATTTTTCACTTTTTAGCATGAGTGACCACTCTGATTTGGTCCCGGTATGTGACTGCATATGGTGAAATAAGCGTTTTCAGAGCGTAAAAAGCTCAAAAAGCACACTTTTCACAGCCAAGTGGCTGCAATCATCATCTTCTTGATGGAAAAGGTGGTTTTGTGTGTTTTTATGCCCTAAATTGGCAGATTTTTCACTTTTTAGCATGAGTGATCACTCTGATTTGGTCCCGCTATGTGACTGCATATGGTGAAATAAGCGTTTTCAGAGCGTAAAAAGCTCAAAAAGCACACTTTTCACAGCCAAGTGGCTGCAATCATCATCTTCTTGATGGAAAAGGTGGTTTTGTGTCTTTTTATGCCCTAAATTGGCAGATTTTTCACTTTTTAGCATGAGTGACCACTGTGATTTGGTCCCGGTATGTGACTGCATATGGTGAAATAAGCGTTTTCAGAGCGTAAAAAGCTCAAAAAGCACACTTTTCACAGCCAAGTGGCTGCAATCATCATCTTCTTGATGGAAAAGGTGGTTTTGTTTCTTTTTATGCCCTAAATTGGCAGATTTTTCACTTTTTAGCATGAGTGACCACTGTGATTTGGTCCCGGTATGTGACTGCATATGGTGAAATAAGCGTTTTCAGAGCGTAAAAAGCTCAAAAAGCACACTTTTCACAGCCAAGTGGCTGCAATCATCATCTTCTTGATGGAAAAGGTGGTTTTGTTTCTTTTTATGCCCTAAATTGGCAGATTTTTCACTTTTTAGCATGAGTGACCACTGTGATTTGGTCCCAGTATGTGACTGCATATGGTGAAATAAGCGTTTTCAGAGCGTAAAAAGCTCAAAAGGCACACTTTTCACAGCCAAGTGGCTGCAATCATCATCTTCTTGATGGAAAAGGTGGTTTTGTGTCTTTTTATGCCCTGTTTTGCCAGATTTTTCACTTTTTAGCATGACTGACCACTCTGATTTGGTCCCGGTATGTGACTGCATATGGTGAAATAAGCGTTTTCAGAGCGTAAAAAGCTCAAAAAGCACACTTTTCACAGCCAAGTGGCTGCAATCATCATCTTCTTGATGGAAAAGGTGGTTTTGTGCCTTTTTATGCCCTGTTTTGGCAGATTTTTCACTTTTTAGCATGAGTGATCACTCTGATTTGGTCCCGCTATGTGACTGCATATGGTGAAATAAGCGTTTTCAGAGCGTAAAAAGCTCAAAAAGCACACTTTTCACAGCCAATTGGCTGCAATCATCATCTTCTTGATGGAAAAGGTGGTTTTGTGTCTTTTTATGCCCTAAATTGGCAGATTTTTCACTTTTTAGCATGAGTGACCACTCTGATTTGGTCCCGGTATGTCACTGCATATGGTGAAATAAGCGTTTTCAGAGCGTAAAAAGCTCAAAAAGCACACTTTTCACAGCCAAGTGGCTGCAATCATCATCTTCTTGATGGAAAAGGTGGTTTTGTGTCTTTTTATGCCCTAAATTGGCAGATTTTTCACTTTTTAGCATGAGTGACCACTGTGATTTGGTCTCGGTATGTGACTGCATATGGTGAAATAAGCGTTTTCAGAGCGTAAAAAGCTCAAAAAGCACACTTTTCACAGCCAAGTGGCTGCAATCATCATCTTCTTGATGGAAAAGGTGGTTTTGTGTGTTTTTATGCCCTAAATTGGCAGATTTTTCACTTTTTAGCATGAGTGACCACTCTGATTTGGTCCCGGTATGTGACTGCATATGGTGAAATAAGCGTTTTCAGAGCGTAAAAAGCTCAAAAAGCACACTTTTCACAGCCAAGTGGCTGCAATCATCATCTTCTTGATGGAAAAGGTGGTTTTGTGTCTTTTTATGCCCTGTTTTAGCAGATTTTTCACTTTTTAGCATGAGTGACCACTGTGATTTGGTCCCGGTATGTGACTGCATATGGTGAAATAAGCGTTTTCAGAGCGTAAAAAGCTCAAAAAGCACACTTTTCACAGCCAAGTGGCTGCAATCATCATCTTCTTGATGGAAAAGGTGGTTTTGTGTCTTTTTATGCCCTGTTTTGCCAGATTTTTCACTTTTTAGCATGAGTGACCACTGTGATTTGGTCCCGGTATGTGACTGCATATGGTGAAATAAGCGTTTTCAGAGCGTAAAAAGCTCAAAAAGCACACTTTTCACAGCCAAGAGGCTGAAATCATCATCTTCTTGATGGAAAAGGTGGTTTTGTGTGTTTTTATGCCCTAAATTGGCAGATTTTTCACTTTTTAGCATGAGTGACCACTCTGATTTGGTCCCGGTATGTGACTGCATATGGTGAAATAAGCGTTTTCAGAGCGTAAAAAGCTCAAAAAGCACACTTTTCACAGCCAAGTGGCTGCAATCATCATCTTCTTGATGGAAAAGGTGGTTTTGTGTCTTTTTATGCCCTGTTTTAGCAGATTTTTCACTTTTTAGCATGAGTGACCACTGTGATTTGGTCCCGATATGTGACTGCATATGGTGAAATAAGCGTTTTCAGAGCGTAAAAAGCTCAAAAAGCACACTTTTCACAGCCAAGTGGCTGCAATCATCATCTTCTTGATGGAAAAGGTGGTTTTGTGTCTTTTTATGCCCTAAATTGGCAGATTTTTCACTTTTTAGCATGAGTGACCACTCTGATTTGGTCCCGGTATGTGACTGCATATGGTGAAATAAGCGTTTTCAGAGCGTAAAAAGCTCAAAAAGCACACTTTTCACAGCCAAGTGGCTGCAATCATCATCTTCTTGATGGAAAAGGTGGTTTTGTGTGTTTTTATGCCCTAAATTGGCAGATTTTTCACTTTTTAGCATGAGTGATCACTCTGATTTGGTCCCGCTATGTGACTGCATATGGTGAAATAAGCGTTTTCAGAGCGTAAAAAGCTCAAAAAGCACACTTTTCACAGCCAAGTGGCTGCAATCATCATCTTCTTGATGGAAAAGGTGGTTTTGTGTCTTTTTATGCCCTAAATTGGCAGATTTTTCACTTTTTAGCATGAGTGACCACTGTGATTTGGTCCCGGTATGTGACTGCATATGGTGAAATAAGCGTTTTCAGAGCGTAAAAAGCTCAAAAAGCACACTTTTCACAGCCAAGTGGCTGCAATCATCATCTTCTTGATGGAAAAGGTGGTTTTGTTTCTTTTTATGCCCTAAATTGGCAGATTTTTCACTTTTTAGCATGAGTGACCACTGTGATTTGGTCCCGGTATGTGACTGCATATGGTGAAATAAGCGTTTTCAGAGCGTAAAAAGCTCAAAAAGCACACTTTTCACAGCCAAGTGGCTGCAATCATCATCTTCTTGATGGAAAAGGTGGTTTTGTTTCTTTTTATGCCCTAAATTGGCAGATTTTTCACTTTTTAGCATGAGTGACCACTGTGATTTGGTCCCAGTATGTGACTGCATATGGTGAAATAAGCGTTTTCAGAGCGTAAAAAGCTCAAAAGGCACACTTTTCACAGCCAAGTGGCTGCAATCATCATCTTCTTGATGGAAAAGGTGGTTTTGTGTCTTTTTATGCCCTGTTTTGCCAGATTTTTCACTTTTTAGCATGACTGACCACTCTGATTTGGTCCCGGTATGTGACTGCATATGGTGAAATAAGCGTTTTCAGAGCGTAAAAAGCTCAAAAAGCACACTTTTCACAGCCAAGTGGCTGCAATCATCATCTTCTTGATGGAAAAGGTGGTTTTGTGCCTTTTTATGCCCTGTTTTGGCAGATTTTTCACTTTTTAGCATGAGTGATCACTCTGATTTGGTCCCGCTATGTGACTGCATATGGTGAAATAAGCGTTTTCAGAGCGTAAAAAGCTCAAAAAGCACACTTTTCACAGCCAAGTGGCTGCAATCATCATCTTCTTGATGGAAAAGGTGGTTTTGTGTCTTTTTATGCCCTGTTTTAGCAGATTTTTCACTTTTTAGCATCAGTGACCACTGTGATTTGGTCCCGGTATGTGACTGCATATGGTGAAATAAGCGTTTTCAGAGCGTAAAAAGCTCAAAAAGCACACTTTTCACAGCCAAGTGGCTGCAATCATCATCTTCTTGATGGAAAAGGTGGTTTTGTGCCTTTTTATGCCCTGTTTTGGCAGATTTTTCACTTTTTAGCATGAGTGATCACTCTGATTTGGTCCCGCTATGTGACTGCATATGGTGAAATAAGCGTTTTCAGAGCGTAAAAAGCTCAAAAAGCACACTTTTCACAGCCAAGTGGCTGCAATCATCATCTTCTTGATGGAAAAGGTGGTTTTGTGTCATTTTATGCCCTAAATTGGCAGATTTTTCACTTTTTAGCATGAGTGACCACTGTGATTTGGTCTCGGTATGTGACTGCATATGGTGAAATAAGCGTTTTCAGAGCGTAAAAAGCTCAAAAAGCACACTTTTCACAGCCAAGTGGCTGCAATCATCATCTTCTTGATGGAAAAGGTGGTTTTGTGTCTTTTTATGCCCTAAATTGGCAGATTTTTCACTTTTTAGCATGAGTGACCACTCTGATTTGGTCCCGGTATGTCACTGCATATGGTGAAATAAGCGTTTTCAGAGCGTAAAAAGCTCAAAAGGCACACTTTTCACAGCCAAGTGGCTGCAATCATCATCTTCTTGATGGAAAAGGTGGTTTTGTTTCTTTTTATGCCCTAAATTGGCAGATTTTTCACTTTTTAGCATGAGTGACCACTGTGATTTGGTCCCAGTATGTGACTGCATATGGTGAAATAAGCGTTTTCAGAGCGTAAAAAGCTCAAAAGGCACACTTTTCACAGCCAAGTGGCTGCAATCATCATCTTCTTGATGGAAAAGGTGGTTTTGTGTCTTTTTATGCCCTGTTTTGCCAGATTTTTCACTTTTTAGCATGACTGACCACTCTGATTTGGTCCCGGTATGTGACTGCATATGGTGAAATAAGCGTTTTCAGAGCGTAAAAAGCTCAAAAAGCACACTTTTCACAGCCAAGTGGCTGCAATCATCATCTTCTTGATGGAAAAGGTGGTTTTGTGCCTTTTTATGCCCTGTTTTGGCAGATTTTTCACTTTTTAGCATGAGTGATCACTCTGATTTGGTCCCGCTATGTGACTGCATATGGTGAAATAAGCGTTTTCAGAGCGTAAAAAGCTCAAAAAGCACACTTTTCACAGCCAAGTGGCTGCAATCATCATCTTCTTGATGGAAAAGGTGGTTTTGTGTCTTTTTATGCCCTGTTTTAGCAGATTTTTCACTTTTTAGCATCAGTGACCACTGTGATTTGGTCCCGGTATGTGACTGCATATGGTGAAATAAGCGTTTTCAGAGCGTAAAAAGCTCAAAAAGCACACTTTTCACAGCCAAGTGGCTGCAATCATCATCTTCTTGATGGAAAAGGTGGTTTTGTGCCTTTTTATGCCCTGTTTTGGCAGATTTTTCACTTTTTAGCATGAGTGATCACTCTGATTTGGTCCCGGTATGTGACTGCATATGGTGAAATAAGCGTTTTCAGAGCGTAAAAAGCTCAAAAAGCACACTTTTCACAGCCAAGTGGCTGCAATCATCATCTTCTTGATGGAAAAGGTGGTTTTGTGTCTTTTTATGCCCTAAATTGGCAGATTTTTCACTTTTTAGCATGAGTGACCACTGTGATTTGGTCTCGGTATGTGACTGCATATGGTGAAATAAGCGTTTTCAGAGCGTAAAAAGCTCAAAAAGCACACTTTTCACAGCCAAGTGGCTGCAATCATCATCTTCTTGATGGAAAAGGTGGTTTTGTGTCTTTTTATGCCCTAAATTGGCAGATTTTTCACTTTTTAGCATGAGTGACCACTCTGATTTGGTCCCGGTATGTCACTGCATATGGTGAAATAAGCGTTTTCAGAGCGTAAAAAGCTCAAAAAGCACACTTTTCACAGCCAAGTGGCTGCAATCATCATCTTCTTGATGGAAAAGGTGGTTTTGTGTGTTTTTATGCCCTAAATTGGCAGATTTTTCACTTTTTAGCATGAGTGATCACTCTGATTTGGTCCCGCTATGTGACTGCATATGGTGAAATAAGCGTTTTCAGAGCGTAAAAAGCTCAAAAAGCACACTTTTCACAGCCAAGTGGCTGCAATCATCATCTTCTTGATGGAAAAGGTGGTTTTGTGTCTTTTTATGCCCTGTTTTAGCAGATTTTTCACTTTTTAGCATCAGTGACCACTGTGATTTGGTCCCGGTATGTGACTGCATATGGTGAAATAAGCGTTTTCAGAGCGTAAAAAGCTCAAAAAGCACACTTTTCACAGCCAAGTGGCTGCAGTCATCATCTTCTTGATGGAAAAGGTGGTTTTGTGTCTTTTTATGCCCTAAATTGGCAGATTTTTCACTTTTTAGCATGAGTGACCACTCTGATTTGGTCCCGGTATGTGACTGCATATGGTGAAATAAGCGTTTTCAGAGCGTAAAAAGCTCAAAAAGCACACTTTTCACAGCCAAGTGGCTGCAATCATCATCTTCTTGATGGAAAAGGTGGTTTTGTGTCTTTTTATGCCCTGTTTTGCCAGATTTTTCACTTTTTAGCATCAGTGACCACTCTGATTTGGTCCGGGTATGTGACTGCATATGGTGAAATAAGCGTTTTCAGAGCGTAAAAAGCTCAAAAAGCACACTTTTCACAGCCAAGTGGCTGCAATCATCATCTTCTTGATGGAAAAGGTGGTTTTGTGTCTTTTTATGCCCTAAATTGGCAGATTTTTCACTTTTTAGCATGAGTGACCACTGTGATTTGGTCCCGGTATGTGACTGCATATGGTGAAATAAGCGTTTTCAGAGCGTAAAAAGCTCAAAAAGCACACTTTTCACAGCCAAGTGGCTGCAATCATCATCTTCTTGATGGAAAAGGTGGTTTTGTGTCTTTTTATGCCCTAAATTGGCAGATTTTTCACTTTTTAGCATCAGTGACCACTCTGATTTGGTCCCGGTATATGACTGCATATGGTGAAATAAGCGTTTTCAGAGCGTAAAAAGCTCAAAAAGCACACTTTTCACAGCCAAGTGGCTGCAATCATCATCTTCTTGATGGAAAAGGTGGTTTTGTGTCTTTTTATGCCCTAAATTGGCAGATTTTTCACTTTTTAGCATCAGTGACCACTCTGATTTGGTCCCGGTATGTGACTGCATATGGTGAAATAAGCGTTTTCAGAGCGTAAAAAGCTCAAAAAGCACACTTTTCACAGCCAAGTGGCTGCAATCATCATCTTCTTGATGGAAAAGGTGGTTTTGTGTCTTTTTATGCCCTAAATTGGCAGATTTTTCACTTTTTAGCATGAGTGACCACTGTGATTTGGTCCCGGTATGTGACTGCATATGGTGAAATAAGCGTTTTCAGAGCGTAAAAAGCTCAAAAAGCACACTTTTCACAGCCAAGTGGCTGCAATCATCATCTTCTTGATGGAAAAGGTGGTTTTGTGTCTTTTTATGCCCTAAATTGGCAGATTTTTCACTTTTTAGCATGAGTGACCACTCTGATTTGGTCCCGGTATGTGACTGCATATGGTGAAATAAGCGTTTTCAGAGCGTAAAAAGCTCAAAAAGCACACTTTTCACAGCCAAGTGGCTGCAATCATCATCTTCTTGATGGAAAAGGTGGTTTTGTGTCTTTTTATGCCCTGTTTTAGCAGATTTTTCACTTTTTAGCATGAGTGACCACTGTGATTTGGTCCCGGTATGTGACTGCATATGGTGAAATAAGCGTTTTCAGAGCGTAAAAAGCTCAAAAAGCACACTTTTCACAGCCAAGTGGCTGCAATCATCATCTTCTTGATGGAAAAGGTGGTTTTGTGTCTTTTTATGCCCTAAATTGGCAGATTTTTCACTTTTTAGCATGAGTGACCACTGTGATTTGGTCCCGGTATGTGACTGCATATGGTGAAATAAGCGTTTTCAGAGCGTAAAAAGCTCAAAAAGCACACTTTTCACAGCCAAGTGGCTGCAATCATCATCTTCTTGATGGAAAAGGTGGTTTTGTGTCTTTTTATGCCCTGTTTTAGCAGATTTTTCACTTTTTAGCATCAGTGACCACTCTGATTTGGTCCCGGTATGTGACTGCATATGGTGAAATAAGCGTTTTCAGAGCGTAAAAAGCTCAAAAAGCACACTTTTCACAGCCAAGTGGCTGCAATCATCATCTTCTTGATGGAAAAGGTGGTTTTGTGTCTTTTTATGCCCTAAATTGGCAGATTTTTCACTTTTTAGCATGAGTGACCACTGTGATTTGGTCCCGGTATGTGACTGCATATGGTGAAATAAGCGTTTTCAGAGCGTAAAAAGCTCAAAAAGCACACTTTTCACAGCCAAGTGGCTGCAATCATCATCTTCTTGATGGAAAAGGTGGTTTTGTGTCTTTTTATGCCCTGTTTTAGCAGATTTTTCACTTTTTAGCATCAGTGACCACTCTGATTTGGTCCCGGTATGTGACTGCATATGGTGAAATAAGCGTTTTCAGAGCGTAAAAAGCTCAAAAAGCACACTTTTCACAGCCAAGTGGCTGCAATCATCATCTTCTTGATGGAAAAGGTGGTTTTGTGTCTTTTTATGCCCTAAATTGGCAGATTTTTCACTTTTTAGCATGAGTGACCACTGTGATTTGGTCCCGGTATGTGACTGCATATGGTGAAATAAGCGTTTTCAGAGCGTAAAAAGCTCAAAAAGCACACTTTTCACAGCCAAGTGGCTGCAATCATCATCTTCTTGATGGAAAAGGTGGTTTTGTGTCTTTTTATGCCCTAAATTGGCAGATTTTTCACTTTTTAGCATCAGTGACCACTCTGATTTGGTCCCGGTATATGACTGCATATGGTGAAATAAGCGTTTTCAGAGCGTAAAAAGCTCAAAAAGCACACTTTTCACAGCCAAGTGGCTGCAATCATCATCTTCTTGATGGAAAAGGTGGTTTTGTGTCTTTTTATGCCCTAAATTGGCAGATTTTTCACTTTTTAGCATCAGTGACCACTCTGATTTGGTCCCGGTATGTGACTGCATATGGTGAAATAAGCGTTTTCAGAGCGTAAAAAGCTCAAAAAGCACACTTTTCACAGCCAAGTGGCTGCAATCATCATCTTCTTGATGGAAAAGGTGGTTTTGTGTCTTTTTATGCCCTAAATTGGCAGATTTTTCACTTTTTAGCATGAGTGACCACTGTGATTTGGTCCCGGTATGTGACTGCATATGGTGAAATAAGCGTTTTCAGAGCGTAAAAAGCTCAAAAAGCACACTTTTCACAGCCAAGTGGCTGCAATCATCATCTTCTTGATGGAAAAGGTGGTTTTGTGTCTTTTTATGCCCTAAATTGGCAGATTTTTCACTTTTTAGCATGAGTGACCACTCTGATTTGGTCCCGGTATGTGACTGCATATGGTGAAATAAGCGTTTTCAGAGCGTAAAAAGCTCAAAAAGCACACTTTTCACAGCCAAGTGGCTGCAATCATCATCTTCTTGATGGAAAAGGTGGTTTTGTGTCTTTTTATGCCCTGTTTTAGCAGATTTTTCACTTTTTAGCATGAGTGACCACTGTGATTTGGTCCCGGTATGTGACTGCATATGGTGAAATAAGCGTTTTCAGAGCGTAAAAAGCTCAAAAACCACACTTTTCACAGCCAAGTGGCTGCAATCATCATCTTCTTGATGGAAAAGGTGGTTTTGTGTCTTTTTATGCCCTAAATTGGCAGATTTTTCACTTTTTAGCATGAGTGACCACTGTGATTTGGTCCCGGTATGTGACTGCATATGGTGAAATAAGCGTTTTCAGAGCGTAAAAAGCTCAAAAAGCACACTTTTCACAGCCAAGTGGCTGCAATCATCATCTTCTTGATGGAAAAGGTGGTTTTGTGTCTTTTTATGCCCTAAATTGGCAGATTTTTCACTTTTTAGCATCAGTGACCACTCTGATTTGGTCCCGGTATATGACTGCATATGGTGAAATAAGCGTTTTCAGAGCGTAAAAAGCTCAAAAAGCACACTTTTCACAGCCAAGTGGCTGCAATCATCATCTTCTTGATGGAAAAGGTGGTTTTGTGTCTTTTTATGCCCTAAATTGGCAGATTTTTCACTTTTTAGCATCAGTGACCACTCTGATTTGGTCCCGGTATGTGACTGCATATGGTGAAATAAGCGTTTTCAGAGCGTAAAAAGCTCAAAAAGCACACTTTTCACAGCCAAGTGGCTGCAATCATCATCTTCTTGATGGAAAAGGTGGTTTTGTGTCATTTTATGCCCTAAATTGGCAGATTTTACACTTTTTAGCATGAGTGACCACTGTGATTTGGTCCCGGTATGTGACTGCATATGGTGAAATAAGCGTTTTCAGAGCGTAAAAAGCTCAAAAAGCACACTTTTCACAGCCAAGTGGCTGCAATCATCATCTTCTTGATGGAAAAGGTGGTTTTGTGTCTTTTTATGCCCTAAATTGGCAGATTTTTCACTTTTTAGCATGAGTGACCACTCTGATTTGGTCCCGGTATGTGACTGCATATGGTGAAATAAGCGTTTTCAGAGCGTAAAAAGCTCAAAAAGCACACTTTTCACAGCCAAGTGGCTGCAATCATCATCTTCTTGATGGAAAAGGTGGTTTTGTGTCTTTTTATGCCCTGTTTTAGCAGATTTTTCACTTTTTAGCATGAGTGACCACTGTGATTTGGTCCCGGTATGTGACTGCATATGGTGAAATAAGCGTTTTCAGAGCGTAAAAAGCTCAAAAACCACACTTTTCACAGCCAAGTGGCTGCAATCATCATCTTCTTGATGGAAAAGGTGGTTTTGTGTCTTTTTATGCCCTAAATTGGCAGATTTTTCACTTTTTAGCATGAGTGACCACTCTGATTTGGTCCCGGTATATGACTGCATATGGTGAAATAAGCGTTTTCAGAGCGTAAAAAGCTCAAAAAGCACACTTTTCACAGCCAAGTGGCTGCAATCATCATCTTCTTGATGGAAAAGGTGGTTTTGTGTCTTTTTATGCCCTAAATTGGCAGATTTTTCACTTTTTAGCATCAGTGACCACTCTGATTTGGTCCCGGTATGTGACTGCATATGGTGAAATAAGCGTTTTCAGAGCGTAAAAAGCTCAAAAAGCACACTTTTCACAGCCAAGTGGCTGCAATCATCATCTTCTTGATGGAAAAGGTGGTTTTGTGTCTTTTTATGCCCTGTTTTAGCAGATTTTTCACTTTTTAGCATGAGTGACCACTGTGATTTGGTCCCGGTATGTGACTGCATATGGTGAAATAAGCGTTTTCAGAGCGTAAAAAGCTCAAAAAGCACACTTTTCACAGCCAAGTGGCTGCAATCATCATCTTCTTGATGGAAAAGGTGGTTTTGTGTCTTTTTATGCCCTAAATTGGCAGATTTTTCACTTTTTAGCATGAGTGACCACTGTGATTTGGTCCCGGTATGTGACTGCATATGGTGAAATAAGCGTTTTCAGAGCGTAAAAAGCTCAAAAAGCACACTTTTCACAGCCAAGTGGCTGCAATCATCATCTTCTTGATGGAAAAGGTGGTTTTGTGTCTTTTTATGCCCTGTTTTGCCAGATTTTTCACTTTTTAGCATCAGTGACCACTCTGATTTGGTCCCGGTATGTGACTGCATATGGTGAAATAAGCGTTTTCAGAGCGTAAAAAGCTCAAAAAGCACACTTTTCACAGCCAAGTGGCTGCAATCATCATCTTCTTGATGGAAAAGGTGGTTTTGTGTCTTTTTATGCCCTGTTTTGGCAGATTTTTCACTTTTTAGCATCAGTGACCACTCTGATTTGGTCCCGGTATGTGACTGCATATGGTGAAATAAGCGTTTTCAGAGCGTAAAAAGCTCAAAAAGCACACTTTTCACAGCCAAGTGGCTGCAATCATCATCTTCTTGATGGAAAAGGTGGTTTTGTGTCTTTTTATGCCCTAAATTGGCAGATTTTTCACTTTTTAGCATCAGTGACCACTCTGATTTGGTCCCGGTATGTGACTGCATATGGTGAAATAAGCGTTTTCAGAGCGTAAAAAGCTCAAAAAGCACACTTTTCACAGCCAAGTGGCTGCAATCATCATCTTCTTGATGGAAAAGGTGGTTTTGTGTCTTTTTATGCCCTAAATTGGCAGATTTTTCACTTTTTAGCATCAGTGACCACTCTGATTTGGTCCCGGTATGTGACTGCATATGGTGAAATAAGCGTTTTCAGAGCGTAAAAAGCTCAAAAAGCACACTTTTCACAGCCAAGTGGCTGCAATCATCATCTTCTTGATGGAAAAGGTGGTTTTGTGTCTTTTTATGCCCTGTTTTAGCAGATTTTTCACTTTTTAGCATGAGTGACCACTGTGATTTGGTCCCGGTATGTGACTGCATATGGTGAAATAAGCGTTTTCAGAGCGTAAAAAGCTCAAAAAGCACACTTTTCACAGCCAAGTGGCTGCAATCATCATCTTCTTGATGGAAAAGGTGGTTTTGTGTCTTTTTATGCCCTAAATTGGCAGATTTTTCACTTTTTAGCATGAGTGACCACTGTGATTTGGTCCCGGTATGTGACTGCATATGGTGAAATAAGCGTTTTCAGAGCGTAAAAAGCTCAAAAAGCACACTTTTCACAGCCAAGTGTCTGCAATCATCATCTTCTTGATGGAAAAGGTGGTTTTGTGACTTTTTATGCCCTGTTTTGGCAGATTTTTCACTTTTTAGCATGAGTGACCACTGTGATTTGGTCCCGGTATGTGACTGCATATGGTGAAATAAGCGTTTTCAGAGCGTAAAAAGCTCAAAAAGCACACTTTTCACAGCCAAGTGGCTGCAATCATCATCTTCTTGATGGAAAAGGTGGTTTTTGTGTCTTTTTATGCCCTGTTTTGCCAGATTTTTCACTTTTTAGCATGAGTGACCACTGTGATTTGGTCCCGGTATGTGACTGCATATGGTGAAATAAGCGTTTTCAGAGCGTAAAAAGCTCAAAAAGCACACTTTTCAGAGCCAAGTGGCTGCAATCATCATCTTCTTGATGGAAAAGGTGGTTTTGTGTCTTTTTATGTCCTAAATTGGCAGATTTTTCACTTTTTAGCATGAGTGACCACTCTGATTTGGTCCCGGTATGTGACTGCATATGGTGAAATAAGCGTTTTCAGAGCGTAAAAAGCTCAAAAAGCACACTTTTCACAGCCAAGTGGCTGCAATCATCATCTTCTTGATGGAAAAGGTGGTTTTTGTGTCTTTTTATGCCCTGTTTTGCCAGATTTTTCACTTTTTAGCATGAGTGACCACTGTGATTTGGTCCCGGTATATGACTGCATATGGTGAAATAAGCGTTTTCAGAGCGTAAAAAGCTCAAAAAGCACACTTTTCACAGCCAAGTGGCTGCAATCATCATCTTCTTGATGGAAAAGGTGGTTTTGTGTCTTTTTATGCCCTAAATTGGCAGATTTTTCACTTTTTAGCATGAGTGACCACTGTGATTTGGTCCCGGTATGTGACTGCATATGGTGAAATAAGCGTTTTCAGAGCGTAAAAAGCTCAAAAAGCACACTTTTCACAGCCAAGTGTCTGCAATCATCATCTTCTTGATGGAAAAGGTGGTTTTGTGTCTTTTTATGCCCTGTTTTAGCAGATTTTTCACTTTTTAGCATGAGTGACCACTCTGATTTGGTCCCGGTATGTGACTGCATATGGTGAAATAAGCGTTTTCAGAGCGTAAAAAGCTCAAAAGGCACACTTTTCACAGCCAAGTGGCTGCAATCATCATCTTCTTGATGGAAAAGGTGGTTTTGTGACTTTTTATGCCCTGTTTTAGCAGATTTTTCACTTTTTAGCATGAGTGACCACTGTGATTTGGTCCCGGTATGTGACTGCATATGGTGAAATAAGCGTTTTCAGAGCGTAAAAAGCTCAAAAAGCACACTTTTCACAGCCAAGTGGCTGCAATCATCATCTTCTTGATGGAAAAGGTGGTTTTGTGACTTTTTATGCCCTGTTTTGGCAGATTTTTCACTTTTTAGCATCAGTGACCACTCTGATTTGGTCCCGGTATGTGACTGCATATGGTGAAATAAGCGTTTTCAGAGCGTAAAAAGCTCAAAAAGCACACTTTTCACAGCCAAGTGGCTGCAATCATCATCTTCTTGATGGAAAAGGTGGTTTTGTGCCTTTTTATGCCCTGTTTTGGCAGATTTTTCACTTTTTAGCATCAGTGACCACTGTGATTTGGTCCCGGTATGTGACTGCATATGGTGAAATAAGCGTTTTCAGAGCGTAAAAAGCTCAAAAAGCACACTTTTCACAGCCAAGTGGCTGCAATCATCATCTTCTTGATGGAAAAGGTGGTTTTGTGTCTTTTTATGCCCTGTTTTAGCAGATTTTTCACTTTTTAGCATGAGTGACCACTGTGATTTGGTCCCGGTATGTGACTGCATATGGTGAAATAAGCGTTTTCAGAGCGTAAAAAGCTCAAAAAGCACACTTTTCACAGCCAAGTGGCTGCAATCATCATCTTCTTGATGGAAAAGGTGGTCTTGTGTCTTTTTATGCCCTAAATTGGCAGATTTTTCACTTTTTAGCATCAGTGACCACTCTGATTTGGTCCCGGTATGTGACTGCATATGGTGAAATAAGCGTTTTCAGAGCGTAAAAAGCTCAAAAAGCACACTTTTCACAGCCAAGTGGCTGCAATCATCATCTTCTTGATGGAAAAGGTGGTTTTGTGTCTTTTTATGCCCTGTTTTGGCAGATTTTTCACTTTTTAGCATGAGTGACCACTCTGATTTGGTCCCGGTATGTGACTGCATATGGTGAAATAAGCGTTTTCAGAGCGTAAAAAGCTCAAAAAGCACACTTTTCACAGCCAAGTGGCTGCAATCATCATCTTCTTGATGGAAAAGGTGGTTTTGTGCCTTTTTATGCCCTGTTTTGGCAGATTTTTCACTTTTTAGCATCAGTGACCACTGTGATTTGGTCCCGGTATGTGACTGCATATGGTGAAATAAGCGTTTTCAGAGCGTAAAAAGCTCAAAAAGCACACTTTTCACAGCCAAGTGGCTGCAATCCTCATCTTCTTGATGGAAAAGGTGGTTTTGTGTCTTTTTATGCCCTGTTTTGCCAGATTTTTCACTTTTTAGCATGAGTGACCACTGTGATTTGGTCCCGGTATGTGACTGCATATGGTGAAATAAGCGTTTTCAGAGCGTAAAAAGCTCAAAAAGCACACTTTTCACAGCCAAGTGGCTGCAATCATCATCTTCTTGATGGAAAAGGTGGTTTTGTGTCTTTTTATGCCCTAAATTGGCAGATTTTTCACTTTTTAGCATGAGTGACCACTGTGATTTGGTCCCGGTATGTGACTGCATATGGTGAAATAAGCGTTTTCAGAGCGTAAAAAGCTCAAAAAGCACACTTTTCACAGCCAAGTGGCTGCAATCATCATCTTCTTGATGGAAAAGGTGGTTTTGTGTCTTTTTATGCCCTGTTTTGCCAGATTTTTCACTTTTTAGCATCAGTGACCACTCTGATTTGGTCCCGGTATGTGACTGCATATGGTGAAATAAGCGTTTTCAGAGCGTAAAAAGCTCAAAAAGCACACTTTTCACAGCCAAGTGGCTGCAATCATCATCTTCTTGATGGAAAAGGTGGTTTTGTGTCTTTTTATGCCCTAAATTGGCAGATTTTTCACTTTTTAGCATGAGTGACCACTGTGATTTGGTCCCGGTATGTGACTGCATATGGTGAAATAAGCGTTTTCAGAGCGTAAAAAGCTCAAAAAGCACACTTTTCACAGCCAAGTGGCTGCAATCATCATCTTCTTGATGGAAAAGGTGGTTTTGTGTCTTTTTATGCCCTGTTTTGGCAGATTTTTCACTTTTTAGCATGAGTGACCACTCTGATTTGGTCCCGGTATGTGACTGCATATGGTGAAATAAGCGTTTTCAGAGCGTAAAAAGCTCAAAAAGCACACTTTTCACAGCCAAGTGGCTGCAATCATCATCTTCTTGATGGAAAAGGTGGTTTTGTGTCTTTTTATGCCCTAAATTGGCAGATTTTTCACTTTTTAGCATCAGTGACCACTCTGATTTGGTCCCGGTATGTGACTGCATATGGTGAAATAAGCGTTTTCAGAGCGTAAAAAGCTCAAAAAGCACACTTTTCACAGCCAAGTGGCTGCAATCATCATCTTCTTGATGGAAAAGGTGGTTTTGTGTCTTTTTATGCCCTAAATTGGCAGATTTTTCACTTTTTAGCATCAGTGACCACTCTGATTTGGTCCCGGTATGTGACTGCATATGGTGAAATAAGCGTTTTCAGAGCGTAAAAAGCTCAAAAAGCACACTTTTCACAGCCAAGTGGCTGCAATCATCATCTTCTTGATGGAAAAGGTGGTTTTGTGTCTTTTTATGCCCTGTTTTAGCAGATTTTTCACTTTTTAGCATGAGTGACCACTGTGATTTGGTCCCGGTATGTGACTGCATATGGTGAAATAAGCGTTTTCAGAGCGTAAAAAGCTCAAAAAGCACACTTTTCACAGCCAAGTGGCTGCAATCATCATCTTCTTGATGGAAAAGGTGGTTTTGTGTCTTTTTATGCCCTAAATTGGCAGATTTTTCACTTTTTAGCATGAGTGACCACTGTGATTTGGTCCCGGTATGTGACTGCATATGGTGAAATAAGCGTTTTCAGAGCGTAAAAAGCTCAAAAAGCACACTTTTCACAGCCAAGTGTCTGCAATCATCATCTTCTTGATGGAAAAGGTGGTTTTGTGACTTTTTATGCCCTGTTTTGGCAGATTTTTCACTTTTTAGCATGAGTGACCACTGTGATTTGGTCCCGGTATGTGACTGCATATGGTGAAATAAGCGTTTTCAGAGCGTAAAAAGCTCAAAAAGCACACTTTTCACAGCCAAGTGGCTGCAATCATCATCTTCTTGATGGAAAAGGTGGTTTTTGTGTCTTTTTATGCCCTGTTTTGCCAGATTTTTCACTTTTTAGCATGAGTGACCACTGTGATTTGGTCCCGGTATGTGACTGCATATGGTGAAATAAGCGTTTTCAGAGCGTAAAAAGCTCAAAAAGCACACTTTTCAGAGCCAAGTGGCTGCAATCATCATCTTCTTGATGGAAAAGGTGGTTTTGTGTCTTTTTATGTCCTAAATTGGCAGATTTTTCACTTTTTAGCATGAGTGACCACTCTGATTTGGTCCCGGTATGTGACTGCATATGGTGAAATAAGCGTTTTCAGAGCGTAAAAAGCTCAAAAAGCACACTTTTCACAGCCAAGTGGCTGCAATCATCATCTTCTTGATGGAAAAGGTGGTTTTTGTGTCTTTTTATGCCCTGTTTTGCCAGATTTTTCACTTTTTAGCATGAGTGACCACTGTGATTTGGTCCCGGTATATGACTGCATATGGTGAAATAAGCGTTTTCAGAGCGTAAAAAGCTCAAAAAGCACACTTTTCACAGCCAAGTGGCTGCAATCATCATCTTCTTGATGGAAAAGGTGGTTTTGTGTCTTTTTATGCCCTAAATTGGCAGATTTTTCACTTTTTAGCATGAGTGACCACTGTGATTTGGTCCCGGTATGTGACTGCATATGGTGAAATAAGCGTTTTCAGAGCGTAAAAAGCTCAAAAAGCACACTTTTCACAGCCAAGTGTCTGCAATCATCATCTTCTTGATGGAAAAGGTGGTTTTGTGTCTTTTTATGCCCTGTTTTAGCAGATTTTTCACTTTTTAGCATGAGTGACCACTCTGATTTGGTCCCGGTATGTGACTGCATATGGTGAAATAAGCGTTTTCAGAGCGTAAAAAGCTCAAAAGGCACACTTTTCACAGCCAAGTGGCTGCAATCATCATCTTCTTGATGGAAAAGGTGGTTTTGTGACTTTTTATGCCCTGTTTTAGCAGATTTTTCACTTTTTAGCATGAGTGACCACTGTGATTTGGTCCCGGTATGTGACTGCATATGGTGAAATAAGCGTTTTCAGAGCGTAAAAAGCTCAAAAAGCACACTTTTCACAGCCAAGTGGCTGCAATCATCATCTTCTTGATGGAAAAGGTGGTTTTGTGACTTTTTATGCCCTGTTTTGGCAGATTTTTCACTTTTTAGCATCAGTGACCACTCTGATTTGGTCCCGGTATGTGACTGCATATGGTGAAATAAGCGTTTTCAGAGCGTAAAAAGCTCAAAAAGCACACTTTTCACAGCCAAGTGGCTGCAATCATCATCTTCTTGATGGAAAAGGTGGTTTTGTGCCTTTTTATGCCCTGTTTTGCCAGATTTTTCACTTTTTAGCATGAGTGACCACTGTGATTTGGTCCCGGTATGTGACTGCATATGGTGAAATAAGCGTTTTCAGAGCGTAAAAAGCTCAAAAAGCACACTTTTCACAGCCAAGTGGCTGCAATCATCATCTTCTTGATGGAAAAGGTGGTTTTGTGTCTTTTTATGCCCTGTTTTAGCAGATTTTTCACTTTTTAGCATGAGTGACCACTGTGATTTGGTCCCGGTATGTGACTGCATATGGTGAAATAAGCGTTTTCAGAGCGTAAAAAGCTCAAAAAGCACACTTTTCACAGCCAAGTGGCTGCAATCATCATCTTCTTGATGGAAAAGGTGGTCTTGTGTCTTTTTATGCCCTAAATTGGCAGATTTTTCACTTTTTAGCATCAGTGACCACTCTGATTTGGTCCCGGTATGTGACTGCATATGGTGAAATAAGCGTTTTCAGAGCGTAAAAAGCTCAAAAAGCACACTTTTCACAGCCAAGTGGCTGCAATCATCATCTTCTTGATGGAAAAGGTGGTTTTGTGTCTTTTTATGCCCTGTTTTGGCAGATTTTTCACTTTTTAGCATGAGTGACCACTCTGATTTGGTCCCGGTATGTGACTGCATATGGTGAAATAAGCGTTTTCAGAGCGTAAAAAGCTCAAAAAGCACACTTTTCACAGCCAAGTGGCTGCAATCATCATCTTCTTGATGGAAAAGGTGGTTTTGTGCCTTTTTATGCCCTGTTTTGGCAGATTTTTCACTTTTTAGCATCAGTGACCACTGTGATTTGGTCCCGGTATGTGACTGCATATGGTGAAATAAGCGTTTTCAGAGCGTAAAAAGCTCAAAAAGCACACTTTTCACAGCCAAGTGGCTGCAATCCTCATCTTCTTGATGGAAAAGGTGGTTTTGTGTCTTTTTATGCCCTGTTTTGCCAGATTTTTCACTTTTTAGCATGAGTGACCACTGTGATTTGGTCCCGGTATGTGACTGCATATGGTGAAATAAGCGTTTTCAGAGCGTAAAAAGCTCAAAAAGCACACTTTTCACAGCCAAGTGGCTGCAATCATCATCTTCTTGATGGAAAAGGTGGTTTTGTGTCTTTTTATGCCCTAAATTGGCAGATTTTTCACTTTTTAGCATGAGTGACCACTGTGATTTGGTCCCGGTATGTGACTGCATATGGTGAAATAAGCGTTTTCAGAGCGTAAAAAGCTCAAAAAGCACACTTTTCACAGCCAAGTGGCTGCAATCATCATCTTCTTGATGGAAAAGGTGGTTTTGTGTCTTTTTATGCCCTAAATTGGCAGATTTTTCACTTTTTAGCATCAGTGACCACTCTGATTTGGTCCCGGTATGTGACTGCATATGGTGAAATAAGCGTTTTCAGAGCGTAAAAAGCTCAAAAAGCACACTTTTCACAGCCAAGTGGCTGCAATCATCATCTTCTTGATGGAAAAGGTGGTTTTGTGTCTTTTTATGCCCTGTTTTAGCAGATTTTTCACTTTTTAGCATGAGTGACCACTGTGATTTGGTCCCGGTATGTGACTGCATATGGTGAAATAAGCGTTTTCAGAGCGTAAAAAGCTCAAAAAGCACACTTTTCACAGCCAAGTGGCTGCAATCATCATCTTCTTGATGGAAAAGGTGGTTTTATGTCTTTTTATGCCCTAAATTGGCAGATTTTTCACTTTTTAGCATCAGTGACCACTCTGATTTGGTCCCGGTATATGACTGCATATGGTGAAATAAGCGTTTTCAGAGCGTAAAAAGCTCAAAAAGCACACTTTTCACAGCCAAGTGGCTGCAATCATCATCTTCTTGATGGAAAAGGTGGTTTTGTGTCTTTTTATGCCCTAAATTGGCAGATTTTTCACTTTTTAGCATCAGTGACCACTCTGATTTGGTCCCGGTATGTGACTGCATATGGTGAAATAAGCGTTTTCAGAGCGTAAAAAGCTCAAAAAGCACACTTTTCACAGCCAAGTGGCTGCAATCATCATCTTCTTGATGGAAAAGGTGGTTTTGTGTCTTTTTATGCCCTGTTTTAGCAGATTTTTCACTTTTTAGCATGAGTGACCACTGTGATTTGGTCCCGGTATGTGACTGCATATGGTGAAATAAGCGTTTTCAGAGCGTAAAAAGCTCAAAAAGCACACTTTTCACAGCCAAGTGGCTGCAATCATCATCTTCTTGATGGAAAAGGTGGTTTTGTGTCTTTTTATGCCCTAAATTGGCAGATTTTTCACTTTTTAGCATCAGTGACCACTCTGATTTGGTCCCGGTATATGACTGCATATGGTGAAATAAGCGTTTTCAGAGCGTAAAAAGCTCAAAAAGCACACTTTTCACAGCCAAGTGGCTGCAATCATCATCTTCTTGATGGAAAAGGTGGTCTTGTGTCTTTTTATGCCCTAAATTGGCAGATTTTTCACTTTTTAGCATCAGTGACCACTCTGATTTGGTCCCGGTATGTGACTGCATATGGTGAAATAAGCGTTTTCAGAGCGTAAAAAGCTCAAAAAGCACACTTTTCACAGCCAAGTGGCTGCAATCATCATCTTCTTGATGGAAAAGGTGGTTTTGTGTCTTTTTATGCCCTGTTTTAGCAGATTTTTCACTTTTTAGCATGAGTGACCACTGTGATTTGGTCCCGGTATGTGACTGCATATGGTGAAATAAGCGTTTTCAGAGCGTAAAAAGCTCAAAAAGCACACTTTTCACAGCCAAGTGGCTGCAATCATCATCTTCTTGATGGAAAAGGTGGTTTTGTGCCTTTTTATGCCCTGTTTTGGCAGATTTTTCACTTTTTAGCATGAGTGATCACTCTGATTTGGTCCCGCTATGTGACTGCATATGGTGAAATAAGCGTTTTCAGAGCGTAAAAAGCTCAAAAAGCACACTTTTCACAGCCAAGTGGCTGCAATCATCATCTTCTTGATGGAAAAGGTGGTTTTGTGTCTTTTTATGCCCTGTTTTAGCAGATTTTTCACTTTTTAGCATCAGTGACCACTGTGATTTGGTCCCGGTATGTGACTGCATATGGTGAAATAAGCGTTTTCAGAGCGTAAAAAGCTCAAAAAGCACACTTTTCACAGCCAAGTGGCTGCAATCATCATCTTCTTGATGGAAAAGGTGGTTTTGTGCCTTTTTATGCCCTGTTTTGGCAGATTTTTCACTTTTTAGCATGAGTGATCACTCTGATTTGGTCCCGCTATGTGACTGCATATGGTGAAATAAGCGTTTTCAGAGCGTAAAAAGCTCAAAAAGCACACTTTTCACAGCCAAGTGGCTGCAATCATCATCTTCTTGATGGAAAAGGTGGTTTTGTGTCATTTTATGCCCTAAATTGGCAGATTTTTCACTTTTTAGCATGAGTGACCACTGTGATTTGGTCTCGGTATGTGACTGCATATGGTGAAATAAGCGTTTTCAGAGCGTAAAAAGCTCAAAAAGCACACTTTTCACAGCCAAGTGGCTGCAATCATCATCTTCTTGATGGAAAAGGTGGTTTTGTGTCTTTTTATGCCCTAAATTGGCAGATTTTTCACTTTTTAGCATGAGTGACCACTCTGATTTGGTCCCGGTATGTCACTGCATATGGTGAAATAAGCGTTTTCAGAGCGTAAAAAGCTCAAAAGGCACACTTTTCACAGCCAAGTGGCTGCAATCATCATCTTCTTGATGGAAAAGGTGGTTTTGTTTCTTTTTATGCCCTAAATTGGCAGATTTTTCACTTTTTAGCATGAGTGACCACTGTGATTTGGTCCCAGTATGTGACTGCATATGGTGAAATAAGCGTTTTCAGAGCGTAAAAAGCTCAAAAGGCACACTTTTCACAGCCAAGTGGCTGCAATCATCATCTTCTTGATGGAAAAGGTGGTTTTGTGTCTTTTTATGCCCTGTTTTGCCAGATTTTTCACTTTTTAGCATGACTGACCACTCTGATTTGGTCCCGGTATGTGACTGCATATGGTGAAATAAGCGTTTTCAGAGCGTAAAAAGCTCAAAAAGCACACTTTTCACAGCCAAGTGGCTGCAATCATCATCTTCTTGATGGAAAAGGTGGTTTTGTGCCTTTTTATGCCCTGTTTTGGCAGATTTTTCACTTTTTAGCATGAGTGATCACTCTGATTTGGTCCCGCTATGTGACTGCATATGGTGAAATAAGCGTTTTCAGAGCGTAAAAAGCTCAAAAAGCACACTTTTCACAGCCAAGTGGCTGCAATCATCATCTTCTTGATGGAAAAGGTGGTTTTGTGTCTTTTTATGCCCTGTTTTAGCAGATTTTTCACTTTTTAGCATCAGTGACCACTGTGATTTGGTCCCGGTATGTGACTGCATATGGTGAAATAAGCGTTTTCAGAGCGTAAAAAGCTCAAAAAGCACACTTTTCACAGCCAAGTGGCTGCAATCATCATCTTCTTGATGGAAAAGGTGGTTTTGTGCCTTTTTATGCCCTGTTTTGGCAGATTTTTCACTTTTTAGCATGAGTGATCACTCTGATTTGGTCCCGGTATGTGACTGCATATGGTGAAATAAGCGTTTTCAGAGCGTAAAAAGCTCAAAAAGCACACTTTTCACAGCCAAGTGGCTGCAATCATCATCTTCTTGATGGAAAAGGTGGTTTTGTGTCTTTTTATGCCCTAAATTGGCAGATTTTTCACTTTTTAGCATGAGTGACCACTGTGATTTGGTCTCGGTATGTGACTGCATATGGTGAAATAAGCGTTTTCAGAGCGTAAAAAGCTCAAAAAGCACACTTTTCACAGCCAAGTGGCTGCAATCATCATCTTCTTGATGGAAAAGGTGGTTTTGTGTCTTTTTATGCCCTAAATTGGCAGATTTTTCACTTTTTAGCATGAGTGACCACTCTGATTTGGTCCCGGTCTGTCACTGCATATGGTGAAATAAGCGTTTTCAGAGCGTAAAAAGCTCAAAAAGCACACTTTTCACAGCCAAGTGGCTGCAATCATCATCTTCTTGATGGAAAAGGTGGTTTTGTGTGTTTTTATGCCCTAAATTGGCAGATTTTTCACTTTTTAGCATGAGTGATCACTCTGATTTGGTCCCGCTATGTGACTGCATATGGTGAAATAAGCGTTTTCAGAGCGTAAAAAGCTCAAAAAGCACACTTTTCACAGCCAAGTGGCTGCAATCATCATCTTCTTGATGGAAAAGGTGGTTTTGTGTCTTTTTATGCCCTGTTTTAGCAGATTTTTCACTTTTTAGCATCAGTGACCACTGTGATTTGGTCCCGGTATGTGACTGCATATGGTGAAATAAGCGTTTTCAGAGCGTAAAAAGCTCAAAAAGCACACTTTTCACAGCCAAGTGGCTGCAGTCATCATCTTCTTGATGGAAAAGGTGGTTTTGTGTCTTTTTATGCCCTAAATTGGCAGATTTTTCACTTTTTAGCATGAGTGACCACTCTGATTTGGTCCCGGTATGTGACTGCATATGGTGAAATAAGCGTTTTCAGAGCGTAAAAAGCTCAAAAAGCACACTTTTCACAGCCAAGTGGCTGCAATCATCATCTTCTTGATGGAAAAGGTGGTTTTGTGTCTTTTTATGCCCTGTTTTGCCAGATTTTTCACTTTTTAGCATCAGTGACCACTCTGATTTGGTCCGGGTATGTGACTGCATATGGTGAAATAAGCGTTTTCAGAGCGTAAAAAGCTCAAAAAGCACACTTTTCACAGCCAAGTGGCTGCAATCATCATCTTCTTGATGGAAAAGGTGGTTTTGTGTCTTTTTATGCCCTAAATTGGCAGATTTTTCACTTTTTAGCATGAGTGACCACTGTGATTTGGTCCCGGTATGTGACTGCATATGGTGAAATAAGCGTTTTCAGAGCGTAAAAAGCTCAAAAAGCACACTTTTCACAGCCAAGTGGCTGCAATCATCATCTTCTTGATGGAAAAGGTGGTTTTGTGTCTTTTTATGCCCTAAATTGGCAGATTTTTCACTTTTTAGCATCAGTGACCACTCTGATTTGGTCCCGGTATATGACTGCATATGGTGAAATAAGCGTTTTCAGAGCGTAAAAAGCTCAAAAAGCACACTTTTCACAGCCAAGTGGCTGCAATCATCATCTTCTTGATGGAAAAGGTGGTTTTGTGTCTTTTTATGCCCTAAATTGGCAGATTTTTCACTTTTTAGCATCAGTGACCACTCTGATTTGGTCCCGGTATGTGACTGCATATGGTGAAATAAGCGTTTTCAGAGCGTAAAAAGCTCAAAAAGCACACTTTTCACAGCCAAGTGGCTGCAATCATCATCTTCTTGATGGAAAAGGTGGTTTTGTGTCTTTTTATGCCCTAAATTGGCAGATTTTTCACTTTTTAGCATGAGTGACCACTGTGATTTGGTCCCGGTATGTGACTGCATATGGTGAAATAAGCGTTTTCAGAGCGTAAAAAGCTCAAAAAGCACACTTTTCACAGCCAAGTGGCTGCAATCATCATCTTCTTGATGGAAAAGGTGGTTTTGTGTCTTTTTATGCCCTAAATTGGCAGATTTTTCACTTTTTAGCATGAGTGACCACTCTGATTTGGTCCCGGTATGTGACTGCATATGGTGAAATAAGCGTTTTCAGAGCGTAAAAAGCTCAAAAAGCACACTTTTCACAGCCAAGTGGCTGCAATCATCATCTTCTTGATGGAAAAGGTGGTTTTGTGTCTTTTTATGCCCTGTTTTAGCAGATTTTTCACTTTTTAGCATGAGTGACCACTGTGATTTGGTCCCGGTATGTGACTGCATATGGTGAAATAAGCGTTTTCAGAGCGTAAAAAGCTCAAAAAGCACACTTTTCACAGCCAAGTGGCTGCAATCATCATCTTCTTGATGGAAAAGGTGGTTTTGTGTCTTTTTATGCCCTGTTTTAGCAGATTTTTCACTTTTTAGCATCAGTGACCACTCTGATTTGGTCCCGGTATGTGACTGCATATGGTGAAATAAGCGTTTTCAGAGCGTAAAAAGCTCAAAAAGCACACTTTTCACAGCCAAGTGGCTGCAATCATCATCTTCTTGATGGAAAAGGTGGTTTTGTGTCTTTTTATGCCCTGTTTTGCCAGATTTTTCACTTTTTAGCATCAGTGACCACTCTGATTTGGTCCCGGTATGTGACTGCATATGGTGAAATAAGCGTTTTCAGAGCGTAAAAAGCTCAAAAAGCACACTTTTCACAGCCAAGTGGCTGCAATCATCATCTTCTTGATGGAAAAGGTGGTTTTGTGTCTTTTTATGCCCTAAATTGGCAGATTTTTCACTTTATAGCATGAGTGACCACTGTGATTTGGTCCCGGTATGTGACTGCATATGGTGAAATAAGCGTTTTCAGAGCGTAAAAAGCTCAAAAAGCACACTTTTCACAGCCAAGTGGCTGCAATCATCATCTTCTTGATGGAAAGGGTGGTTTTGTGTCTTTTTATGCCCTAAATTGGCAGATTTTTCACTTTTTAGCATCAGTGACCACTCTGATTTGGTCCCGGTATATGACTGCATATGGTGAAATAAGCGTTTTCAGAGCGTAAAAAGCTCAAAAAGCACACTTTTCACAGCCAAGTGGCTGCAATCATCATCTTCTTGATGGAAAAGGTGGTTTTGTGTCTTTTTATGCCCTGTTTTAGCAGATTTTTCACTTTTTAGCATGAGTGACCACTGTGATTTGGTCCCGGTATGTGACTGCATATGGTGAAATAAGCGTTTTCAGAGCGTAAAAAGCTCAAAAACCACACTTTTCACAGCCAAGTGGCTGCAATCATCATCTTCTTGATGGAAAAGGTGGTTTTGTGTCTTTTTATGCCCTAAATTGGCAGATTTTTCACTTTTTAGCATGAGTGACCACTGTGATTTGGTCCCGGTATGTGACTGCATATGGTGAAATAAGCGTTTTCAGAGCGTAAAAAGCTCAAAAAGCACACTTTTCACAGCCAAGTGGCTGCAATCATCATCTTCTTGATGGAAAAGGTGGTTTTGTGTCTTTTTATGCCCTAAATTGGCAGATTTTTCACTTTTTAGCATCAGTGACCACTCTGATTTGGTCCCGGTATATGACTGCATATGGTGAAATAAGCGTTTTCAGAGCGTAAAAAGCTCAAAAAGCACACTTTTCACAGCCAAGTGGCTGCAATCATCATCTTCTTGATGGAAAAGGTGGTTTTGTGTCTTTTTATGCCCTAAATTGGCAGATTTTTCACTTTTTAGCATCAGTGACCACTCTGATTTGGTCCCGGTATGTGACTGCATATGGTGAAATAAGCGTTTTCAGAGCGTAAAAAGCTCAAAAAGCACACTTTTCACAGCCAAGTGGCTGCAATCATCATCTTCTTGATGGAAAAGGTGGTTTTGTGTCTTTTTATGCCCTAAATTGGCAGATTTTACACTTTTTAGCATGAGTGACCACTGTGATTTGGTCCCGGTATGTGACTGCATATGGTGAAATAAGCGTTTTCAGAGCGTAAAAAGCTCAAAAAGCACACTTTTCACAGCCAAGTGGCTGCAATCATCATCTTCTTGATGGAAAAGGTGGTTTTGTGTCTTTTTATGCCCTAAATTGGCAGATTTTTCACTTTTTAGCATGAGTGACCACTCTGATTTGGTCCCGGTATGTGACTGCATATGGTGAAATAAGCGTTTTCAGAGCGTAAAAAGCTCAAAAAGCACACTTTTCACAGCCAAGTGGCTGCAATCATCATCTTCTTGATGGAAAAGGTGGTTTTGTGTCTTTTTATGCCCTGTTTTAGCAGATTTTTCACTTTTTAGCATGAGTGACCACTGTGATTTGGTCCCGGTATGTGACTGCATATGGTGAAATAAGCGTTTTCAGAGCGTAAAAAGCTCAAAAACCACACTTTTCACAGCCAAGTGGCTGCAATCATCATCTTCTTGATGGAAAAGGTGGTTTTGTGTCTTTTTATGCCCTAAATTGGCAGATTTTTCACTTTTTAGCATGAGTGACCACTCTGATTTGGTCCCGGTATATGACTGCATATGGTGAAATAAGCGTTTTCAGAGCGTAAAAAGCTCAAAAAGCACACTTTTCACAGCCAAGTGGCTGCAATCATCATCTTCTTGATGGAAAAGGTGGTTTTGTGTCTTTTTATGCCCTAAATTGGCAGATTTTTCACTTTTTAGCATCAGTGACCACTCTGATTTGGTCCCGGTATGTGACTGCATATGGTGAAATAAGCGTTTTCAGAGCGTAAAAAGCTCAAAAAGCACACTTTTCACAGCCAAGTGGCTGCAATCATCATCTTCTTGATGGAAAAGGTGGTTTTGTGTCTTTTTATGCCCTAAATTGGCAGATTTTACACTTTTTAGCATGAGTGACCACTGTGATTTGGTCCCGGTATGTGACTGCATATGGTGAAATAAGCGTTTTCAGAGCGTAAAAAGCTCAAAAAGCACACTTTTCACAGCCAAGTGGCTGCAATCATCATCTTCTTGATGGAAAAGGTGGTTTTGTGTCTTTTTATGCCCTAAATTGGCAGATTTTTCACTTTTTAGCATGAGTGACCACTCTGATTTGGTCCCGGTATGTGACTGCATATGGTGAAATAAGCGTTTTCAGAGCGTAAAAAGCTCAAAAAGCACACTTTTCACAGCCAAGTGGCTGCAATCATCATCTTCTTGATGGAAAAGGTGGTTTTGTGTCTTTTTATGCCCTGTTTTAGCAGATTTTTCACTTTTTAGCATGAGTGACCACTGTGATTTGGTCCCGGTATGTGACTGCATATGGTGAAATAAGCGTTTTCAGAGCGTAAAAAGCTCAAAAACCACACTTTTCACAGCCAAGTGGCTGCAATCATCATCTTCTTGATGGAAAAGGTGGTTTTGTGTCTTTTTATGCCCTAAATTGGCAGATTTTTCACTTTTTAGCATGAGTGACCACTCTGATTTGGTCCCGGTATATGACTGCATATGGTGAAATAAGCGTTTTCAGAGCGTAAAAAGCTCAAAAAGCACACTTTTCACAGCCAAGTGGCTGCAATCATCATCTTCTTGATGGAAAAGGTGGTTTTGTGTCTTTTTATGCCCTAAATTGGCAGATTTTTCACTTTTTAGCATCAGTGACCACTCTGATTTGGTCCCGGTATGTGACTGCATATGGTGAAATAAGCGTTTTCAGAGCGTAAAAAGCTCAAAAAGCACACTTTTCACAGCCAAGTGGCTGCAATCATCATCTTCTTGATGGAAAAGGTGGTTTTGTGTGTTTTTATGCCCTAAATTGGCAGATTTTTCACTTTTTAGCATCAGTGACCACTCTGATTTGGTCCCGGTATGTGACTGCATATGGTGAAATAAGCGTTTTCAGAGCGTAAAAAGCTCAAAAAGCACACTTTTCACAGCCAAGTGGCTGCAATCATCATCTTCTTGATGGAAAAGGTGGTTTTTGTGTCTTTTTATGCCCTGTTTTGCCAGATTTTTCACTTTTTAGCATGAGTGACCACTGTGATTTGGTCCCGGTATGTGACTGCATATGGTGAAATAAGCGTTTTCAGAGCGTAAAAAGCTCAAAAAGCACACTTTTCACAGCCAAGTGGCTGCAATCATCATCTTCTTGATGGAAAAGGTGGTTTTGTGTCTTTTTATGCCCTGTTTTAGCAGATTTTTCACTTTTTAGCATCAGTGACCACTGTGATTTGGTCCCGGTATGTGACTGCATATGGTGAAATAAGCGTTTTCAGAGCGTAAAAAGCTCAAAAAGCACACTTTTCACAGCCAAGTGGCTGCAATCATCATCTTCTTGATGGAAAAGGTGGTTTTGTGTCTTTTTATGCCCTAAATTGGCAGATTTTTCACTTTTTAGCATGAGTGACCACTGTGATTTGGTCCCGGTATGTGACTGCATATGGTGAAATAAGCGTTTTCAGAGCGTAAAAAGCTCAAAAAGCACACTTTTCACAGCCAAGTGGCTGCAATCATCATCTTCTTGATGGAAAAGGTGGTTTTGTGTCTTTTTATGCCCTGTTTTGGCAGATTTTTCACTTTTTAGCATGAGTGACCACTCTGATTTGGTCCCGGTATGTGACTGCATATGGTGAAATAAGCGTTTTCAGAGCGTAAAAAGCTCAAAAAGCACACTTTTCACAGCCAAGTGGCTGCAATCATCATCTTCTTGATGGAAAAGGTGGTTTTGTGTCTTTTTATGCCCTAAATTGGCAGATTTTTCACTTTTTAGCATGAGTGACCACTCTGATTTGGTCCCGGTATGTGACTGCATATGGTGAAATAAGCGTTTTCAGAGCGTAAAAAGCTCAAAAAGCACACTTTTCACAGCCAAGTGGCTGCAATCATCATCTTCTTGATGGAAAAGGTGGTTTTGTGTCTTTTTATGCCCTAAATTGGCAGATTTTTCACTTTTTAGCATCAGTGACCACTCTGATTTGGTCCCGGTATGTGACTGCATATGGTGAAATAAGCGTTTTCAGAGCGTAAAAAGCTCAAAAAGCACACTTTTCAAAGCCAAGTGGCTGCAATCATCATCTTCTTGATGGAAAAGGTGGTTTTGTGTCTTTTTATGCCCTGTTTTAGCAGATTTTTCACTTTTTAGCATGAGTGACCACTGTGATTTGGTCCCGGTATGTGACTGCATATGGTGAAATAAGCGTTTTCAGAGCGTAAAAAGCTCAAAAAGCACACTTTTCACAGCCAAGTGGCTGCAATCATCATCTTCTTGATGGAAAAGGTGGTTTTGTGTCTTTTTATGCCCTAAATTGGCAGATTTTTCACTTTTTAGCATGAGTGACCACTGTGATTTGGTCCCGGTATGTGACTGCATATGGTGAAATAAGCGTTTTCAGAGCGTAAAAAGCTCAAAAAGCACACTTTTCACAGCCAAGTGGCTGCAATCATCATCTTCTTGATGGAAAAGGTGGTCTTGTGTCTTTTTATGCCCTAAATTGGCAGATTTTTCACTTTTTAGCATCAGTGACCACTCTGATTTGGTCCCGGTATGTGACTGCATATGGTGAAATAAGCGTTTTCAGAGCGTAAAAAGCTCAAAAAGCACACTTTTCACAGCCAAGTGGCTGCAATCATCATCTTCTTGATGGAAAAGGTGGTTTTGTGTCTTTTTATGCCCTGTTTTGGCAGATTTTTCACTTTTTAGCATGAGTGACCACTCTGATTTGGTCCCGGTATGTGACTGCATATGGTGAAATAAGCGTTTTCAGAGCGTAAAAAGCTCAAAAAGCACACTTTTCACAGCCAAGTGGCTGCAATCATCATCTTCTTGATGGAAAAGGTGGTTTTGTGTCTTTTTATGCCCTGTTTTGGCAGATTTTTCACTTTTTAGCATGAGTGACCACTCTGATTTGGTCCCGGTATGTGACTGCATATGGTGAAATAAGCGTTTTCAGAGCGTAAAAAGCTCAAAAAGCACACTTTTCACAGCCAAGTGGCTGCAATCATCATCTTCTTGATGGAAAAGGTGGTTTTGTGCCTTTTTATGCCCTGTTTTGGCAGATTTTTCACTTTTTAGCATCAGTGACCACTGTGATTTGGTCCCGGTATGTGACTGCATATGGTGAAATAAGCGTTTTCAGAGCGTAAAAAGCTCAAAAAGCACACTTTTCACAGCCAAGTGGCTGCAATCATCATCTTCTTGATGGAAAAGGTGGTTTTGTGTCTTTTTATGCCCTGTTTTGCCAGATTTTTCACTTTTTAGCATGAGTGACCACTGTGATTTGGTCCCGGTATGTGACTGCATATGGTGAAATAAGCGTTTTCAGAGCGTAAAAAGCTCAAAAAGCACACTTTTCACAGCCAAGTGGCTGCAATCATCATCTTCTTGATGGAAAAGGTGGTTTTGTGTCTTTTTATGCCCTAAATTGGCAGATTTTTCACTTTTTAGCATCAGTGACCACTCTGATTTGGTCCCGGTATATGACTGCATATGGTGAAATAAGCGTTTTCAGAGCGTAAAAAGCTCAAAAAGCACACTTTTCACAGCCAAGTGGCTGCAATCATCATCTTCTTGATGGAAAAGGTGGTTTTGTGCCTTTTTATGCCCTGTTTTGGCAGATTTTTCACTTTTTAGCATCAGTGACCACTGTGATTTGGTCCCGGTATGTGACTGCATATGGTGAAATAAGCGTTTTCAGAGCGTAAAAAGCTCAAAAAGCACACTTTTCACAGCCAAGTGGCTGCAATCATCATCTTCTTGATGGAAAAGGTGGTTTTGTGTCTTTTTATGCCCTGTTTTGCCAGATTTTTCACTTTTTAGCATGAGTGACCACTGTGATTTGGTCCCGGTATGTGACTGCATATGGTGAAATAAGCGTTTTCAGAGCGTAAAAAGCTCAAAAAGCACACTTTTCACAGCCAAGTGGCTGCAATCATCATCTTCTTGATGGAAAAGGTGGTTTTGTGTCTTTTTATGCCCTAAATTGGCAGATTTTTCACTTTTTAGCATCAGTGACCACTCTGATTTGGTCCCGGTATATGACTGCATATGGTGAAATAAGCGTTTTCAGAGCGTAAAAAGCTCAAAAAGCACACTTTTCACAGCCAAGTGGCTGCAATCATCATCTTCTTGATGGAAAAGGTGGTCTTGTGTCTTTTTATGCCCTAAATTGGCAGATTTTTCACTTTTTAGCATCAGTGACCACTCTGATTTGGTCCCGGTATGTGACTGCATATGGTGAAATAAGCGTTTTCAGAGCATAAAAAGCTCAAAAAGCACACTTTTCACAGCCAAGTGGCTGCAATTATCATCTTCTTGATGGAAAAGGTGGTTTTGTGTCTTTTTATGCCCTGTTTTAGCAGATTTTTCACTTTTTAGCATCAGTGACCACTGTGATTTGGTCCCGGTATGTGACTGCATATGGTGAAATAAGCGTTTTCAGAGCGTAAAAAGCTCAAAAAGCACACTTTTCACAGCCAAGTGGCTGCAATCATCATCTTCTTGATGGAAAAGGTGGTTTTGTGTCTTTTTATGCCCTGTTTTGCCAGATTTTTCACTTTTTAGCATGAGTGACCACTGTGATTTGGTCCCGGTATGTGACTGCATATGGTGAAATAAGCGTTTTCAGAGCGTAAAAAGCTCAAAAAGCACACTTTTCACAGCCAAGTGGCTGCAATCATCATCTTCTTGATGGAAAAGGTGGTTTTGTGTCTTTTTATGCCCTGTTTTGCCAGATTTTTCACTTTTTAGCATCAGTGACCACTCTGATTTGGTCCCGGTATGTGACTGCATATGGTGAAATAAGCGTTTTCAGAGCGTAAAAAGCTCAAAAAGCACACTTTTCACAGCCAAGTGGCTGCAATCATCCTCTTCTTGATGGAAAAGGTGGTTTTGTGTCTTTTTATGCCCTGTTTTGCCAGATTTTTCACTTTTTAGCATCAGTGACCACTGTGATTTGGTCCCGGTATGTGACTGCATATGGTGAAATAAGCGTTTTCAGAGCGTAAAAAGCTCAAAAAGCACACTTTTCACAGCCAAGTGGCTGCAATCATCATCTTCTTGATGGAAAAGGTGGTTTTGTGTCTTTTTATGCCCTGTTTTAGCAGATTTTTCACTTTTTAGCATCAGTGACCACTCTGATTTGGTCCCGGTATGTGACTGCATATGGTGAAATAAGCGTTTTCAGAGCGTAAAAAGCTCAAAAAGCACACTTTTCACAGCCAAGTGGCTGCAATCATCATCTTCTTGATGGAAAAGGTGGTCTTGTGTCTTTTTACGCCCTAAATTGGCAGATTTTTCACTTTTTAGCATCAGTGACCACTCTGATTTGGTCCCGGTATGTGACTGCATATGGTGAAATAAGCGTTTTCAGAGCGTAAAAAGCTCAAAAAGCACACTTTTCACAGCCAAGTGGCTGCAATCATCATCTTCTTGATGGAAAAGGTGGTTTTGTGTCTTTTTATGCCCTGTTTTGGCAGATTTTTCACTTTTTAGCATGAGTGACCACTCTGATTTGGTCCCGGTATGTGACTGCATATGGTGAAATAAGCGTTTTCAGAGCGTAAAAAGCTCAAAAAGCACACTTTTCACAGCCAAGTGGCTGCAATCATCATCTTCTTGATGGAAAAGGTGGTTTTGTGCCTTTTTATGCCCTGTTTTGGCAGATTTTTCACTTTTTAGCATCAGTGACCACTGTGATTTGGTCCCGGTATGTGACTGCATATGGTGAAATAAGCGTTTTCAGAGCGTAAAAAGCTCAAAAAGCACACTTTTCACAGCCAAGTGGCTGCAATCATCATCTTCTTGATGGAAAAGGTGGTTTTGTGTCTTTTTATGCCCTGTTTTGCCAGATTTTTCACTTTTTAGCATGAGTGACCACTGTGATTTGGTCCCGGTATGTGACTGCATATGGTGAAATAAGCGTTTTCAGAGCGTAAAAAGCTCAAAAAGCACACTTTTCACAGCCAAGTGGCTGCAATCATCATCTTCTTGATGGAAAAGGTGGTTTTGTGTCTTTTTATGCCCTAAATTGGCAGATTTTTCACTTTTTAGCATCAGTGACCACTCTGATTTGGTCCCGGTATATGACTGCATATGGTGAAATAAGCGTTTTCAGAGCGTAAAAAGCTCAAAAAGCACACTTTTCACAGCCAAGTGGCTGCAATCATCATCTTCTTGATGGAAAAGGTGGTCTTGTGTCTTTTTATGCCCTAAATTGGCAGATTTTTCACTTTTTAGCATCAGTGACCACTCTGATTTGGTCCCGGTATGTGACTGCATATGGTGAAATAAGCGTTTTCAGAGCGTAAAAAGCTCAAAAAGCACACTTTTCACAGCCAATTGGCTGCAATCATCATCTTCTTGATGGAAAAGGTGGTTTTGTGTCTTTTTATGCCCTAAATTGGCAGATTTTTCACTTTTTAGCATGAGTGACCACTCTGATTTGGTCCCGGTATGTGACTGCATATGGTGAAATAAGCGTTCTCAGAGCGTAAAAAGCTCAAAAAGCACACTTTTCACAGCCAAGTGGCTGCAATCATCATCTTCTTGATGGAAAAGGTGGTTTTGTGTCTTTTTATGCCCTGTTTTAGCAGATTTTTCACTTTTTAGCATGAGTGACCACTGTGATTTGGTCCCGGTATGTGACTGCATATGGTGAAATAAGCGTTTTCAGAGCGTAAAAAGCTCAAAAAGCACACTTTTCACAGCCAAGTGGCTGCAATCATCATCTTCTTGATGGAAAAGGTGGTTTTGTGTCTTTTTATGCCCTGTTTTGCCAGATTTTTCACTTTTTAGCATGAGTGACCACTCTGATTTGGTCCCGGTATGTGACTGCATATGGTGAAATAAGCGTTTTCAGAGCGTAAAAAGCTCAAAAAGCACACTTTTCACAGCCAAGTGGCTGCAATCATCATCTTCTTGATGGAAAAGGTGGTTTTGTGTCTTTTTATGCCCTAAATTGGCAGATTTTTCACTTTTTAGCATCAGTGACCACTCTGATTTGGTCCCGGTATGTGACTGCATATGGTGAAATAAGCGTTTTCAGAGCGTAAAAAGCTCAAAAAGCACACTTTTCACAGCCAAGTGGCTGCAATCATCATCTTCTTGATGGAAAAGGTGGTTTTGTGCCTTTTTATGCCCTGTTTTGGCAGATTTTTCACTTTTTAGCATCAGTGACCACTGTGATTTGGTCCCGGTATGTGACTGCATATGGTGAAATAAGCGTTTTCAGAGCGTAAAAAGCTCAAAAAGCACACTTTTCACAGCCAAGTGGCTGCAATCATCATCTTCTTGATGGAAAAGGTGGTCTTGTGTCTTTTTATACCCTGTTTTGCCAGATTTTTCACTTTTTAGCATCAGTGACCACTCTGATTTGGTCCCGGTATGTGACTGCATATGGTGAAATAAGCGTTTTCAGAGCGTAAAAAGCTCAAAAAGCACACTTTTCACAGCCAAGTGGCTGCAATCATCATCTTCTTGATGGAAAAGGTGGTTTTGTGTCTTTTTATGCCCTGTTTTGGCAGATTTTTCACTTTTTAGCATGAGTGACCACTCTGATTTGGTCCCGGTATGTGACTGCATATGGTGAAATAAGCGTTTTCAGAGCGTAAAAAGCTCAAAAAGCACACTTTTCACAGCCAAGTGGCTGCAATCATCATCTTCTTGATGGAAAAGGTGGTTTTGTGCCTTTTTATGCCCTGTTTTGGCAGATTTTTCACTTTTTAGCATCAGTGACCACTGTGATTTGGTCCCGGTATGTGACTGCATATGGTGAAATAAGCGTTTTCAGAGCGTAAAAAGCTCAAAAAGCACACTTTTCACAGCCAAGTGGCTGCAATCATCATCTTCTTGATGGAAAAGGTGGTTTTGTGTCTTTTTATGCCCTGTTTTGCCAGATTTTTCACTTTTTAGCATGAGTGACCACTGTGATTTGGTCCCGGTATGTGACTGCATATGGTGAAATAAGCGTTTTCAGAGCGTAAAAAGCTCAAAAAGCACACTTTTCACAGCCAAGTGGCTGCAATCATCATCTTCTTGATGGAAAAGGTGGTTTTGTGTCTTTTTATGCCCTAAATTGGCAGATTTTTCACTTTTTAGCATCAGTGACCACTCTGATTTGGTCCCGGTATATGACTGCATATGGTGAAATAAGCGTTTTCAGAGCGTAAAAAGCTCAAAAAGCACACTTTTCACAGCCAAGTGGCTGCAATCATCATCTTCTTGATGGAAAAGGTGGTCTTGTGTCTTTTTATGCCCTAAATTGGCAGATTTTTCACTTTTTAGCATCAGTGACCACTCTGATTTGGTCCCGGTATGTGACTGCATATGGTGAAATAAGCGTTTTCAGAGCGTAAAAAGCTCAAAAAGCACACTTTTCACAGCCAAGTGGCTGCAATTATCATCTTCTTGATGGAAAAGGTGGTTTTGTGTCTTTTTATGCCCTGTTTTAGCAGATTTTTCACTTTTTAGCATCAGTGACCACTGTGATTTGGTCCCGGTATGTGACTGCATATGGTGAAATAAGCGTTTTCAGAGCGTAAAAAGCTCAAAAAGCACACTTTTCACAGCCAAGTGGCTGCAATCATCATCTTCTTGATGGAAAAGGTGGTTTTGTGTCTTTTTATGCCCTGTTTTGCCAGATTTTTCACTTTTTAGCATCAGTGACCACTGTGATTTGGTCCCGGTATGTGACTGCATATGGTGAAATAAGCGTTTTCAGAGCGTAAAAAGCTCAAAAAGCACACTTTTCACAGCCAAGTGGCTGCAATCATCATCTTCTTGATGGAAAAGGTGGTTTTGTGTCTTTTTATGCCCTGTTTTGCCAGATTTTTCACTTTTTAGCATCAGTGACCACTCTGATTTGGTCCCGGTATGTGACTGCATATGGTGAAATAAGCGTTTTCAGAGCGTAAAAAGCTCAAAAAGCACACTTTTCACAGCCAAGTGGCTGCAATCATCATCTTCTTGATGGAAAAGGTGGTTTTGTGCCTTTTTATGCCCTGTTTTGCCAGATTTTTCACTTTTTAGCATCAGTGAACACTGTGATTTGGTCCCGGTATGTGACTGCATATGGTGAAATAAGCGTTTTCAGAGCGTAAAAAGCTCAAAAAGCACACTTTTCACAGCCAAGTGGCTGCAATCATCATCTTCTTGATGGAAAAGGTGGTTTTGTGTCTTTTTATGCCCTGTTTTGCCAGATTTTTCACTTTTTAGCATCAGTGACCACTGTGATTTGGTCCCGGTATGTGACTGCATATGGTGAAATAAGCGTTTTCAGAGCGTAAAAAGCTCAAAAAGCACAATTTTCACAGCCAAGTGGCTGCAATCATCATCTTCTTGATGGAAAAGGTGGTTTTGTGTCTTTTTATGCCCTGTTTTGCCAGATTTTTCACTTTTTAGCATGAGTGACCACTCTGATTTGGTCCCGGTATGTGACTGCATATGGTGAAATAAGCGTTTTCAGAGCGTAAAAAGCTCAAAAAGCACACTTTTCACAGCCAAGTGGCTGCAATCATCATCTTCTTGATGGAAAAGGTGGTTTTGTGTCTTTTTATGCCCTGTTTTAGCAGATTTTTCACTTTTTAGCATGAGTGACCACTGTGATTTGGTCCCGGTATGTGACTGCATATGGTGAAATAAGCGTTTTCAGAGCGTAAAAAGCTCAAAAAGCACACTTTTCACAGCCAAGTGGCTGCAATCATCATCTTCTTGATGGAAAAGGTGGTTTTGTGTCTTTTTATGCCCTAAATTGGCAGATTTTTCACTTTTTAGCATCAGTGACCACTCTGATTTGGTCCCGGTATGTGACTGCATATGGTGAAATAAGCGTTTTCAGAGCGTAAAAAGCTCAAAAAGCACACTTTTCACAGCCAAGTGGCTGCAATCATCATCTTCTTGATGGAAAAGGTGGTTTTGTGTCTTTTTATGCCCTGTTTTGCCAGATTTTTCACTTTTTAGCATGAGTGACCACTGTGATTTGGTCCCGGTATGTGACTGCATATGGTGAAATAAGCGTTTTCAGAGCGTATAAAGCTCAAAAAGCACACTTTTCACAGCCAAGTGGCTGCAATCATCATCTTCTTGATGGAAAAGGTGGTTTTGTGTCTTTTTATGCCCTGTTTTGCCAGATTTTTCACTTTTTAGCATGAGTGACCACTGTGATTTGGTCCCGGTATGTGACTGCATATGGTGAAATAAGCGTTTTCAGAGCGTAAAAAGCTCAAAAAGCACACTTTTCACAGCCAATTGGCTGCAATCATCATCTTCTTGATGGAAAAGGTGGTTTTGTGTCTTTTTATGCCCTGTTTTAGCAGATTTTTCACTTTTTAGCATCAGTGACCACTGTGATTTGGTCCCGGTATGTGACTGCATATGGTGAAATAAGCGTTTTCAGAGCGTAAAAAGCTCAAAAAGCACACTTTTCACAGCCAAGTGGCTGCAATCATCATGTTCTTGATGGAAAAGGTGGTTTTGTGTCTTTTTATGCCCTGTTTTGTCAGATTTTTCACTTTTTAGCATGAGTGACCACTGTGATTTGGTCCCGGTATGTGACTGCATATGTTGAAATAAGCGTTTTCAGAGCGTAAAAAGCTCAAAAAGCACAATTTTCACAGCCAAGTGGCTGCAATCATCATCTTCTTGATGGAAAAGGTGGTTTTGTGTCTTTTTATGCCCTGTTTTGCCAGATTTTTCACTTTTTAGCATGAGTGACCACTGTGATTTGGTCCCGGTATGTGACTGCATATGGTGAAATAAGCGTTTTCAGAGCGTAAAAAGCTCAAACAGCACACTTTTCACAGCCAAGTGGCTGCAATCATCATCTTCTTGATGGAAAAGGTGGTTTTGTGTCTTTTTATGCCGTAAATTGGCAGATTTTTCACTTTTTAGCATGAGTGACCACTGTGATTTGGTCCCGGTATGTGACTGCATATGGTGAAATAAGCGTTTTCAGAGCGTAAAAAGCTCAAAAAGCACACTTTTCACAGCCAAGTGGCTGCAATCATCATCTTCTTGATGGAAAAGGTGGTTTTGTGTCTTTTTATGCCCTAAATTGGCAGATTTTTCACTTTTTAGCATGAGTGACCACTGTGATTTGGTCCCGGTATGTGACTGCATATGGTGAAATAAGCGTTTTCAGAGCGTAAAAAGCTCAAAAAGCACACTTTTCACAGCCAAGTGGCTGCAATCATCATCTTCTTGATGGAAAAGGTGGTTTTGTGTCTTTTTATGCCCTGTTTTGCCAGATTTTTCACTTTTTAGCATCAGTGACCACTCTGATTTGGTCCCGGTATGTGACTGCATATGGTGAAATAAGCGTTTTCAGAGCGTAAAAAGCTCAAAAAGCACACTTTTCACAGCCAAGTGGCTGCAATCATCATCTTCTTGATGGAAAAGGTGGTTTTGTGTCTTTTTATGCCCTGTTTTGCCAGATTTTTCACTTTTTAGCATCAGTGACCACTCTGATTTGGTCCCGGTATGTGACTGCATATGGTGAAATAAGCGTTTTCAGAGCGTAAAAAGCTCAAAAAGCACACTTTTCACAGCCAAGTGGCTGCAATCATCATCTTCTTGATGGAAAAGGTGGTTTTGTGTCTTTTTATGCCCTAAATTGGCAGATTTTTCACTTTTTAGCATCAGTGACCACTCTGATTTGGTCCCGGTATGTGACTGCATATGGTGAAATAAGCGTTTTCAGAGCGTAAAAAGCTCAAAAAGCACACTTTTCACAGCCAAGTGGCTGCAATCATCATCTTCTTGATGGAAAAGGTGGTTTTGTGTCTTTTTATGCCCTAAATTGGCAGATTTTTCACTTTTTAGCATCAGTGACCACTCTGATTTGGTCCCGGTATGTGACTGCATATGGTGAAATAAGCGTTTTCAGAGCGTAAAAAGCTCAAAAAGCACACTTTTCACAGCCAAGTGGCTGCAATCATCATCTTCTTGATGGAAAAGGTGGTTTTGTGTCTTTTTATGCCCTGTTTTGCCAGATTTATGACTTTTTAGCATGAGTGACCACTCTGTGATTTGGTCCCGGTATGTGACTGCATATGGTGAAATAAGCGTTTTCAGAGCGTAAAAAGCTCAAAAAGCACACTTTTCACAGCCAAGTGGCTGCAATCATCATCTTCTTGATGGAAAAGGTGGTTTTGTGTCTTTTTATGCCCTAAATTGGCAGATTTTTCACTTTTTAGCATGAGTGACCACTGTGATTTGGTCCCGGTATGTGACTGCATATGGTGAAATAAGCGTTTTCAGAGCGTAAAAAGCTCAAAAAGCACACTTTTCACAGCCAAGTGGCTGCAATCATCATCTTCTTGATGGAAAAGGTGGTTTTGTGTCTTTTTATGCCCTGTTTTGCCAGATTTTTCACTTTTTAGCATCAGTGACCACTGTGATTTGGTCCCGGTATGTGACTGCATATGGTGAAATAAGCGTTTTCAGAGCGTAAAAAGCTCAAAAAGCACACTTTTCACAGCCAAGTGGCTGCAATCATCATCTTCTTGATGGAAAAGGTGGTTTTGTGTCTTTTTATGCCCTGTTTTGCCAGATTTTTCACTTTTTAGCATGAGTGACCACTCTGATTTGGTCCCGGTATGTGACTGCATATGGTGAAATAAGCGTTTTCAGAGCGTAAAAAGCTCAAAAAGCACACTTTTCACAGCCAAGTGGCTGCAATCATCATCTTCTTGATGGAAAAGGTGGTTTTGTGTCTTTTTATGCCCTGTTTTGCCAGATTTTTCACTTTTTAGCATGAGTGACCACTCTGATTTGGTCCCGGTATGTGACTGCATATGGTGAAATAAGCGTTTTCAGAGCGTAAAAAGCTCAAAAAGCACACTTTTCACAGCCAAGTGGCTGCAATCATCATCTTCTTGATGGAAAAGGTGGTTTTGTGTGTTTTTATGCCCTAAATTGGCAGATTTTTCACTTTTTAGCATCAGTGACCACTCTGATTTGGTCCCGGTATGTGACTGCATATGGTGAAATAAGCGTTTTCAGAGCGTAAAAAGCTCAAACAGCACACTTTTCACAGCCAAGTGGCTGCAATCATCATCTTCTTGATGGAAAAGGTGGTTTTGTGTCTTTTTATGCCCTAAATTGGCAGATTTTTCACTTTTTAGCATGAGTGACCACTCTGATTTGGTCCCGGTATTTGACTGCATATGGTGAAATAAGCGTTTTCAGAGCGTAAAAAGCTCAAACAGCACACTTTTCACAGCCAAGTGGCTGCAATCATCATCTTCTTGATGGAAAAGGTGGTTTTGTGTCTTTTTATGCCCTGTTTTGCCAGATTTTTCACTTTTTAGCATGAGTGACCACTGTGATTTGGTCCCGGTATGTGACTGCATATGTTGAAATAAGCGTTTTCAGAGCGTAAAAAGCTCAAAAAGCACAATTTTCACAGCCAAGTGGCTGCAATCATCATCTTCTTGATGGAAAAGGTGGTTTTGTGTCTTTTTATGCCCTGTTTTGCCAGATTTTTCACTTTTTAGCATGAGTGACCACTGTGATTTGGTCCCGGTATGTGACTGCATATGGTGAAATAAGCGTTTTCAGAGCGTAAAAAGCTCAAACAGCACACTTTTCACAGCCAAGTGGCTGCAATCATCATCTTCTTGATGGAAAAGGTGGTTTTGTGTCTTTTTATGCCCTAAATTGGCAGATTTTTCACTTTTTAGCATGAGTGACCACTCTGATTTGGTCCTGGTATGTGACTGCATATGGTGAAATAAGCGTTTTCAGAGCGTAAAAAGCTCAAAAAGCACACTTTTCACAGCCAAGTGGCTGCAATCATCATCTTCTTGATGGAAAAGGTGGTTTTGTGTCTTTTTATGCCCTGTTTTGGCAGATTTTTCACTTTTTAGCATGAGTGACCACTGTGATTTGGTCCCGGTATGTGACTGCATATGGTGAAATAAGCGTTTTCAGAGCGTAAAAAGCTCAAAAAGCACACTTTTCACAGCCAAGTGGCTGCAATCATCATCTTCTTGATGGAAAAGGTGGTTTTGTGTCTTTTTATGCCCTAAATTGGCAGATTTTTCACTTTTTAGCATGAGTGACCACTGTGATTTGGTCCCAGTATGTGACTGCATATGGTGAAATAAGCGTTTTCAGAGCGTAAAAAGCTCAGAAGGCACACTTTTCACAGCCAAGTGGCTGCAATCATCATCTTCTTGATGGAAAAGGTGGTTTTGTGTCTTTTTATGCCCTGTTTTGGCAGATTTTTCACTTTTTAGCATGAGTGACCACTCTGATTTGGTCCCGGTATGTGACTGCATATGGTGAAATAAGCGTTTTCAGAGCGTAAAAAGCTCAAAAAGCACACTTTTCACAGCCAAGTGGCTGCAATCATCATCTTCTTGATGGAAAAGGTGGTTTTGTGCCTTTTTATGCCCTGTTTTGCCAGATTTTTCACTTTTTAGCATCAGTGACCACTCTGATTTGGTCCCGGTATGTGACTGCATATGGTGAAATAAGCGTTTTCAGAGCGTAAAAAGCTCAAAAAGCACACTTTTCACAGCCAAGTGGCTGCAATCATCATCTTCTTGATGGAAAAGGTGGTTTTGTGTCTTTTTATGCCCTAAATTGGCAGATTTTTCACTTTTTAGCATGAGTGACCACTGTGATTTGGTCCCGGTATGTGACTGCATATGGTGAAATAAGCGTTTTCAGAGCGTAAAAAGCTCAAAAAGCACACTTTTCACAGCCAAGTGGCTGCAATCATCATCTTCTTGATGGAAATGGTGGTTTTGTGTCTTTTTATGCCCTAAATTGGCAGATTTTTCACTTTTTAGCATGAGTGACCACTGTGATTTGGTCCCGGTATGTGACTGCATATGGTGAAATAAGCGTTTTCAGAGCGTAAAAAGCTCAAAAAGCACACTTTTCACAGCCAAGTGGCTGCAATCATCATCTTCTTGATGGAAATGGTGGTTTTGTGTCTTTTTATGCCCTAAATTGGCAGATTTTTCACTTTTTAGCATGAGTGACCACTCTGATTTGGTCCCGGTATGTGACTGCATATGGTGAAATAAGCGTTTTCAGAGCGTAAAAAGCTCAAAAAGCACACTTTTCACAGCCAAGTGGCTGCAATCATCATCTTCTTGATGGAAAAGGTGGTTTTGTGTCTTTTTATGCCCTAAATTGGCAGATTTTTCACTTTTTAGCATGAGTGACCACTGTGATTTGGTCCCGGTATGTGACTGCATATGGTGAAATAAGCGTTTTCAGAGCGTAAAAAGCTCAAAAAGCACACTTTTCACAGCCAAGTGGCTGCAATCATCATCTTCTTGATGGAAAAGGTGGTTTTGTGTCTTTTTATGCCCTGTTTTAGCAGATTTTTCACTTTTTAGCATGATTGACCACTGTGATTTGGTCCCGGTATGTGACTGCATATGGTGAAATAAGCGTTTTCAGAGCGTAAAAAGCTCAAAAAGCACACTTTTCACAGCCAAGTGGCTGCAATCATCATCTTCTTGATGGAAAAGGTGGTTTTGTGTCTTTTTATGCCCTAAATTGGCAGATTTTTCACTTTTTAGCATGAGTGACCACTGTGATTTGGTCCCGGTATGTGACTGCATATGGTGAAATAAGCGTTTTCAGAGCGTAAAAAGCTCAAAAAGCACACTTTTCACAGCCAAGTGGCTGCAATCATCATCTTCTTGATGGAAAAGGTGGTTTTGTGTCTTTTTATGCCCTGTTTTAGCAGATTTTTCACTTTTTAGCATCAGTGACCACTGTGATTTGGTCCCGGTATGTGACTGCATATGGTGAAATAAGCGTTTTCAGAGCGTAAAAAGCTCAAAAAGCACACTTTTCACAGCCAAGTGGCTGCAATCATCATCTTCTTGATGGAAAAGGTGGTTTTGTGTCTTTTTATGCCCTAAATTGGCAGATTTTTCACTTTTTAGCATGAGTGACCACTGTGATTTGGTCCCGGTATGTGACTGCATATGGTGAAATAAGCGTTTTCAGAGCGTAAAAAGCTCAAAAAGCACACTTTTCACAGCCAAGTGGCTGCAATCATCATCTTCTTGATGGAAAAGGTGGTTTTGTGTCTTTTTATGCCCTAAATTGGCAGATTTTTCACTTTTTAGCATGAGTGACCACTCTGATTTGGTCCCGGTATGTGACTGCATATGGTGAAATAAGCGTTTTCAGAGCGTAAAAAGCTCAAAAAGCACACTTTTCACAGCCAAGTGGCTGCAATCATCATCTTCTTGATGGAAAAGGTGGTTTTGTGTCTTTTTATGCCCTAAATTGGCAGATTTTTCACTTTTTAGCATGAGTGACCACTGTGATTTGGTCCCGGTATGTGACTGCATATGGTGAAATAAGCGTTTTCAGAGCGTAAAAAGCTCAAAAAGCACACTTTTCACAGCCAAGTGGCTGCAATCATCATCTTCTTGATGGAAAAGGTGGTTTTGTGTCTTTTTATGCCCTGTTTTGCCAGATTTTTCACTTTTTAGCATGAGTGACCACTGTGATTTGGTCCCGGTATGTGACTGCATATGGTGAAATAAGCGTTTTCAGAGCGTAAAAAGCTCAAACAGCACACTTTTCACAGCCAAGTGGCTGCAATCATCATCTTCTTGATGGAAAAGGTGGTTTTGTGTCTTTTTATGCCGTAAATTGGCAGATTTTTCACTTTTTAGCATGAGTGACCACTGTGATTTGGTCCCGGTATGTGACTGCATATGGTGAAATAAGCGTTTTCAGAGCGTAAAAAGCTCAAAAAGCACACTTTTCACAGCCAAGTGGCTGCAATCATCATCTTCTTGATGGAAAAGGTGGTTTTGTGTCTTTTTATGCCCTAAATTGGCAGATTTTTCACTTTTTAGCATGAGTGACCACTGTGATTTGGTCCCGGTATGTGACTGCATATGGTGAAATAAGCGTTTTCAGAGCGTAAAAAGCTCAAAAAGCACACTTTTCACAGCCAAGTGGCTGCAATCATCATCTTCTTGATGGAAAAGGTGGTTTTGTGTCTTTTTATGCCCTAAATTGGCAGATTTTTCACTTTTTAGCATGAGTGACCACTCTGATTTGGTCCCGGTATGTGACTGCATATGGTGAAATAAGCGTTTTCAGAGCGTAAAAAGCTCAAAAAGCACACTTTTCACAGCCAAGTGGCTGCAATCATCATCTTCTTGATGGAAAAGGTGGTTTTGTGTCTTTTTATGCCCTAAATTGGCAGATTTTTCACTTTTTAGCATGAGTGACCACTGTGATTTGGTCCCGGTATGTGACTGCATATGGTGAAATAAGCGTTTTCAGAGCGTAAAAAGCTCAAAAAGCACACTTTTCACAGCCAAGTGGCTGCAATCATCATCTTCTTGATGGAAAAGGTGGTTTTGTGTCTTTTTATGCCCTGTTTTGCCAGATTTTTCACTTTTTAGCATGAGTGACCACTGTGATTTGGTCCCGGTATGTGACTGCATATGGTGAAATAAGCGTTTTCAGAGCGTAAAAAGCTCAAACAGCACACTTTTCACAGCCAAGTGGCTGCAATCATCATCTTCTTGATGGAAAAGGTGGTTTTGTGTCTTTTTATGCCGTAAATTGGCAGATTTTTCACTTTTTAGCATGAGTGACCACTGTGATTTGGTCCCGGTATGTGACTGCATATGGTGAAATAAGCGTTTTCAGAGCGTAAAAAGCTCAAAAAGCACACTTTTCACAGCCAAGTGGCTGCAATCATCATCTTCTTGATGGAAAAGGTGGTTTTGTGTCTTTTTATGCCCTAAATTGGCAGATTTTTCACTTTTTAGCATGAGTGACCACTGTGATTTGGTCCCGGTATGTGACTGCATATGGTGAAATAAGCGTTTTCAGAGCGTAAAAAGCTCAAAAAGCACACTTTTCACAGCCAAGTGGCTGCAATCATCATCTTCTTGATGGAAAAGGTGGTTTTGTGTCTTTTTATGCCCTGTTTTGCCAGATTTTTCACTTTTTAGCATCAGTGACCACTCTGATTTGGTCCCGGTATGTGACTGCATATGGTGAAATAAGCGTTTTCAGAGCGTAAAAAGCTCAAAAAGCACACTTTTCACAGCCAAGTGGCTGCAATCATCATCTTCTTGATGGAAAAGGTGGTTTTGTGTCTTTTTATGCCCTGTTTTGCCAGATTTTTCACTTTTTAGCATCAGTGACCACTCTGATTTGGTCCCGGTATGTGACTGCATATGGTGAAATAAGCGTTTTCAGAGCGTAAAAAGCTCAAAAAGCACACTTTTCACAGCCAAGTGGCTGCAATCATCATCTTCTTGATGGAAAAGGTGGTTTTGTGTCTTTTTATGCCCTGTTTTGCCAGATTTTTCACTTTTTAGCATCAGTGACCACTCTGATTTGGTCCCGGTATGTGACTGCATATGGTGAAATAAGCGTTTTCAGAGCGTAAAAAGCTCAAAAAGCACACTTTTCACAGCCAAGTGGCTGCAATCATCATCTTCTTGATGGAAAAGGTGGTTTTGTGTCTTTTTATGCCCTAAATTGGCAGATTTTTCACTTTTTAGCATCAGTGACCACTGTGATTTGGTCCCGGTATGTGACTGCATATGGTGAAATAAGCGTTTTCAGAGCGTAAAAAGCTCAAAAAGCACACTTTTCACAGCCAAGTGGCTGCAATCATCATCTTCTTGATGGAAAAGGTGGTTTTGTGTCTTTTTATGCCCTAAATTGGCAGATTTTTCACTTTTTAGCATCAGTGACCACTCTGATTTGGTCCCGGTATGTGACTGCATATGGTGAAATAAGCGTTTTCAGAGCGTAAAAAGCTCAAAAAGCACACTTTTCACAGCCAAGTGGCTGCAATCATCATCTTCTTGATGGAAAAGGTGGTTTTGTGTCTTTTTATGCCCTGTTTTGCCAGATTTATGACTTTTTAGCATGAGTGACCACTCTGTGATTTGGTCCCGGTATGTGACTGCATATGGTGAAATAAGCGTTTTCAGAGCGTAAAAAGCTCAAAAAGCACACTTTTCACAGCCAAGTGGCTGCAATCATCATCTTCTTGATGGAAAAGGTGGTTTTGTGTCTTTTTATGCCCTAAATTGGCAGATTTTTCACTTTTTAGCATGAGTGACCACTGTGATTTGGTCCCGGTATGTGACTGCATATGGTGAAATAAGCGTTTTCAGAGCGTAAAAAGCTCAAAAAGCACACTTTTCACAGCCAAGTGGCTGCAATCATCATCTTCTTGATGGAAAAGGTGGTTTTGTGTCTTTTTATGCCCTGTTTTGCCAGATTTTTCACTTTTTAGCATCAGTGACCACTGTGATTTGGTCCCGGTATGTGACTGCATATGGTGAAATAAGCGTTTTCAGAGCGTAAAAAGCTCAAAAAGCACACTTTTCACAGCCAAGTGGCTGCAATCATCATCTTCTTGATGGAAAAGGTGGTTTTGTGTCTTTTTATGCCCTAAATTGGCAGATTTTTCACTTTTTAGCATGAGTGACCACTGTGATTTGGTCCCGGTATGTGACTGCATATGGTGAAATAAGCGTTTTCAGAGCGTAAAAAGCTCAAAAAGCACACTTTTCACAGCCAAGTGGCTGCAATCATCATCTTCTTGATGGAAAAGGTGGTTTTGTGTCTTTTTATGCCCTAAATTGGCAGATTTTTCACTTTTTAGCATCAGTGACCACTCTGATTTGGTCCCGGTATGTGACTGCATATGGTGAAATAAGCGTTTTCAGAGCGTAAAAAGCTCAAAAAGCACACTTTTCACAGCCAAGTGGCTGCAATCATCATCTTCTTGATGGAAAAGGTGGTTTTGTGTCTTTTTATGCCCTGTTTTGCCAGATTTATGACTTTTTAGCATGAGTGACCACTCTGTGATTTGGTCCCGGTATGTGACTGCATATGGTGAAATAAGCGTTTTCAGAGCGTAAAAAGCTCAAAAAGCACACTTTTCACAGCCAAGTGGCTGCAATCATCATCTTCTTGATGGAAAAGGTGGTTTTGTGTCTTTTTATGCCCTAAATTGGCAGATTTTTCACTTTTTAGCATGAGTGACCACTGTGATTTGGTCCCGGTATGTGACTGCATATGGTGAAATAAGCGTTTTCAGAGCGTAAAAAGCTCAAAAAGCACACTTTTCACAGCCAAGTGGCTGCAATCATCATCTTCTTGATGGAAAAGGTGGTTTTGTTTCTTTTTATGCCCTAAATTGGCAGATTTTTCACTTTTTAGCATGAGTGACCACTGTGATTTGGTCCCAGTATGTGACTGCATATGGTGAAATAAGCGTTTTCAGAGCGTAAAAAGCTCAAAAGGCACACTTTTCACAGCCAAGTGGCTGCAATCATCATCTTCTTGATGGAAAAGGTGGTTTTGTGTCTTTTTATGCCCTGTTTTGCCAGATTTATGACTTTTTAGCATGAGTGACCACTCTGTGATTTGGTCCCGGTATGTGACTGCATATGGTGAAATAAGCGTTTTCAGAGCGTAAAAAGCTCAAAAAGCACACTTTTCACAGCCAAGTGGCTGCAATCATCATCTTCTTGATGGAAAAGGTGGTTTTGTGTCTTTTTATGCCCTAAATTGGCAGATTTTTCACTTTTTAGCATGAGTGACCACTGTGATTTGGTCCCGGTATGTGACTGCATATGGTGAAATAAGCGTTTTCAGAGCGTAAAAAGCTCAAAAAGCACACTTTTCACAGCCAAGTGGCTGCAATCATCATCTTCTTGATGGAAAAGGTGGTTTTGTGTCTTTTTATGCCCTGTTTTAGCAGATTTTTAACTTTTTAGCATCAGTGACCACTGTGATTTGGTCCCGGTATGTGACTGCATATGGTGAAATAAGCGTTTTCAGAGCGTAAAAAGCTCAAAAAGCACACTTTTCACAGCCAAGTGGCTGCAATCATCATCTTCTTGATGGAAAAGGTGGTTTTGTGTCTTTTTATGCCCTAAATTGGCAGATTTTTCACTTTTTAGCATGAGTGACCACTGTGATTTGGTCCCGGTATGTGACTGCATATGGTGAAATAAGCGTTTTCAGAGCGTAAAAAGCTCAAAAAGCACACTTTTCACAGCCAAGTGGCTGCAATCATCATCTTCTTGATGGAAATGGTGGTTTTGTGTCTTTTTATGCCCTAAATTGGCAGATTTTTCACTTTTTAGCATGAGTGACCACTCTGATTTGGTCCCGGTATGTGACTGCATATGGTGAAATAAGCGTTTTCAGAGCGTAAAAAGCTCAAAAAGCACACTTTTCACAGCCAAGTGGCTGCAATCATCATCTTCTTGATGGAAAAGGTGGTTTTGTGTCTTTTTATGCCCTAAATTGGCAGATTTTTCACTTTTTAGCATGAGTGACCACTGTGATTTGGTCCCGGTATGTGACTGCATATGGTGAAATAAGCGTTTTCAGAGCGTAAAAAGCTCAAAAAGCACACTTTTCACAGCCAAGTGGCTGCAATCATCATCTTCTTGATGGAAAAGGTGGTTTTGTGTCTTTTTATGCCCTGTTTTGCCAGATTTTTCACTTTTTAGCATGAGTGACCACTGTGATTTGGTCCCGGTATGTGACTGCATATGGTGAAATAAGCGTTTTCAGAGCGTAAAAAGCTCAAACAGCACACTTTTCACAGCCAAGTGGCTGCAATCATCATCTTCTTGATGGAAAAGGTGGTTTTGTGTCTTTTTATGCCGTAAATTGGCAGATTTTTCACTTTTTAGCATGAGTGACCACTGTGATTTGGTCCCGGTATGTGACTGCATATGGTGAAATAAGCGTTTTCAGAGCGTAAAAAGCTCAAAAAGCACACTTTTCACAGCCAAGTGGCTGCAATCATCATCTTCTTGATGGAAAAGGTGGTTTTGTGTCTTTTTATGCCCTAAATTGGCAGATTTTTCACTTTTTAGCATGAGTGACCACTGTGATTTGGTCCCGGTATGTGACTGCATATGGTGAAATAAGCGTTTTCAGAGCGTAAAAAGCTCAAAAAGCACACTTTTCACAGCCAAGTGGCTGCAATCATCATCTTCTTGATGGAAAAGGTGGTTTTGTGTCTTTTTATGCCCTGTTTTGCCAGATTTTTCACTTTTTAGCATCAGTGACCACTGTGATTTGGTCCCGGTATGTGACTGCATATGGTGAAATAAGCGTTTTCAGAGCGTAAAAAGCTCAAAAAGCACACTTTTCACAGCCAAGTGGCTGCAATCATCATCTTCTTGATGGAAAAGGTGGTTTTGTGTCTTTTTATGCCCTGTTTTGCCAGATTTTTCACTTTTTAGCATCAGTGACCACTCTGATTTGGTCCCGGTATGTGACTGCATATGGTGAAATAAGCGTTTTCAGAGCGTAAAAAGCTCAAAAAGCACACTTTTCACAGCCAAGTGGCTGCAATCATCATCTTCTTGATGGAAAAGGTGGTTTTGTGTCTTTTTATGCCCTAAATTGGCAGATTTTTCACTTTTTAGCATCAGTGACCACTCTGATTTGGTCCCGGTATGTGACTGCATATGGTGAAATAAGCGTTTTCAGAGCGTAAAAAGCTCAAAAAGCACACTTTTCACAGCCAAGTGGCTGCAATCATCATCTTCTTGATGGAAAAGGTGGTTTTGTGTCTTTTTATGCCCTAAATTGGCAGATTTTTCACTTTTTAGCATCAGTGACCACTCTGATTTGGTCCCGGTATGTGACTGCATATGGTGAAATAAGCGTTTTCAGAGCGTAAAAAGCTCAAAAAGCACACTTTTCACAGCCAAGTGGCTGCAATCATCATCTTCTTGATGGAAAAGGTGGTTTTGTGTCTTTTTATGCCCTGTTTTGCCAGATTTATGACTTTTTAGCATGAGTGACCACTCTGTGATTTGGTCCCGGTATGTGACTGCATATGGTGAAATAAGCGTTTTCAGAGCGTAAAAAGCTCAAAAAGCACACTTTTCACAGCCAAGTGGCTGCAATCATCATCTTCTTGATGGAAAAGGTGGTTTTGTGTCTTTTTATGCCCTAAATTGGCAGATTTTTCACTTTTTAGCATGAGTGACCACTGTGATTTGGTCCCGGTATGTGACTGCATATGGTGAAATAAGCGTTTTCAGAGCGTAAAAAGCTCAAAAAGCACACTTTTCACAGCCAAGTGGCTGCAATCATCATCTTCTTGATGGAAAAGGTGGTTTTGTGTCTTTTTATGCCCTAAATTGGCAGATTTTTCACTTTTTAGCATGAGTGACCACTGTGATTTGGTCCCGGTATGTGACTGCATATGGTGAAATAAGCGTTTTCAGAGCGTAAAAAGCTCAAAAAGCACACTTTTCACAGCTAAGTGGCTGCAATCATCATCTTCTTGATGGAAAAGGTGGTTTTGTGTCTTTTTATGCCCTGTTTTAGCAGATTTTTCACTTTTTAGCATGAGTGACCACTGTGATTTGGTCCCGGTATGTGACTGCATATGGTGAAATAAGCGTTTTCAGAGCGTAAAAAGCTCAAAAAGCACACTTTTCACAGCCAAGTGGCTGCAATCATCATCTTCTTGATGGAAAAGGTGGTTTTGTGTCTTTTTATGCCCTAAATTGGCAGATTTTTCACTTTTTAGCATGAGTGACCACTGTGATTTGGTCCCGGTATGTGACTGCATATGGTGAAATAAGCGTTTTCAGAGCGTAAAAAGCTCAAAAAGCACACTTTTCACAGCCAAGTGGCTGCAATCATCATCTTCTTGATGGAAAAGGTGGTTTTGTGTCTTTTTATGCCCTGTTTTAGCAGATTTTTCACTTTTTAGCATCAGTGACCACTGTGATTTGGTCCCGGTATGTGACTGCATATGGTGAAATAAGCGTTTTCAGAGCGTAAAAAGCTCAAAAAGCACACTTTTCACAGCCAAGTGGCTGCAATCATCATCTTCTTGATGGAAAAGGTGGTTTTGTGTCTTTTTATGCCCTAAATTGGCAGATTTTTCACTTTTTAGCATGAGTGACCACTGTGATTTGGTCCCGGTATGTGACTGCATATGGTGAAATAAGCGTTTTCAGAGCGTAAAAAGCTCAAAAAGCACACTTTTCACAGCCAAGTGGCTGCAATCATCATCTTCTTGATGGAAAAGGTGGTTTTGTGTCTTTTTATGCCCTGTTTTAGCAGATTTTTCACTTTTTAGCATGAGTGACCACTGTGATTTGGTCCCGGTATGTGACTGCATATGGTGAAATAAGCGTTTTCAGAGCGTAAAAAGCTCAAAAAGCACACTTTTCACAGCCAAGTGGCTGCAATCATCATCTTCTTGATGGAAAAGGTGGTTTTGTGTCTTTTTATGCCCTAAATTGGCAGATTTTTCACTTTTTAGCATGAGTGACCACTGTGATTTGGTCCCGGTATGTGACTGCATATGGTGAAATAAGCGTTTTCAGAGCGTAAAAAGCTCAAAAAGCACACTTTTCACAGCCAAGTGGCTGCAATCATCATCTTCTTGATGGAAAAGGTGGTTTTGTGTCTTTTTATGCCCTGTTTTAGCAGATTTTTCACTTTTTAGCATCAGTGACCACTGTGATTTGGTCCCGGTATGTGACTGCATATGGTGAAATAAGCGTTTTCAGAGCGTAAAAAGCTCAAAAAGCACACTTTTCACAGCCAAGTGGCTGCAATCATCATCTTCTTGATGGAAAAGGTGGTTTTGTGTCTTTTTATGCCCTAAATTGGCAGATTTTTCACTTTTTAGCATGAGTGACCACTGTGATTTGGTCCCGGTATGTGACTGCATATGGTGAAATAAGCGTTTTCAGAGCGTAAAAAGCTCAAAAAGCACACTTTTCACAGCCAAGTGGCTGCAATCATCATCTTCTTGATGGAAAAGGTGGTTTTGTGTCTTTTTATGCCCTGTTTTGCCAGATTTTTCACTTTTTAGCATGAGTGACCACTGTGATTTGGTCCCGGTATGTGACTGCATATGGTGAAATAAGCGTTTTCAGAGCGTAAAAAGCTCAAACAGCACACTTTTCACAGCCAAGTGGCTGCAATCATCATCTTCTTGATGGAAAAGGTGGTTTTGTGTCTTTTTATGCCCTGTTTTGCCAGATTTTTCACTTTTTAGCATCAGTGACCACTGTGATTTGGTCCCGGTATGTGACTGCATATGGTGAAATAAGCGTTTTCAGAGCGTAAAAAGCTCAAAAAGCACACTTTTCACAGCCAAGTGGCTGCAATCATCATCTTCTTGATGGAAAAGGTGGTTTTGTGTCTTTTTATGCCCTGTTTTGCCAGATTTTTCACTTTTTAGCATGAGTGACCACTCTGATTTGGTCCCGGTATGTGACTGCATATGGTGAAATAAGCGTTTTCAGAGCGTAAAAAGCTCAAAAAGCACACTTTTCACAGCCAAGTGGCTGCAATCATCATCTTCTTGATGGAAAAGGTGGTTTTGTGTCTTTTTATGCCCTAAATTGGCAGATTTTTCACTTTTTAGCATGAGTGACCACTGTGATTTGGTCCCGGTATGTGACTGCATATGGTGAAATAAGCGTTTTCAGAGCGTAAAAAGCTCAAAAAGCACACTTTTCACAGCCAAGTGGCTGCAATCATCATCTTCTTGATGGAAAAGGTGGTTTTGTGTCTTTTTATGCCCTGTTTTGCCAGATTTTTCACTTTTTAGCATCAGTGACCACTCTGATTTGGTCCCGGTATGTGACTGCATATGGTGAAATAAGCGTTTTCAGAGCGTAAAAAGCTCAAAAAGCACACTTTTCACAGCCAAGTGGCTGCAATCATCATCTTCTTGATGGAAAAGGTGGTTTTGTGTCTTTTTATGCCCTGTTTTGCCAGATTTATGACTTTTTAGCATGAGTGACCACTCTGTGATTTGGTCCCGGTATGTGACTGCATATGGTGAAATAAGCGTTTTCAGAGCGTAAAAAGCTCAAAAAGCACACTTTTCACAGCCAAGTGGCTGCAATCATCATCTTCTTGATGGAAAAGGTGGTTTTGTGTCTTTTTATGCCCTAAATTGGCAGATTTTTCACTTTTTAGCATCAGTGACCACTCTGATTTGGTCCCGGTATGTGACTGCATATGGTGAAATAAGCGTTTTCAGAGCGTAAAAAGCTCAAAAAGCACACTTTTCACAGCCAAGTGGCTGCAATCATCATCTTCTTGATGGAAAAGGTGGTTTTGTGTCTTTTTATGCCCTAAATTGGCAGATTTTTCACTTTTTAGCATGAGTGACCACTGTGATTTGGTCCCGGTATGTGACTGCATATGGTGAAATAAGCGTTTTCAGAGCGTAAAAAGCTCAAAAAGCACACTTTTCACAGCCAAGTGGCTGCAATCATCATCTTCTTGATGGAAAAGGTGGTTTTGTGTCTTTTTATGCCCTGTTTTGCCAGATTTTTCACTTTTTAGCATCAGTGACCACTGTGATTTGGTCCCGGTATGTGACTGCATATGGTGAAATAAGCGTTTTCAGAGCGTAAAAAGCTCAAAAAGCACACTTTTCACAGCCAAGTGGCTGCAATCATCATCTTCTTGATGGAAAAGGTGGTTTTGTGTCTTTTTATGCCCTGTTTTGCCAGATTTTTCACTTTTTAGCATCAGTGACCACTCTGATTTGGTCCCGGTATGTGACTGCATATGGTGAAATAAGCGTTTTCAGAGCGTAAAAAGCTCAAAAAGCACACTTTTCACAGCCAAGTGGCTGCAATCATCATCTTCTTGATGGAAAAGGTGGTTTTGTGTCTTTTTATGCCCTAAATTGGCAGATTTTTCACTTTTTAGCATCAGTGACCACTCTGATTTGGTCCCGGTATGTGACTGCATATGGTGAAATAAGCGTTTTCAGAGCGTAAAAAGCTCAAAAAGCACACTTTTCACAGCCAAGTGGCTGCAATCATCATCTTCTTGATGGAAAAGGTGGTTTTGTGTCTTTTTATGCCCTAAATTGGCAGATTTTTCACTTTTTAGCATCAGTGACCACTCTGATTTGGTCCCGGTATGTGACTGCATATGGTGAAATAAGCGTTTTCAGAGCGTAAAAAGCTCAAAAAGCACACTTTTCACAGCCAAGTGGCTGCAATCATCATCTTCTTGATGGAAAAGGTGGTTTTGTGTCTTTTTATGCCCTGTTTTGCCAGATTTATGACTTTTTAGCATGAGTGACCACTCTGTGATTTGGTCCCGGTATGTGACTGCATATGGTGAAATAAGCGTTTTCAGAGCGTAAAAAGCTCAAAAAGCACACTTTTCACAGCCAAGTGGCTGCAATCATCATCTTCTTGATGGAAAAGGTGGTTTTGTGTCTTTTTATGCCCTAAATTGGCAGATTTTTCACTTTTTAGCATGAGTGACCACTGTGATTTGGTCCCGGTATGTGACTGCATATGGTGAAATAAGCGTTTTCAGAGCGTAAAAAGCTCAAAAAGCACACTTTTCACAGCCAAGTGGCTGCAATCATCATCTTCTTGATGGAAAAGGTGGTTTTGTGTCTTTTTATGCCCTAAATTGGCAGATTTTTCACTTTTTAGCATGAGTGACCACTGTGATTTGGTCCCGGTATGTGACTGCATATGGTGAAATAAGCGTTTTCAGAGCGTAAAAAGCTCAAAAAGCACACTTTTCACAGCTAAGTGGCTGCAATCATCATCTTCTTGATGGAAAAGGTGGTTTTGTGTCTTTTTATGCCCTGTTTTAGCAGATTTTTCACTTTTTAGCATGAGTGACCACTGTGATTTGGTCCCGGTATGTGACTGCATATGGTGAAATAAGCGTTTTCAGAGCGTAAAAAGCTCAAAAAGCACACTTTTCACAGCCAAGTGGCTGCAATCATCATCTTCTTGATGGAAAAGGTGGTTTTGTGTCTTTTTATGCCCTAAATTGGCAGATTTTTCACTTTTTAGCATGAGTGACCACTGTGATTTGGTCCCGGTATGTGACTGCATATGGTGAAATAAGCGTTTTCAGAGCGTAAAAAGCTCAAAAAGCACACTTTTCACAGCCAAGTGGCTGCAATCATCATCTTCTTAATGGAAAAGGTGGTTTTGTGTCTTTTTATGCCCTGTTTTAGCAGATTTTTCACTTTTTAGCATCAGTGACCACTGTGATTTGGTCCCGGTATGTGACTGCATATGGTGAAATAAGCGTTTTCAGAGCGTAAAAAGCTCAAAAAGCACACTTTTCACAGCCAAGTGGCTGCAATCATCATCTTCTTGATGGAAAAGGTGGTTTTGTGTCTTTTTATGCCCTAAATTGGCAGATTTTTCACTTTTTAGCATGAGTGACCACTGTGATTTGGTCCCGGTATGTGACTGCATATGGTGAAATAAGCGTTTTCAGAGCGTAAAAAGCTCAAAAAGCACACTTTTCACAGCCAAGTGGCTGCAATCATCATCTTCTTGATGGAAAAGGTGGTTTTGTGTCTTTTTATGCCCTGTTTTAGCAGATTTTTCACTTTTTAGCATGAGTGACCACTGTGATTTGGTCCCGGTATGTGACTGCATATGGTGAAATAAGCGTTTTCAGAGCGTAAAAAGCTCAAAAAGCACACTTTTCACAGCCAAGTGGCTGCAATCATCATCTTCTTGATGGAAAAGGTGGTTTTGTGTCTTTTTATGCCCTAAATTGGCAGATTTTTCACTTTTTAGCATGAGTGACCACTGTGATTTGGTCCCGGTATGTGACTGCATATGGTGAAATAAGCGTTTTCAGAGCGTAAAAAGCTCAAAAAGCACACTTTTCACAGCCAAGTGGCTGCAATCATCATCTTCTTGATGGAAAAGGTGGTTTTGTGTCTTTTTATGCCCTGTTTTAGCAGATTTTTCACTTTTTAGCATCAGTGACCACTGTGATTTGGTCCCGGTATGTGACTGCATATGGTGAAATAAGCGTTTTCAGAGCGTAAAAAGCTCAAAAAGCACACTTTTCACAGCCAAGTGGCTGCAATCATCATCTTCTTGATGGAAAAGGTGGTTTTGTGTCTTTTTATGCCCTAAATTGGCAGATTTTTCACTTTTTAGCATGAGTGACCACTGTGATTTGGTCCCGGTATGTGACTGCATATGGTGAAATAAGCGTTTTCAGAGCGTAAAAAGCTCAAAAAGCACACTTTTCACAGCCAAGTGGCTGCAATCATCATCTTCTTGATGGAAAAGGTGGTTTTGTGTCTTTTTATGCCCTGTTTTGCCAGATTTTTCACTTTTTAGCATGAGTGACCACTGTGATTTGGTCCCGGTATGTGACTGCATATGGTGAAATAAGCGTTTTCAGAGCGTAAAAAGCTCAAACAGCACACTTTTCACAGCCAAGTGGCTGCAATCATCATCTTCTTGATGGAAAAGGTGGTTTTGTGTCTTTTTATGCCCTGTTTTGCCAGATTTTTCACTTTTTAGCATCAGTGACCACTGTGATTTGGTCCCGGTATGTGACTGCATATGGTGAAATAAGCGTTTTCAGAGCGTAAAAAGCTCAAAAAGCACACTTTTCACAGCCAAGTGGCTGCAATCATCATCTTCTTGATGGAAAAGGTGGTTTTGTGTCTTTTTATGCCCTGTTTTGCCAGATTTTTCACTTTTTAGCATGAGTGACCACTCTGATTTGGTCCCGGTATGTGACTGCATATGGTGAAATAAGCGTTTTCAGAGCGTAAAAAGCTCAAAAAGCACACTTTTCACAGCCAAGTGGCTGCAATCATCATCTTCTTGATGGAAAAGGTGGTTTTGTGTCTTTTTATGCCCTAAATTGGCAGATTTTTCACTTTTTAGCATGAGTGACCACTGTGATTTGGTCCCGGTATGTGACTGCATATGGTGAAATAAGCGTTTTCAGAGCGTAAAAAGCTCAAAAAGCACACTTTTCACAGCCAAGTGGCTGCAATCATCATCTTCTTGATGGAAAAGGTGGTTTTGTGTCTTTTTATGCCCTGTTTTGCCAGATTTTTCACTTTTTAGCATCAGTGACCACTCTGATTTGGTCCCGGTATGTGACTGCATATGGTGAAATAAGCGTTTTCAGAGCGAAAAAAGCTCAAAAAGCACACTTTTCACAGCCAAGTGGCTGCAATCATCATCTTCTTGATGGAAAAGGTGGTTTTGTGTCTTTTTATGCCCTGTTTTGCCAGATTTATGACTTTTTAGCATGAGTGACCACTCTGTGATTTGGTCCCGGTATGTGACTGCATATGGTGAAATAAGCGTTTTCAGAGCGTAAAAAGCTCAAAAAGCACACTTTTCACAGCCAAGTGGCTGCAATCATCATCTTCTTGATGGAAAAGGTGGTTTTGTGTCTTTTTATGCCCTAAATTGGCAGATTTTTCACTTTTTAGCATCAGTGACCACTCTGATTTGGTCCCGGTATGTGACTGCATATGGTGAAATAAGCGTTTTCAGAGCGTAAAAAGCTCAAAAAGCACACTTTTCACAGCCAAGTGGCTGCAATCATCATCTTCTTGATGGAAAAGGTGGTTTTGTGTCTTTTTATGCCCTAAATTGGCAGATTTTTCACTTTTTAGCATGAGTGACCACTGTGATTTGGTCCCGGTATGTGACTGCATATGGTGAAATAAGCGTTTTCAGAGCGTAAAAAGCTCAAAAAGCACACTTTTCACAGCCAAGTGGCTGCAATCATCATCTTCTTGATGGAAAAGGTGGTTTTGTGTCTTTTTATGCCCTGTTTTGCCAGATTTTTCACTTTTTAGCATCAGTGACCACTGTGATTTGGTCCCGGTATGTGACTGCATATGGTGAAATAAGCGTTTTCAGAGCGTAAAAAGCTCAAAAAGCACACTTTTCACAGCCAAGTGGCTGCAATCATCATCTTCTTGATGGAAAAGGTGGTTTTGTGTCTTTTTATGCCCTGTTTTGCCAGATTTTTCACTTTTTAGCATCAGTGACCACTCTGATTTGGTCCCGGTATGTGACTGCATATGGTGAAATAAGCGTTTTCAGAGCGTAAAAAGCTCAAAAAGCACACTTTTCACAGCCAAGTGGCTGCAATCATCATCTTCTTGATGGAAAAGGTGGTTTTGTGTCTTTTTATGCCCTAAATTGGCAGATTTTTCACTTTTTAGCATCAGTGACCACTCTGATTTGGTCCCGGTATGTGACTGCATATGGTGAAATAAGCGTTTTCAGAGCGTAAAAAGCTCAAAAAGCACACTTTTCACAGCCAAGTGGCTGCAATCATCATCTTCTTGATGGAAAAGGTGGTTTTGTGTCTTTTTATGCCCTAAATTGGCAGATTTTTCACTTTTTAGCATCAGTGACCACTCTGATTTGGTCCCGGTATGTGACTGCATATGGTGAAATAAGCGTTTTCAGAGCGTAAAAAGCTCAAAAAGCACACTTTTCACAGCCAAGTGGCTGCAATCATCATCTTCTTGATGGAAAAGGTGGTTTTGTGTCTTTTTATGCCCTGTTTTGCCAGATTTATGACTTTTTAGCATGAGTGACCACTCTGTGATTTGGTCCCGGTATGTGACTGCATATGGTGAAATAAGCGTTTTCAGAGCGTAAAAAGCTCAAAAAGCACACTTTTCACAGCCAAGTGGCTGCAATCATCATCTTCTTGATGGAAAAGGTGGTTTTGTGTCTTTTTATGCCCTAAATTGGCAGATTTTTCACTTTTTAGCATGAGTGACCACTGTGATTTGGTCCCGGTATGTGACTGCATATGGTGAAATAAGCGTTTTCAGAGCGTAAAAAGCTCAAAAAGCACACTTTTCACAGCCAAGTGGCTGCAATCATCATCTTCTTGATGGAAAAGGTGGTTTTGTGTCTTTTTATGCCCTAAATTGGCAGATTTTTCACTTTTTAGCATGAGTGACCACTGTGATTTGGTCCCGGTATGTGACTGCATATGGTGAAATAAGCGTTTTCAGAGCGTAAAAAGCTCAAAAAGCACACTTTTCACAGCTAAGTGGCTGCAATCATCATCTTCTTGATGGAAAAGGTGGTTTTGTGTCTTTTTATGCCCTGTTTTAGCAGATTTTTCACTTTTTAGCATGAGTGACCACTGTGATTTGGTCCCGGTATGTGACTGCATATGGTGAAATAAGCGTTTTCAGAGCGTAAAAAGCTCAAAAAGCACACTTTTCACAGCCAAGTGGCTGCAATCATCATCTTCTTGATGGAAAAGGTGGTTTTGTGTCTTTTTATGCCCTAAATTGGCAGATTTTTCACTTTTTAGCATGAGTGACCACTGTGATTTGGTCCCGGTATGTGACTGCATATGGTGAAATAAGCGTTTTCAGAGCGTAAAAAGCTCAAAAAGCACACTTTTCACAGCCAAGTGGCTGCAATCATCATCTTCTTGATGGAAAAGGTGGTTTTGTGTCTTTTTATGCCCTGTTTTAGCAGATTTTTCACTTTTTAGCATCAGTGACCACTGTGATTTGGTCCCGGTATGTGACTGCATATGGTGAAATAAGCGTTTTCAGAGCGTAAAAAGCTCAAAAAGCACACTTTTCACAGCCAAGTGGCTGCAATCATCATCTTCTTGATGGAAAAGGTGGTTTTGTGTCTTTTTATGCCCTAAATTGGCAGATTTTTCACTTTTTAGCATGAGTGACCACTGTGATTTGGTCCCGGTATGTGACTGCATATGGTGAAATAAGCGTTTTCAGAGCGTAAAAAGCTCAAAAAGCACACTTTTCACAGCCAAGTGGCTGCAATCATCATCTTCTTGATGGAAAAGGTGGTTTTGTGTCTTTTTATGCCCTGTTTTAGCAGATTTTTCACTTTTTAGCATGAGTGACCACTGTGATTTGGTCCCGGTATGTGACTGCATATGGTGAAATAAGCGTTTTCAGAGCGTAAAAAGCTCAAAAAGCACACTTTTCACAGCCAAGTGGCTGCAATCATCATCTTCTTGATGGAAAAGGTGGTTTTGTGTCTTTTTATGCCCTAAATTGGCAGATTTTTCACTTTTTAGCATGAGTGACCACTGTGATTTGGTCCCGGTATGTGACTGCATATGGTGAAATAAGCGTTTTCAGAGCGTAAAAAGCTCAAAAAGCACACTTTTCACAGCCAAGTGGCTGCAATCATCATCTTCTTGATGGAAAAGGTGGTTTTGTGTCTTTTTATGCCCTGTTTTAGCAGATTTTTCACTTTTTAGCATCAGTGACCACTGTGATTTGGTCCCGGTATGTGACTGCATATGGTGAAATAAGCGTTTTCAGAGCGTAAAAAGCTCAAAAAGCACACTTTTCACAGCCAAGTGGCTGCAATCATCATCTTCTTGATGGAAAAGGTGGTTTTGTGTCTTTTTATGCCCTAAATTGGCAGATTTTTCACTTTTTAGCATGAGTGACCACTGTGATTTGGTCCCGGTATGTGACTGCATATGGTGAAATAAGCGTTTTCAGAGCGTAAAAAGCTCAAAAAGCACACTTTTCACAGCCAAGTGGCTGCAATCATCATCTTCTTGATGGAAAAGGTGGTTTTGTGTCTTTTTATGCCCTGTTTTGCCAGATTTTTCACTTTTTAGCATGAGTGACCACTGTGATTTGGTCCCGGTATGTGACTGCATATGGTGAAATAAGCGTTTTCAGAGCGTAAAAAGCTCAAACAGCACACTTTTCACAGCCAAGTGGCTGCAATCATCATCTTCTTGATGGAAAAGGTGGTTTTGTGTCTTTTTATGCCCTAAATTGGCAGATTTTTCACTTTTTAGCATCAGTGACCACTCTGATTTGGTCCCGGTATGTGACTGCATATGGTGAAATAAGCGTTTTCAGAGCGTAAAAAGCTCAAAAAGCACACTTTTCACAGCCAAGTGGCTGCAATCATCATCTTCTTGATGGAAAAGGTGGTTTTGTGTCTTTTTATGCCCTGTTTTAGCAGATTTTTCACTTTTTAGCATCAGTGACCACTCTGATTTGGTCCCGGTATGTGACTGCATATGGTGAAATAAGCGTTTTCAGAGCGTAAAAAGCTCAAAAAGCACACTTTTCACAGCCAAGTGGCTGCAATCATCATCTTCTTGATGGAAAAGGTGGTCTTGTGTCTTTTTATGCCCTAAATTGGCAGATTTTTCACTTTTTAGCATCAGTGACCACTCTGATTTGGTCCCGGTATGTGACTGCATATGGTGAAATAAGCGTTTTCAGAGCGTAAAAAGCTCAAAAAGCACACTTTTCACAGCCAAGTGGCTGCAATCATCATCTTCTTGATGGAAAAGGTGGTTTTGTGTCTTTTTATGCCCTGTTTTAGCAGATTTTTCACTTTTTAGCATGAGTGACCACTGTGATTTGGTCCCGGTATGTGACTGCATATGGTGAAATAAGCGTTTTCAGAGCGTAAAAAGCTCAAAAAGCACACTTTTCACAGCAAAGTGGCTGCAATCATCATCTTCTTGATGGAAAAGGTGGTTTTGTGTCTTTTTATGCCCTAAATTGGCAGATTTTTCACTTTTTAGCATGAGTGACCACTGTGATTTGGTCCCGGTATGTGACTGCATATGGTGAAATAAGCGTTTTCAGAGCGTAAAAAGCTCAAAAGGCACACTTTTCACAGCCAAGTGGCTGCAATCATCATCTTCTTGATGGAAAAGGTGGTTTTGTGTCTTTTTATGCCCTGTTTTGGCAGATTTTTCACTTTTTAGCATCAGTGACCACTCTGATTTGGTCCCGGTATGTGACTGCATATGGTGAAATAAGCGTTTTCAGAGCGTAAAAAGCTCAAAAAGCACACTTTTCACAGCCAACTGGCTGCAATCATCATCTTCTTGATGGAAAAGGTGGTTTTGTGCCTTTTTATGCCCTGTTTTGCCAGATTTTTCACTTTTTAGCATCAGTGACCACTGTGATTTGGTCCCGGTATGTGACTGCATATGGTGAAATAAGCGTTTTCAGAGCGTAAAAAGCTCAAAAAGCACACTTTTCACAGCCAAGTGGCTGCAATCATCATCTTCTTGATGGAAAAGGTGGTTTTGTGTCTTTTTATGCCCTGTTTTGCCAGATTTTTCACTTTTTAGCATGAGTGACCACTGTGATTTGGTCCCGGTATGTGACTGCATATGGTGAAATAAGCGTTTTCAGAGCGTAAAAAGCTCAAAAAGCACACTTTTCACAGCCAAGTGGCTGCAATCATCATCTTCTTGATGGAAAAGGTGGTTTTGTGTCTTTTTATGCCCTGTTTTAGCAGATTTTTCACTTTTTAGCATGAGTGACCACTGTGATTTGGTCCCGGTATGTGACTGCATATGGTGAAATAAGCGTTTTCAGAGCGTAAAAAGCTCAAAAAGCACACTTTTCACAGCCAAGTGGCTGCAATCATCATCTTCTTGATGGAAAAGGTGGTTTTGTGTCTTTTTATGCCCTGTTTTAGCAGATTTTTCACTTTTTAGCATGAGTGACCACTGTGATTTGGTCCCGGTATGTGACTGCATATGGTGAAATAAGCGTTTTCAGAGCGTAAAAAGCTCAAAAAGCACACTTTTCACAGCCAAGTGGCTGCAATCATCATCTTCTTGATGGAAAAGGTGGTTTTGTGTCTTTTTATGCCCTAAATTGGCAGATTTTTCACTTTTTAGCATCAGTGACCACTCTGATTTGGTCCCGGTATATGACTGCATATGGTGAAATAAGCGTTTTCAGAGCGTAAAAAGCTCAAAAAGCACACTTTTCACAGCCAAGTGGCTGCAATCATCATCTTCTTGATGGAAAAGGTGGTCTTGTGTCTTTTTATGCCCTAAATTGGCAGATTTTTCACTTTTTAGCATCAGTGACCACTCTGATTTGGTCCCGGTATGTGACTGCATATGGTGAAATAAGCGTTTTCAGAGCGTAAAAAGCTCAAAAAGCACACTTTTCACAGCCAAGTGGCTGCAATCATCATCTTCTTGATGGAAAAGGTGGTTTTGTGTCTTTTTATGCCCTGTTTTGGCAGATTTTTCACTTTTTAGCATGAGTGACCACTCTGATTTGGTCCCGGTATGTGACTGCATATGGTGAAATAAGCGTTTTCAGAGCGTAAAAAGCTCAAAAAGCACACTTTTCACAGCCAAGTGGCTGCAATCATCATCTTCTTGATGGAAAAGGTGGTTTTGTGCCTTTTTATGCCCTGTTTTGGCAGATTTTTCACTTTTTAGCATCAGTGACCACTGTGATTTGGTCCCGGTATGTGACTGCATATGGTGAAATAAGCGTTTTCAGAGCGTAAAAAGCTCAAAAAGCACACTTTTCACAGCCAAGTGGCTGCAATCATCATCTTCTTGATGGAAAAGGTGGTTTTGTGTCTTTTTATGCCCTGTTTTGCCAGATTTTTCACTTTTTAGCATCAGTGACCACTGTGATTTGGTCCCGGTATGTGACTGCATATGGTGAAATAAGCGTTTTCAGAGCGTAAAAAGCTCAAAAAGCACACTTTTCACAGCCAAGTGGCTGCAATCATCATCTTCTTGATGGAAAAGGTGGATTTGTGTCTTTTTATGCCCTGTTTTGCCAGATTTTTCACTTTTTAGCATCAGTGACCACTCTGATTTGGTCCCGGTATGTGACTGCATATGGTGAAATAAGCGTTTTCAGAGCGTAAAAAGCTCAAAAAGCACACTTTTCACAGCCAAGTGGCTGCAATCATCATCTTCTTGATGGAAAAGGTGGTTTTGTGTCTTTTTATGCCCTGTTTTAGCAGATTTTTCACTTTTTAGCATCAGTGACCACTCTGATTTGGTCCCGGTATGTGACTGCATATGGTGAAATAAGCGTTTTCAGAGCGTAAAAAGCTCAAAAAGCACACTTTTCACAGCCAAGTGGCTGCAATCATCATCTTCTTGATGGAAAAGGTGGTTTTGTGTCTTTTTATGCCCTAAATTGGCAGATTTTTCACTTTTTAGCATCAGTGACCACTCTGATTTGGTCCCGGTATGTGACTGCATATGGTGAAATAAGCGTTTTCAGAGCGTAAAAAGCTCAAAAAGCACACTTTTCACAGCCAAGTGGCTGCAATCATCATCTTCTTGATGGAAAAGGTGGTTTTGTGTCTTTTTATGCCCTGTTTTAGCAGATTTTTCACTTTTTAGCATCAGTGACCACTCTGATTTGGTCCCGGTATGTGACTGCATATGGTGAAATAAGCGTTTTCAGAGCGTAAAAAGCTCAAAAAGCACACTTTTCACAGCCAAGTGGCTGCAATCATCATCTTCTTGATGGAAAAGGTGGTTTTGTGTCTTTTTATGCCCTGTTTTGCCAGATTTTTCACTTTTTAGCATCAGTGAACACTGTGATTTGGTCCCGGTATGTGACTGCATATGGTGAAATAAGCGTTTTCAGAGCGTAAAAAGCTCAAAAAGCACACTTTTCACAGCCAAGTGGCTGCAATCATCATCTTCTTGATGGAAAAGGTGGTTTTGTGTCTTTTTATGCCCTGTTTTGCCAGATTTTTCACTTTTTAGCATCAGCGACCACTCTGATTTGGTCCCGGTATGTGACTGCATATGGTGAAATAAGCGTTTTCAGAGCGTAAAAAGCTCAAAAAGCACACTTTTCACAGCCAAGTGGCTGCAATCATCATCTTCTTGATGGAAAAGGTGGTTTTGTGTCTTTTTATGCCCTGTTTTGCCAGATTTTTCACTTTTTAGCATCAGTGACCACTGTGATTTGGTCCCGGTATGTGACTGCATATGGTGAAATAAGCGTTTTCAGAGCGTAAAAAGCTCAGAAAGCACACTTTTCACAGCCAAGTGGCTGCAATCATCATCTTCTTGATGGAAAAGGTGGTTTTGTGTCTTTTTATGCCCTAAATTGGCAGATTTTTCACTTTTTAGCATCAGTGACCACTCTGATTTGGTCCCGGTATGTGACTGCATATGGTGAAATAAGCGTTTTCAGAGCGTAAAAAGCTCAAAAAGCACACTTTTCACAGCCAAGTGGCTGCAATCATCATCTTCTTGATGGAAAAGGTGGTTTTGTGTCTTTTTATGCCCTGTTTTGCCAGATTTTTCACTTTTTAGCATGAGTGACCACTCTGATTTGGTCCCGGTATGTGACTGCATATGGTGAAATAAGCGTTTTCAGAGCGTAAAAAGCTCAAAAAGCACACTTTTCACAGCCAAGTGGCTGCAATCATCATCTTCTTGATGGAAAAGGTGGTTTTGTGTCTTTTTATGCCCTAAATTGGCAGATTTTTCACTTTTTAGCATCAGTGACCACTCTGATTTGGTCCCGGTATGTGACTGCATATGGTGAAATAAGCGTTTTCAGAGCGTAAAAAGCTCAAAAAGCACACTTTTCACAGCCAAGTGGCTGCAATCATCATCTTCTTGATGGAAAAGGTGGTTTTGTGTCTTTTTATGCCCTGTTTTGCCAGATTTTTCACTTTTTAGCATCAGTGACCACTGTGATTTGGTCCCGGTATGTGACTGCATATGGTGAAATAAGCGTTTTCAGAGCGTAAAAAGCTCAAAAAGCACACTTTTCACAGCCAAGTGGCTGCAATCATCATCTTCTTGATGGAAAAGGTGGATTTGTGTCTTTTTATGCCCTGTTTTGCCAGATTTTTCACTTTTTAGCATCAGTGACCACTCTGATTTGGTCCCGGTATGTGACTGCATATGGTGAAATAAGCGTTTTCAGAGCGTAAAAAGCTCAAAAAGCACACTTTTCACAGCCAAGTGGCTGCAATCATCATCTTCTTGATGGAAAAGGTGGTTTTGTGTCTTTTTATGCCCTGTTTTAGCAGATTTTTCACTTTTTAGCATCAGTGACCACTCTGATTTGGTCCCGGTATGTGACTGCATATGGTGAAATAAGCGTTTTCAGAGCGTAAAAAGCTCAAAAAGCACACTTTTCACAGCCAAGTGGCTGCAATCATCATCTTCTTGATGGAAAAGGTGGTTTTGTGTCTTTTTATGCCCTGTTTTGCCAGATTTTTCACTTTTTAGCATCAGTGACCACTGTGATTTGGTCCCGGTATGTGACTGCATATGGTGAAATAAGCGTTTTCAGAGCGTAAAAAGCTCAAAAAGCACACTTTTCACAGCCAAGTGGCTGCAATCATCATTTGCTTGATGGAAAAGGTGGTTTTGTGTCTTTTTATGCCCTAAATTGGCAGATTTTTCACTTTTTAGCATCAGTGACCACTCTGATTTGGTCCCGGTATGTGACTGCATATGGTGAAATAAGCGTTTTCAGAGCGTAAAAAGCTCAAAAAGCACACTTTTCACAGCCAAGTGGCTGCAATCATCATCTTCTTGATGGAAAAGGTGGTTTTGTGTCTTTTTATGCCCTGTTTTGCCAGATTTTTCACTTTTTAGCATCAGTGACCACTCTGATTTGGTCCCGGTATGTGACTGCATATGGTGAAATAAGCGTTTTCAGAGCGTAAAAAGCTCAAAAAGCACACTTTTCACAGCCAAGTGGCTGCAATCATCATCTTCTTGATGGAAAAGGTGGTTTTGTGTCTTTTTATGCCCTGTTTTGCCAGATTTTTCACTTTTTAGCATCAGTGAACACTGTGATTTGGTCCCGGTATGTGACTGCATATGGTGAAATAAGCGTTTTCAGAGCGTAAAAAGCTCAAAAAGCACACTTTTCACAGCCAAGTGGCTGCAATCATCATCTTCTTGATGGAAAAGGTGGTTTTGTGTCTTTTTATGCCCTGTTTTGCCAGATTTTTCACTTTTTAGCATCAGTGACCACTCTGATTTGGTCCCGGTATGTGACTGCATATGGTGAAATAAGCGTTTTCAGAGCGTAAAAAGCTCAGAAAGCACACTTTTCACAGCCAAGTGGCTGCAATCATCATCTTCTTGATGGAAAAGGTGGTTTTGTGTCTTTTTATGCCCTAAATTGGCAGATTTTTCACTTTTTAGCATCAGTGACCACTCTGATTTGGTCCCGGTATGTGACTGCATATGGTGAAATAAGCGTTTTCAGAGCGTAAAAAGCTCAAAAAGCACACTTTTCACAGCTAAGTGGCTGCAATCATCATCTTCTTGATGGAAAAGGTGGTTTTGTGTATTTTTATGCCCTGTTTTGCCAGATTTTTCACTTTTTAGCATCAGTGACCACTGTGATTTGGTCCCGGTATGTGACTGCATATGGTGAAATAAGCGTTTTCAGAGCGTAAAAAGCTCAAAAAGCACACTTTTCACAGCCAAGTGGCTGCAATCATCATCTTCTTGATGGAAAAGGTGGTTTTGTGTCTTTTTATGCCCTGTTTTGCCAGATTTTTCACTTTTTAGCATGAGTGACCACTGTGATTTGGTCCCGGTATGTGACTGCATATGGTGAAATAAGCGTTTTCAGAGCGTAAAAAGCTCAAAAAGCACACTTTTCACAGCCAAGTGGCTGCAATCATCATCTTCTTGATGGAAAAGGTGGTTTTGTGTCTTTTTATGCCCTGTTTTAGCAGATTTTTCACTTTTTAGCATCAGTGACCACTGTGATTTGGTCCCGGTATGTGACTGCATATGGTGAAATAAGCGTTTTCAGAGCGTAAAAAGCTCAAAAAGCACACTTTTCACAGCCAAGTGGCTGCAATCATCATCTTCTTGATGGAAAAGGTGGTTTTGTGTCTTTTTATGCCCTGTTTTGGCAGATTTTTCACTTTTTAGCATGAGTGACCACTGTGATTTGGTCCCGGTATGTGACTGCATATGGTGAAATAAGCGTTTTCAGAGCGTAAAAAGCTCAAAAAGCACACTTTTCACAGCCAAGTGGCTGCAATCATCATCTTCTTGATGGAAAAGGTGGTTTTGTGTCTTTTTATGCCCTGTTTTAGCAGATTTTTCACTTTTTAGCATCAGTGACCACTGTGATTTGGTCCCGGTATGTGACTGCATATGGTGAAATAAGCGTTTTCAGAGCGTAAAAAGCTCAAAAAGCACACTTTTCACAGCCAAGTGGCTGCAATCATCATCTTCTTGATGGAAAAGGTGGTTTTGTGTCTTTTTATGCCCTGTTTTGCCAGATTTTTCACTTTTTAGCATCAGTGACCACTCTGATTTGGTCCCGGTATGTGACTGCATATGGTGAAATAAGCGTTTTCAGAGCGTAAAAAGCTCAAAAAGCACACTTTTCACAGCCAAGTGGCTGCAATCATCATCTTCTTGATGGAAAAGGTGGTTTTGTGTCTTTTTATGCCCTGTTTTGCCAGATTTTTAACTTTTTAGCATGAGTGACCACTCTGATTTGGTCCCGGTATGTGACTGCATATGGTGAAATAAGCGTTTTCAGAGCGTAAAAAGCTCAAAAAGCACACTTTTCACAGCCAAGTGGCTGCAATCATCATCTTCTTGATGGAAAAGGTGGTTTTGTGTCTTTTTATGCCCTAAATTGGCAGATTTTTCACTTTTTAGCATCAGTGACCACTCTGATTTGGTCCCGGTATGTGACTGCATATGGTGAAATAAGCGTTTTCAGAGCGTAAAAAGCTCAAAAAGCACACTTTTCACAGCCAAGTGGCTGCAATCATCATCTTCTTGATGGAAAAGGTGGTTTTGTGTCTTTTTATGCCCTGTTTTGCCAGATTTATGACTTTTTAGCATGAGTGACCACTCTGTGATTTGGTCCCGGTATGTGACTGCATATGGTGAAATAAGCGTTTTCAGAGCGTAAAAAGCTCAAAAAGCACACTTTTCACAGCCAAGTGGCTGCAATCATCATCTTCTTGATGGAAAAGGTGGTTTTGTGTCTTTTTATGCCCTAAATTGGCAGATTTTTCACTTTTTAGCATGAGTGACCACTGTGATTTGGTCCCGGTATGTGACTGCATATGGTGAAATAAGCGTTTTCAGAGCGTAAAAAGCTCAAAAAGCACACTTTTCACAGCCAAGTGGCTGCAATCATCATCTTCTTGATGGAAAAGGTGGTTTTGTGTCTTTTTATGCCCTGTTTTGCCAGATTTTTCACTTTTTAGCATCAGTGACCACTGTGATTTGGTCCCGGTATGTGACTGCATATGGTGAAATAAGCGTTTTCAGAGCGTAAAAAGCTCAAAAAGCACAATTTTCACAGCCAAGTGGCTGCAATCATCATCTTCTTGATGGAAAAGGTGGTTTTGTGTCTTTTTATGCCCTGTTTTGCCAGATTTTTCACTTTTTAGCATGAGTGACCACTCTGATTTGGTCCCGGTATGTGACTGCATATGGTGAAATAAGCGTTTTCAGAGCGTAAAAAGCTCAAAAAGCACACTTTTCACAGCCAAGTGGCTGCAATCATCATCTTCTTGATGGAAAAGGTGGTTTTGTGTGTTTTTATGCCCTAAATTGGCAGATTTTTCACTTTTTAGCATCAGTGACCACTCTGATTTGGTCCCGGTATGTGACTGCATATGGTGAAATAAGCGTTTTCAGAGCGTAAAAAGCTCAAACAGCACACTTTTCACAGCCAAGTGGCTGCAATCATCATCTTCTTGATGGAAAAGGTGGTTTTGTGTCTTTTTATGCCCTAAATTGGCAGATTTTTCACTTTTTAGCATGAGTGACCACTGTGATTTGGTCCCGGTATGTGACTGCATATGGTGAAATAAGCGTTTTCAGAGCGTAAAAAGCTCAAAAAGCACACTTTTCACAGCCAAGTGGCTGCAATCATCATCTTCTTGATGGAAAAGGTGGTTTTGTGTCTTTTTATGCCCTGTTTTAGCAGATTTTTCACTTTTTAGCATGAGTGACCACTGTGATTTGGTCCCGGTATGTGACTGCATATGGTGAAATAAGCGTTTTCAGAGCGTAAAAAGCTCAAAAAGCACACTTTTCACAGCCAAGTGGCTGCAATCATCATCTTCTTGATGGAAAAGGTGGTTTTGTGTCTTTTTATGCCCTAAATTGGCAGATTTTTCACTTTTTAGCATCAGTGACCACTCTGATTTGGTCCCGGTATGTGACTGCATATGGTGAAATAAGCGTTTTCAGAGCGTAAAAAGCTCAAAAAGCACACTTTTCACAGCCAAGTGGCTGCAATCATCATCTTCTTGATGGAAAAGGTGGTTTTGTGTCTTTTTATGCCCTGTTTTGCCAGATTTTTCACTTTTTAGCATGAGTGACCACTGTGATTTGGTCCCGGTATGTGACTGCATATGGTGAAATAAGCGTTTTCAGAGCGTATAAAGCTCAAAAAGCACACTTTTCACAGCCAAGTGGCTGCAATCATCATCTTCTTGATGGAAAAGGTGGTTTTGTGTCTTTTTATGCCCTGTTTTGCCAGATTTTTCACTTTTTAGCATGAGTGACCACTGTGATTTGGTCCCGGTATGTGACTGCATATGGTGAAATAAGCGTTTTCAGAGCGTAAAAAGCTCAAAAAGCACACTTTTCACAGCCAAGTGGCTGCAATCATCATCTTCTTGATGGAAAAGGTGGTTTTGTGTCTTTTTATGCCCTGTTTTGCCAGATTTTTCACTTTTTAGCATCAGTGACCACTGTGATTTGGTCCCGGTATGTGACTGCATATGGTGAAATAAGCGTTTTCAGAGCGTAAAAAGCTCAAAAAGCACACTTTTCACAGCCAAGTGGCTGCAATCATCATCTTCTTGATGGAAAAGGTGGATTTGTGTCTTTTTATGCCCTGTTTTGCCAGATTTTTCACTTTTTAGCATCAGTGACCACTCTGATTTGGTCCCGGTATGTGACTGCATATGGTGAAATAAGCGTTTTCAGAGCGTAAAAAGCTCAAAAAGCACACTTTTCACAGCCAAGTGGCTGCAATCATCATCTTCTTGATGGAAAAGGTGGTTTTGTGTCTTTTTATGCCCTGTTTTAGCAGATTTTTCACTTTTTAGCATCAGTGACCACTCTGATTTGGTCCCGGTATGTGACTGCATATGGTGAAATAAGCGTTTTCAGAGCGTAAAAAGCTCAAAAAGCACACTTTTCACAGCCAAGTGGCTGCAATCATCATCTTCTTGATGGAAAAGGTGGTTTTGTGTCTTTTTATGCCCTGTTTTGCCAGATTTTTCACTTTTTAGCATCAGTGACCACTGTGATTTGGTCCCGGTATGTGACTGCATATGGTGAAATAAGCGTTTTCAGAGCGTAAAAAGCTCAAAAAGCACACTTTTCACAGCCAAGTGGCTGCAATCATCATCTTCTTGATGGAAAAGGTGGTTTTGTGTCTTTTTATGCCCTGTTTTGCCAGATTTTTCACTTTTTAGCATCAGTGACCACTGTGATTTGGTCCCGGTATGTGACTGCATATGGTGAAATAAGCGTTTTCAGAGCGTAAAAAGCTCAAAAAGCACACTTTTCACAGCCAAGTGGCTGCAATCATCATCTTCTTGATGGAAAAGGTGGTTTTGTGTCTTTTTATGCCCTGTTTTGCCAGATTTTTCACTTTTTAGCATCAGTGACCACTCTGATTTGGTCCCGGTATGTGACTGCATATGGTGAAATAAGCGTTTTCAGAGCGTAAAAAGCTCAAAAAGCACACTTTTCACAGCCAAGTGGCTGCAATCATCATCTTCTTGATGGAAAAGGTGATTTTGTGTCTTTTTATGCCCTGTTTTGCCAGATTTTTCACTTTTTAGCATCAGTGACCACTCTGATTTGGTCCCGGTATGTGACTGCATATGGTGAAATAAGCGTTTTCAGAGCGTAAAAAGCTCAAAAAGCACACTTTTCACAGCTAAGTGGCTGCAATCATCATCTTCTTGATGGAAAAGGTGGTTTTGTGTCTTTTTATGCCCTGTTTTGCCAGATTTTTCACTTTTTAGCATCAGTGACCACTGTGATTTGGTCCCGGTATGTGACTGCATATGGTGAAATAAGCGTTTTCAGAGCGTAAAAAGCTCAAAAAGCACACTTTTCACAGCCAAGTGGCTGCAATCATCATCTTCTTGATGGAAAAGGTGGTTTTGTGTCTTTTTATGCCCTGTTTTGCCAGATTTTTCACTTTTTAGCATGAGTGACCACTGTGATTTGGTCCCGGTATGTGACTGCATATGGTGAAATAAGCGTTTTCAGAGCGTAAAAAGCTCAAAAAGCACACTTTTCACAGCCAAGTGGCTGCAATCATCATCTTCTTGATGGAAAAGGTGGTTTTGTGTCTTTTTATGCCCTGTTTTAGCAGATTTTTCACTTTTTAGCATCAGTGACCACTGTGATTTGGTCCCGGTATGTGACTGCATATGGTGAAATAAGCGTTTTCAGAGCGTAAAAAGCTCAAAAAGCACACTTTTCACAGCCAAGTGGCTGCAATCATCATCTTCTTGATGGAAAAGGTGGTTTTGTGTCTTTTTATGCCCTGTTTTGGCAGATTTTTCACTTTTTAGCATGAGTGACCACTGTGATTTGGTCCCGGTATGTGACTGCATATGGTGAAATAAGCGTTTTCAGAGCGTAAAAAGCTCAAAAAGCACACTTTTCACAGCCAAGTGGCTGCAATCATCATCTTCTTGATGGAAAAGGTGGTTTTGTGTCTTTTTATGCCCTGTTTTAGCAGATTTTTCACTTTTTAGCATCAGTGACCACTGTGATTTGGTCCCGGTATGTGACTGCATATGGTGAAATAAGCGTTTTCAGAGCGTAAAAAGCTCAAAAAGCACACTTTTCACAGCCAAGTGGCTGCAATCATCATCTTCTTGATGGAAAAGGTGGTTTTGTGTCTTTTTATGCCCTGTTTTGCCAGATTTTTCACTTTTTAGCATCAGTGACCACTCTGATTTGGTCCCGGTATGTGACTGCATATGGTGAAATAAGCGTTTTCAGAGCGTAAAAAGCTCAAAAAGCACACTTTTCACAGCCAAGTGGCTGCAATCATCATCTTCTTGATGGAAAAGGTGGTTTTGTGTCTTTTTATGCCCTGTTTTGCCAGATTTTTAACTTTTTAGCATGAGTGACCACTCTGATTTGGTCCCGGTATGTGACTGCATATGGTGAAATAAGCGTTTTCAGAGCGTAAAAAGCTCAAAAAGCACACTTTTCACAGCCAAGTGGCTGCAATCATCATCTTCTTGATGGAAAAGGTGGTTTTGTGTCTTTTTATGCCCTAAATTGGCAGATTTTTCACTTTTTAGCATCAGTGACCACTCTGATTTGGTCCCGGTATGTGACTGCATATGGTGAAATAAGCGTTTTCAGAGCGTAAAAAGCTCAAAAAGCACACTTTTCACAGCCAAGTGGCTGCAATCATCATCTTCTTGATGGAAAAGGTGGTTTTGTGTCTTTTTATGCCCTGTTTTGCCAGATTTATGACTTTTTAGCATGAGTGACCACTCTGTGATTTGGTCCCGGTATGTGACTGCATATGGTGAAATAAGCGTTTTCAGAGCGTAAAAAGCTCAAAAAGCACACTTTTCACAGCCAAGTGGCTGCAATCATCATCTTCTTGATGGAAAAGGTGGTTTTGTGTCTTTTTATGCCCTAAATTGGCAGATTTTTCACTTTTTAGCATGAGTGACCACTGTGATTTGGTCCCGGTATGTGACTGCATATGGTGAAATAAGCGTTTTCAGAGCGTAAAAAGCTCAAAAAGCACACTTTTCACAGCCAAGTGGCTGCAATCATCATCTTCTTGATGGAAAAGGTGGTTTTGTGTCTTTTTATGCCCTGTTTTGCCAGATTTTTCACTTTTTAGCATCAGTGACCACTGTGATTTGGTCCCGGTATGTGACTGCATATGGTGAAATAAGCGTTTTCAGAGCGTAAAAAGCTCAAAAAGCACAATTTTCACAGCCAAGTGGCTGCAATCATCATCTTCTTGATGGAAAAGGTGGTTTTGTGTCTTTTTATGCCCTGTTTTGCCAGATTTTTCACTTTTTAGCATGAGTGACCACTCTGATTTGGTCCCGGTATGTGACTGCATATGGTGAAATAAGCGTTTTCAGAGCGTAAAAAGCTCAAAAAGCACACTTTTCACAGCCAAGTGGCTGCAATCATCATCTTCTTGATGGAAAAGGTGGTTTTGTGTCTTTTTATGCCCTGTTTTGGCAGATTTTTCACTTTTTAGCATGAGTGACCACTCTGATTTGGTCCCGGTATGTGACTGCATATGGTGAAATAAGCGTTTTCAGAGCGTAAAAAGCTCAAAAAGCACACTTTTCACAGCCAAGTGGCTGCAATCATCATCTTCTTGATGGAAAAGGTGGTTTTGTGCCTTTTTATGCCCTGTTTTGGCAGATTTTTCACTTTTTAGCATCAGTGACCACTGTGATTTGGTCCCGGTATGTGACTGCATATGGTGAAATAAGCGTTTTCAGAGCGTAAAAAGCTCAAAAAGCACACTTTTCACAGCCAAGTGGCTGCAATCATCATCTTCTTGATGGAAAAGGTGGTTTTGTGTCTTTTTATGCCCTGTTTTGCCAGATTTTTCACTTTTTAGCATGAGTGACCACTGTGATTTGGTCCCGGTATGTGACTGCATATGGTGAAATAAGCGTTTTCAGAGCGTAAAAAGCTCAAAAAGCACACTTTTCACAGCCAAGTGGCTGCAATCATCATCTTCTTGATGGAAAAGGTGGTTTTGTGTCTTTTTATGCCCTAAATTGGCAGATTTTTCACTTTTTAGCATCAGTGACCACTCTGATTTGGTCCCGGTATATGACTGCATATGGTGAAATAAGCGTTTTCAGAGCGTAAAAAGCTCAAAAAGCACACTTTTCACAGCCAAGTGGCTGCAATCATCATCTTCTTGATGGAAAAGGTGGTCTTGTGTCTTTTTATGCCCTAAATTGGCAGATTTTTCACTTTTTAGCATCAGTGACCACTCTGATTTGGTCCCGGTATGTGACTGCATATGGTGAAATAAGCGTTTTCAGAGCGTAAAAAGCTCAAAAAGCACACTTTTCACAGCCAAGTGGCTGCAATTATCATCTTCTTGATGGAAAAGGTGGTTTTGTGTCTTTTTATGCCCTGTTTTAGCAGATTTTTCACTTTTTAGCATCAGTGACCACTGTGATTTGGTCCCGGTATGTGACTGCATATGGTGAAATAAGCGTTTTCAGAGCGTAAAAAGCTCAAAAAGCACACTTTTCACAGCCAAGTGGCTGCAATCATCATCTTCTTGATGGAAAAGGTGGTTTTGTGTCTTTTTATGCCCTGTTTTGCCAGATTTTTCACTTTTTAGCATGAGTGACCACTGTGATTTGGTCCCGGTATGTGACTGCATATGGTGAAATAAGCGTTTTCAGAGCGTAAAAAGCTCAAAAAGCACACTTTTCACAGCCAAGTGGCTGCAATCATCATCTTCTTGATGGAAAAGGTGGTTTTGTGTCTTTTTATGCCCTGTTTTGCCAGATTTTTCACTTTTTAGCATCAGTGACCACTCTGATTTGGTCCCGGTATGTGACTGCATATGGTGAAATAAGCGTTTTCAGAGCGTAAAAAGCTCAAAAAGCACACTTTTCACAGCCAAGTGGCTGCAATCATCATCTTCTTGATGGAAAAGGTGGTTTTGTGTCTTTTTATGCCCTGTTTTGCCAGATTTTTCACTTTTTAGCATCAGTGACCACTGTGATTTGGTCCCGGTATGTGACTGCATATGGTGAAATAAGCGTTTTCAGAGCGTAAAAAGCTCAAAAAGCACACTTTTCACAGCCAAGTGGCTGCAATCATCATCTTCTTGATGGAAAAGGTGGATTTGTGTCTTTTTATGCCCTGTTTTGCCAGATTTTTCACTTTTTAGCATCAGTGACCACTCTGATTTGGTCCCGGTATGTGACTGCATATGGTGAAATAAGCGTTTTCAGAGCGTAAAAAGCTCAAAAAGCACACTTTTCACAGCCAAGTGGCTGCAATCATCATCTTCTTGATGGAAAAGGTGGTTTTGTGTCTTTTTATGCCCTGTTTTAGCAGATTTTTCACTTTTTAGCATCAGTGACCACTCTGATTTGGTCCCGGTATGTGACTGCATATGGTGAAATAAGCGTTTTCAGAGCGTAAAAAGCTCAAAAAGCACACTTTTCACAGCCAAGTGGCTGCAATCATCATCTTCTTGATGGAAAAGGTGGTTTTGTGTCTTTTTATGCCCTAAATTGGCAGATTTTTCACTTTTTAGCATCAGTGACCACTCTGATTTGGTCCCGGTATGTGACTGCATATGGTGAAATAAGCGTTTTCAGAGCGTAAAAAGCTCAAAAAGCACACTTTTCACAGCCAAGTGGCTGCAATCATCATCTTCTTGATGGAAAAGGTGGTTTTGTGTCTTTTTATGCCCTGTTTTAGCAGATTTTTCACTTTTTAGCATCAGTGACCACTCTGATTTGGTCCCGGTATGTGACTGCATATGGTGAAATAAGCGTTTTCAGAGCGTAAAAAGCTCAAAAAGCACACTTTTCACAGCCAAGTGGCTGCAATCATCATCTTCTTGATGGAAAAGGTGGTTTTGTGTCTTTTTATGCCCTGTTTTGCCAGATTTTTCACTTTTTAGCATCAGTGAACACTGTGATTTGGTCCCGGTATGTGACTGCATATGGTGAAATAAGCGTTTTCAGAGCGTAAAAAGCTCAAAAAGCACACTTTTCACAGCCAAGTGGCTGCAATCATCATCTTCTTGATGGAAAAGGTGGTTTTGTGTCTTTTTATGCCCTGTTTTAGCAGATTTTTCACTTTTTAGCATCAGTGACCACTCTGATTTGGTCCCGGTATGTGACTGCATATGGTGAAATAAGCGTTTTCAGAGCGTAAAAAGCTCAAAAAGCACACTTTTCACAGCCAAGTGGCTGCAATCATCATCTTCTTGATGGAAAAGGTGGTTTTGTGTCTTTTTATGCCCTGTTTTGCCAGATTTTTCACTTTTTAGCATCAGTGAACACTGTGATTTGGTCCCGGTATGTGACTGCATATGGTGAAATAAGCGTTTTCAGAGCGTAAAAAGCTCAAAAAGCACACTTTTCACAGCCAAGTGGCTGCAATCATCATCTTCTTGATGGAAAAGGTGGTTTTGTGTCTTTTTATGCCCTGTTTTGCCAGATTTTTCACTTTTTAGCATCAGCGACCACTCTGATTTGGTCCCGGTATGTGACTGCATATGGTGAAATAAGCGTTTTCAGAGCGTAAAAAGCTCAAAAAGCACACTTTTCACAGCCAAGTGGCTGCAATCATCATCTTCTTGATGGAAAAGGTGGTTTTGTGTCTTTTTATGCCCTGTTTTGCCAGATTTTTCACTTTTTAGCATCAGTGACCACTGTGATTTGGTCCCGGTATGTGACTGCATATGGTGAAATAAGCGTTTTCAGAGCGTAAAAAGCTCAGAAAGCACACTTTTCACAGCCAAGTGGCTGCAATCATCATCTTCTTGATGGAAAAGGTGGTTTTGTGTCTTTTTATGCCCTAAATTGGCAGATTTTTCACTTTTTAGCATCAGTGACCACTCTGATTTGGTCCCGGTATGTGACTGCATATGGTGAAATAAGCGTTTTCAGAGCGTAAAAAGCTCAAAAAGCACACTTTTCACAGCCAAGTGGCTGCAATCATCATCTTCTTGATGGAAAAGGTGGTTTTGTGTCTTTTTATGCCCTGTTTTGCCAGATTTTTCACTTTTTAGCATGAGTGACCACTCTGATTTGGTCCCGGTATGTGACTGCATATGGTGAAATAAGCGTTTTCAGAGCGTAAAAAGCTCAAAAAGCACACTTTTCACAGCCAAGTGGCTGCAATCATCATCTTCTTGATGGAAAAGGTGGTTTTGTGTCTTTTTATGCCCTAAATTGGCAGATTTTTCACTTTTTAGCATCAGTGACCACTCTGATTTGGTCCCGGTATGTGACTGCATATGGTGAAATAAGCGTTTTCAGAGCGTAAAAAGCTCAAAAAGCACACTTTTCACAGCCAAGTGGCTGCAATCATCATCTTCTTGATGGAAAAGGTGGTTTTGTGTCTTTTTATGCCCTGTTTTGCCAGATTTTTCACTTTTTAGCATCAGTGACCACTGTGATTTGGTCCCGGTATGTGACTGCATATGGTGAAATAAGCGTTTTCAGAGCGTAAAAAGCTCAAAAAGCACACTTTTCACAGCCAAGTGGCTGCAATCATCATCTTCTTGATGGAAAAGGTGGATTTGTGTCTTTTTATGCCCTGTTTTGCCAGATTTTTCACTTTTTAGCATCAGTGACCACTCTGATTTGGTCCCGGTATGTGACTGCATATGGTGAAATAAGCGTTTTCAGAGCGTAAAAAGCTCAAAAAGCACACTTTTCACAGCCAAGTGGCTGCAATCATCATCTTCTTGATGGAAAAGGTGGTTTTGTGTCTTTTTATGCCCTGTTTTGCCAGATTTTTCACTTTTTAGCATCAGTGACCACTCTGATTTGGTCCCGGTATGTGACTGCATATGGTGAAATAAGCGTTTTCAGAGCGTAAAAAGCTCAAAAAGCACACTTTTCACAGCCAAGTGGCTGCAATCATCATCTTCTTGATGGAAAAGGTGGTTTTGTGTCTTTTTATGCCCTGTTTTGCCAGATTTTTCACTTTTTAGCATCAGTGAACACTGTGATTTGGTCCCGGTATGTGACTGCATATGGTGAAATAAGCGTTTTCAGAGCGTAAAAAGCTCAAAAAGCACACTTTTCACAGCCAAGTGGCTGCAATCATCATCTTCTTGATGGAAAAGGTGGTTTTGTGTCTTTTTATGCCCTGTTTTGCCAGATTTTTCACTTTTTAGCATCAGTGACCACTCTGATTTGGTCCCGGTATGTGACTGCATATGGTGAAATAAGCGTTTTCAGAGCGTAAAAAGCTCAGAAAGCACACTTTTCACAGCCAAGTGGCTGCAATCATCATCTTCTTGATGGAAAAGGTGGTTTTGTGTCTTTTTATGCCCTAAATTGGCAGATTTTTCACTTTTTAGCATCAGTGACCACTCTGATTTGGTCCCGGTATGTGACTGCATATGGTGAAATAAGCGTTTTCAGAGCGTAAAAAGCTCAAAAAGCACACTTTTCACAGCTAAGTGGCTGCAATCATCATCTTCTTGATGGAAAAGGTGGTTTTGTGTCTTTTTATGCCCTGTTTTGCCAGATTTTTCACTTTTTAGCATCAGTGACCACTGTGATTTGGTCCCGGTATGTGACTGCATATGGTGAAATAAGCGTTTTCAGAGCGTAAAAAGCTCAAAAAGCACACTTTTCACAGCCAAGTGGCTGCAATCATCATCTTCTTGATGGAAAAGGTGGTTTTGTGTCTTTTTATGCCCTGTTTTGCCAGATTTTTCACTTTTTAGCATGAGTGACCACTGTGATTTGGTCCCGGTATGTGACTGCATATGGTGAAATAAGCGTTTTCAGAGCGTAAAAAGCTCAAAAAGCACACTTTTCACAGCCAAGTGGCTGCAATCATCATCTTCTTGATGGAAAAGGTGGTTTTGTGTCTTTTTATGCCCTGTTTTAGCAGATTTTTCACTTTTTAGCATCAGTGACCACTGTGATTTGGTCCCGGTATGTGACTGCATATGGTGAAATAAGCGTTTTCAGAGCGTAAAAAGCTCAAAAAGCACACTTTTCACAGCCAAGTGGCTGCAATCATCATCTTCTTGATGGAAAAGGTGGTTTTGTGTCTTTTTATGCCCTGTTTTGGCAGATTTTTCACTTTTTAGCATGAGTGACCACTGTGATTTGGTCCCGGTATGTGACTGCATATGGTGAAATAAGCGTTTTCAGAGCGTAAAAAGCTCAAAAAGCACACTTTTCACAGCCAAGTGGCTGCAATCATCATCTTCTTGATGGAAAAGGTGGTTTTGTGTCTTTTTATGCCCTGTTTTAGCAGATTTTTCACTTTTTAGCATCAGTGACCACTGTGATTTGGTCCCGGTATGTGACTGCATATGGTGAAATAAGCGTTTTCAGAGCGTAAAAAGCTCAAAAAGCACACTTTTCACAGCCAAGTGGCTGCAATCATCATCTTCTTGATGGAAAAGGTGGTTTTGTGTCTTTTTATGCCCTGTTTTGCCAGATTTTTCACTTTTTAGCATCAGTGACCACTCTGATTTGGTCCCGGTATGTGACTGCATATGGTGAAATAAGCGTTTTCAGAGCGTAAAAAGCTCAAAAAGCACACTTTTCACAGCCAAGTGGCTGCAATCATCATCTTCTTGATGGAAAAGGTGGTTTTGTGTCTTTTTATGCCCTGTTTTGCCAGATTTTTAACTTTTTAGCATGAGTGACCACTCTGATTTGGTCCCGGTATGTGACTGCATATGGTGAAATAAGCGTTTTCAGAGCGTAAAAAGCTCAAAAAGCACACTTTTCACAGCCAAGTGGCTGCAATCATCATCTTCTTGATGGAAAAGGTGGTTTTGTGTCTTTTTATGCCCTAAATTGGCAGATTTTTCACTTTTTAGCATCAGTGACCACTCTGATTTGGTCCCGGTATGTGACTGCATATGGTGAAATAAGCGTTTTCAGAGCGTAAAAAGCTCAAAAAGCACACTTTTCACAGCCAAGTGGCTGCAATCATCATCTTCTTGATGGAAAAGGTGGTTTTGTGTCTTTTTATGCCCTGTTTTGCCAGATTTATGACTTTTTAGCATGAGTGACCACTCTGTGATTTGGTCCCGGTATGTGACTGCATATGGTGAAATAAGCGTTTTCAGAGCGTAAAAAGCTCAAAAAGCACACTTTTCACAGCCAAGTGGCTGCAATCATCATCTTCTTGATGGAAAAGGTGGTTTTGTGTCTTTTTATGCCCTAAATTGGCAGATTTTTCACTTTTTAGCATGAGTGACCACTGTGATTTGGTCCCGGTATGTGACTGCATATGGTGAAATAAGCGTTTTCAGAGCGTAAAAAGCTCAAAAAGCACACTTTTCACAGCCAAGTGGCTGCAATCATCATCTTCTTGATGGAAAAGGTGGTTTTGTGTCTTTTTATGCCCTGTTTTGCCAGATTTTTCACTTTTTAGCATCAGTGACCACTGTGATTTGGTCCCGGTATGTGACTGCATATGGTGAAATAAGCGTTTTCAGAGCGTAAAAAGCTCAAAAAGCACAATTTTCACAGCCAAGTGGCTGCAATCATCATCTTCTTGATGGAAAAGGTGGTTTTGTGTCTTTTTATGCCCTGTTTTGCCAGATTTTTCACTTTTTAGCATGAGTGACCACTCTGATTTGGTCCCGGTATGTGACTGCATATGGTGAAATAAGCGTTTTCAGAGCGTAAAAAGCTCAAAAAGCACACTTTTCACAGCCAAGTGGCTGCAATCATCATCTTCTTGATGGAAAAGGTGGTTTTGTGTGTTTTTATGCCCTAAATTGGCAGATTTTTCACTTTTTAGCATCAGTGACCACTCTGATTTGGTCCCGGTATGTGACTGCATATGGTGAAATAAGCGTTTTCAGAGCGTAAAAAGCTCAAACAGCACACTTTTCACAGCCAAGTGGCTGCAATCATCATCTTCTTGATGGAAAAGGTGGTTTTGTGTCTTTTTATGCCCTAAATTGGCAGATTTTTCACTTTTTAGCATGAGTGACCACTGTGATTTGGTCCCGGTATGTGACTGCATATGGTGAAATAAGCGTTTTCAGAGCGTAAAAAGCTCAAAAAGCACACTTTTCACAGCCAAGTGGCTGCAATCATCATCTTCTTGATGGAAAAGGTGGTTTTGTGTCTTTTTATGCCCTGTTTTAGCAGATTTTTCACTTTTTAGCATGAGTGACCACTGTGATTTGGTCCCGGTATGTGACTGCATATGGTGAAATAAGCGTTTTCAGAGCGTAAAAAGCTCAAAAAGCACACTTTTCACAGCCAAGTGGCTGCAATCATCATCTTCTTGATGGAAAAGGTGGTTTTGTGTCTTTTTATGCCCTAAATTGGCAGATTTTTCACTTTTTAGCATCAGTGACCACTCTGATTTGGTCCCGGTATGTGACTGCATATGGTGAAATAAGCGTTTTCAGAGCGTAAAAAGCTCAAAAAGCACACTTTTCACAGCCAAGTGGCTGCAATCATCATCTTCTTGATGGAAAAGGTGGTTTTGTGTCTTTTTATGCCCTGTTTTGCCAGATTTTTCACTTTTTAGCATGAGTGACCACTGTGATTTGGTCCCGGTATGTGACTGCATATGGTGAAATAAGCGTTTTCAGAGCGTATAAAGCTCAAAAAGCACACTTTTCACAGCCAAGTGGCTGCAATCATCATCTTCTTGATGGAAAAGGTGGTTTTGTGTCTTTTTATGCCCTGTTTTGCCAGATTTTTCACTTTTTAGCATGAGTGACCACTGTGATTTGGTCCCGGTATGTGACTGCATATGGTGAAATAAGCGTTTTCAGAGCGTAAAAAGCTCAAAAAGCACACTTTTCACAGCCAAGTGGCTGCAATCATCATCTTCTTGATGGAAAAGGTGGTTTTGTGTCTTTTTATGCCCTGTTTTGCCAGATTTTTCACTTTTTAGCATCAGTGACCACTGTGATTTGGTCCCGGTATGTGACTGCATATGGTGAAATAAGCGTTTTCAGAGCGTAAAAAGCTCAAAAAGCACACTTTTCACAGCCAAGTGGCTGCAATCATCATCTTCTTGATGGAAAAGGTGGATTTGTGTCTTTTTATGCCCTGTTTTGCCAGATTTTTCACTTTTTAGCATCAGTGACCACTCTGATTTGGTCCCGGTATGTGACTGCATATGGTGAAATAAGCGTTTTCAGAGCGTAAAAAGCTCAAAAAGCACACTTTTCACAGCCAAGTGGCTGCAATCATCATCTTCTTGATGGAAAAGGTGGTTTTGTGTCTTTTTATGCCCTGTTTTAGCAGATTTTTCACTTTTTAGCATCAGTGACCACTCTGATTTGGTCCCGGTATGTGACTGCATATGGTGAAATAAGCGTTTTCAGAGCGTAAAAAGCTCAAAAAGCACACTTTTCACAGCCAAGTGGCTGCAATCATCATCTTCTTGATGGAAAAGGTGGTTTTGTGTCTTTTTATGCCCTGTTTTGCCAGATTTTTCACTTTTTAGCATCAGTGACCACTGTGATTTGGTCCCGGTATGTGACTGCATATGGTGAAATAAGCGTTTTCAGAGCGTAAAAAGCTCAAAAAGCACACTTTTCACAGCCAAGTGGCTGCAATCATCATCTTCTTGATGGAAAAGGTGGTTTTGTGTCTTTTTATGCCCTGTTTTGCCAGATTTTTCACTTTTTAGCATCAGTGACCACTGTGATTTGGTCCCGGTATGTGACTGCATATGGTGAAATAAGCGTTTTCAGAGCGTAAAAAGCTCAAAAAGCACACTTTTCACAGCCAAGTGGCTGCAATCATCATCTTCTTGATGGAAAAGGTGGTTTTGTGTCTTTTTATGCCCTGTTTTGCCAGATTTTTCACTTTTTAGCATCAGTGACCACTCTGATTTGGTCCCGGTATGTGACTGCATATGGTGAAATAAGCGTTTTCAGAGCGTAAAAAGCTCAAAAAGCACACTTTTCACAGCCAAGTGGCTGCAATCATCATCTTCTTGATGGAAAAGGTGATTTTGTGTCTTTTTATGCCCTGTTTTGCCAGATTTTTCACTTTTTAGCATCAGTGACCACTCTGATTTGGTCCCGGTATGTGACTGCATATGGTGAAATAAGCGTTTTCAGAGCGTAAAAAGCTCAAAAAGCACACTTTTCACAGCTAAGTGGCTGCAATCATCATCTTCTTGATGGAAAAGGTGGTTTTGTGTCTTTTTATGCCCTGTTTTGCCAGATTTTTCACTTTTTAGCATCAGTGACCACTGTGATTTGGTCCCGGTATGTGACTGCATATGGTGAAATAAGCGTTTTCAGAGCGTAAAAAGCTCAAAAAGCACACTTTTCACAGCCAAGTGGCTGCAATCATCATCTTCTTGATGGAAAAGGTGGTTTTGTGTCTTTTTATGCCCTGTTTTGCCAGATTTTTCACTTTTTAGCATGAGTGACCACTGTGATTTGGTCCCGGTATGTGACTGCATATGGTGAAATAAGCGTTTTCAGAGCGTAAAAAGCTCAAAAAGCACACTTTTCACAGCCAAGTGGCTGCAATCATCATCTTCTTGATGGAAAAGGTGGTTTTGTGTCTTTTTATGCCCTGTTTTAGCAGATTTTTCACTTTTTAGCATCAGTGACCACTGTGATTTGGTCCCGGTATGTGACTGCATATGGTGAAATAAGCGTTTTCAGAGCGTAAAAAGCTCAAAAAGCACACTTTTCACAGCCAAGTGGCTGCAATCATCATCTTCTTGATGGAAAAGGTGGTTTTGTGTCTTTTTATGCCCTGTTTTGGCAGATTTTTCACTTTTTAGCATGAGTGACCACTGTGATTTGGTCCCGGTATGTGACTGCATATGGTGAAATAAGCGTTTTCAGAGCGTAAAAAGCTCAAAAAGCACACTTTTCACAGCCAAGTGGCTGCAATCATCATCTTCTTGATGGAAAAGGTGGTTTTGTGTCTTTTTATGCCCTGTTTTAGCAGATTTTTCACTTTTTAGCATCAGTGACCACTGTGATTTGGTCCCGGTATGTGACTGCATATGGTGAAATAAGCGTTTTCAGAGCGTAAAAAGCTCAAAAAGCACACTTTTCACAGCCAAGTGGCTGCAATCATCATCTTCTTGATGGAAAAGGTGGTTTTGTGTCTTTTTATGCCCTGTTTTGCCAGATTTTTCACTTTTTAGCATCAGTGACCACTCTGATTTGGTCCCGGTATGTGACTGCATATGGTGAAATAAGCGTTTTCAGAGCGTAAAAAGCTCAAAAAGCACACTTTTCACAGCCAAGTGGCTGCAATCATCATCTTCTTGATGGAAAAGGTGGTTTTGTGTCTTTTTATGCCCTGTTTTGCCAGATTTTTAACTTTTTAGCATGAGTGACCACTCTGATTTGGTCCCGGTATGTGACTGCATATGGTGAAATAAGCGTTTTCAGAGCGTAAAAAGCTCAAAAAGCACACTTTTCACAGCCAAGTGGCTGCAATCATCATCTTCTTGATGGAAAAGGTGGTTTTGTGTCTTTTTATGCCCTAAATTGGCAGATTTTTCACTTTTTAGCATCAGTGACCACTCTGATTTGGTCCCGGTATGTGACTGCATATGGTGAAATAAGCGTTTTCAGAGCGTAAAAAGCTCAAAAAGCACACTTTTCACAGCCAAGTGGCTGCAATCATCATCTTCTTGATGGAAAAGGTGGTTTTGTGTCTTTTTATGCCCTGTTTTGCCAGATTTATGACTTTTTAGCATGAGTGACCACTCTGTGATTTGGTCCCGGTATGTGACTGCATATGGTGAAATAAGCGTTTTCAGAGCGTAAAAAGCTCAAAAAGCACACTTTTCACAGCCAAGTGGCTGCAATCATCATCTTCTTGATGGAAAAGGTGGTTTTGTGTCTTTTTATGCCCTAAATTGGCAGATTTTTCACTTTTTAGCATGAGTGACCACTGTGATTTGGTCCCGGTATGTGACTGCATATGGTGAAATAAGCGTTTTCAGAGCGTAAAAAGCTCAAAAAGCACACTTTTCACAGCCAAGTGGCTGCAATCATCATCTTCTTGATGGAAAAGGTGGTTTTGTGTCTTTTTATGCCCTGTTTTGCCAGATTTTTCACTTTTTAGCATCAGTGACCACTGTGATTTGGTCCCGGTATGTGACTGCATATGGTGAAATAAGCGTTTTCAGAGCGTAAAAAGCTCAAAAAGCACAATTTTCACAGCCAAGTGGCTGCAATCATCATCTTCTTGATGGAAAAGGTGGTTTTGTGTCTTTTTATGCCCTGTTTTGCCAGATTTTTCACTTTTTAGCATGAGTGACCACTCTGATTTGGTCCCGGTATGTGACTGCATATGGTGAAATAAGCGTTTTCAGAGCGTAAAAAGCTCAAAAAGCACACTTTTCACAGCCAAGTGGCTGCAATCATCATCTTCTTGATGGAAAAGGTGGTTTTGTGTGTTTTTATGCCCTAAATTGGCAGATTTTTCACTTTTTAGCATCAGTGACCACTCTGATTTGGTCCCGGTATGTGACTGCATATGGTGAAATAAGCGTTTTCAGAGCGTAAAAAGCTCAAACAGCACACTTTTCACAGCCAAGTGGCTGCAATCATCATCTTCTTGATGGAAAAGGTGGTTTTGTGTCTTTTTATGCCCTAAATTGGCAGATTTTTCACTTTTTAGCATGAGTGACCACTGTGATTTGGTCCCGGTATGTGACTGCATATGGTGAAATAAGCGTTTTCAGAGCGTAAAAAGCTCAAAAAGCACACTTTTCACAGCCAAGTGGCTGCAATCATCATCTTCTTGATGGAAAAGGTGGTTTTGTGTCTTTTTATGCCCTGTTTTAGCAGATTTTTCACTTTTTAGCATGAGTGACCACTGTGATTTGGTCCCGGTATGTGACTGCATATGGTGAAATAAGCGTTTTCAGAGCGTAAAAAGCTCAAAAAGCACACTTTTCACAGCCAAGTGGCTGCAATCATCATCTTCTTGATGGAAAAGGTGGTTTTGTGTCTTTTTATGCCCTAAATTGGCAGATTTTTCACTTTTTAGCATCAGTGACCACTCTGATTTGGTCCCGGTATGTGACTGCATATGGTGAAATAAGCGTTTTCAGAGCGTAAAAAGCTCAAAAAGCACACTTTTCACAGCCAAGTGGCTGCAATCATCATCTTCTTGATGGAAAAGGTGGTTTTGTGTCTTTTTATGCCCTGTTTTGCCAGATTTTTCACTTTTTAGCATGAGTGACCACTGTGATTTGGTCCCGGTATGTGACTGCATATGGTGAAATAAGCGTTTTCAGAGCGTATAAAGCTCAAAAAGCACACTTTTCACAGCCAAGTGGCTGCAATCATCATCTTCTTGATGGAAAAGGTGGTTTTGTGTCTTTTTATGCCCTGTTTTGCCAGATTTTTCACTTTTTAGCATGAGTGACCACTGTGATTTGGTCCCGGTATGTGACTGCATATGGTGAAATAAGCGTTTTCAGAGCGTAAAAAGCTCAAAAAGCACACTTTTCACAGCCAAGTGGCTGCAATCATCATCTTCTTGATGGAAAAGGTGGTTTTGTGTCTTTTTATGCCCTGTTTTAGCAGATTTTTCACTTTTTAGCATCAGTGACCACTGTGATTTGGTCCCGGTATGTGACTGCATATGGTGAAATAAGCGTTTTCAGAGCGTAAAAAGCTCAAAAAGCACACTTTTCACAGCCAAGTGGCTGCAATCATCATGTTCTTGATGGAAAAGGTGGTTTTGTGTCTTTTTATGCCCTGTTTTGTCAGATTTTTCACTTTTTAGCATGAGTGACCACTGTGATTTGGTCCCGGTATGTGACTGCATATGGTGAAATAAGCGTTTTCAGAGCGTAAAAAGCTCAAAAAGCACACTTTTCACAGCCAAGTGGCTGCAATCATCATCTTCTTGATGGAAAAGGTGGTTTTGTGTCTTTTTATGCCCTAAATTGGCAGATTTTTCACTTTTTAGCATCAGTGACCACTCTGATTTGGTCCCGGTATGTGACTGCATATGGTGAAATAAGCGTTTTCAGAGCGTAAAAAGCTCAAAAAGCACACTTTTCACAGCCAAGTGGCTGCAATCATCATCTTCTTGATGGAAAAGGTGGTTTTGTGTCTTTTTATGCCCTGTTTTGCCAGATTTTTCACTTTTTAGCATGAGTGACCACTGTGATTTGGTCCCGGTATGTGACTGCATATGGTGAAATAAGCGTTTTCAGAGCGTAAAAAGCTCAAAAAGCACACTTTTCACAGCCAAGTGGCTGCAATCATCATCTTCTTGATGGAAAAGGTGGTTTTGTGTCTTTTTATGCCCTAAATTGGCAGATTTTTCACTTTTTAGCATGAGTGACCACTGTGATTTGGTCCCGGTATGTGACTGCATATGGTGAAATAAGCGTTTTCAGAGCGTAAAAAGCTCAAAAAGCACACTTTTCACAGCCAAGTGGCTGCAATCATCATCTTCTTGATGGAAAAGGTGGTTTTGTGTCTTTTTATGCCCTGTTTTGCCAGATTTTTCACTTTTTAGCATCAGTGACCACTGTGATTTGGTCCCGGTATGTGACTGCATATGGTGAAATAAGCGTTTTCAGAGCGTAAAAAGCTCAAAAAGCACAATTTTCACAGCCAAGTGGCTGCAATCATCATCTTCTTGATGGAAAAGGTGGTTTTGTGTCTTTTTATGCCCTGTTTTGCCAGATTTTTCACTTTTTAGCATGAGTGACCACTCTGATTTGGTCCCGGTATGTGACTGCATATGGTGAAATAAGCGTTTTCAGAGCGTAAAAAGCTCAAAAAGCACACTTTTCACAGCCAAGTGGCTGCAATCATCATCTTCTTGATGGAAAAGGTGGTTTTGTGTGTTTTTATGCCCTAAATTGGCAGATTTTTCACTTTTTAGCATCAGTGACCACTCTGATTTGGTCCCGGTATGTGACTGCATATGGTGAAATAAGCGTTTTCAGAGCGTAAAAAGCTCAAACAGCACACTTTTCACAGCCAAGTGGCTGCAATCATCATCTTCTTGATGGAAAAGGTGGTTTTGTGTCTTTTTATGCCCTAAATTGGCAGATTTTTCACTTTTTAGCATGAGTGACCACTGTGATTTGGTCCCGGTATGTGACTGCATATGGTGAAATAAGCGTTTTCAGAGCGTAAAAAGCTCAAAAAGCACACTTTTCACAGCCAAGTGGCTGCAATCATCATCTTCTTGATGGAAAAGGTGGTTTTGTGTCTTTTTATGCCCTGTTTTAGCAGATTTTTCACTTTTTAGCATGAGTGACCACTGTGATTTGGTCCCGGTATGTGACTGCATATGGTGAAATAAGCGTTTTCAGAGCGTAAAAAGCTCAAAAAGCACACTTTTCACAGCCAAGTGGCTGCAATCATCATCTTCTTGATGGAAAAGGTGGTTTTGTGTCTTTTTATGCCCTAAATTGGCAGATTTTTCACTTTTTAGCATCAGTGACCACTCTGATTTGGTCCCGGTATGTGACTGCATATGGTGAAATAAGCGTTTTCAGAGCGTAAAAAGCTCAAAAAGCACACTTTTCACAGCCAAGTGGCTGCAATCATCATCTTCTTGATGGAAAAGGTGGTTTTGTGTCTTTTTATGCCCTGTTTTGCCAGATTTTTCACTTTTTAGCATGAGTGACCACTGTGATTTGGTCCCGGTATGTGACTGCATATGGTGAAATAAGCGTTTTCAGAGCGTATAAAGCTCAAAAAGCACACTTTTCACAGCCAAGTGGCTGCAATCATCATCTTCTTGATGGAAAAGGTGGTTTTGTGTCTTTTTATGCCCTGTTTTGCCAGATTTTTCACTTTTTAGCATGAGTGACCACTGTGATTTGGTCCCGGTATGTGACTGCATATGGTGAAATAAGCGTTTTCAGAGCGTAAAAAGCTCAAAAAGCACACTTTTCACAGCCAAGTGGCTGCAATCATCATCTTCTTGATGGAAAAGGTGGTTTTGTGTCTTTTTATGCCCTGTTTTAGCAGATTTTTCACTTTTTAGCATCAGTGACCACTGTGATTTGGTCCCGGTATGTGACTGCATATGGTGAAATAAGCGTTTTCAGAGCGTAAAAAGCTCAAAAAGCACACTTTTCACAGCCAAGTGGCTGCAATCATCATGTTCTTGATGGAAAAGGTGGTTTTGTGTCTTTTTATGCCCTGTTTTGTCAGATTTTTCACTTTTTAGCATGAGTGACCACTGTGATTTGGTCCCGGTATGTGACTGCATATGGTGAAATAAGCGTTTTCAGAGCGTAAAAAGCTCAAAAAGCACACTTTTCACAGCCAAGTGGCTGCAATCATCATCTTCTTGATGGAAAAGGTGGTTTTGTGTCTTTTTATGCCCTAAATTGGCAGATTTTTCACTTTTTAGCATCAGTGACCACTCTGATTTGGTCCCGGTATGTGACTGCATATGGTGAAATAAGCGTTTTCAGAGCGTAAAAAGCTCAAAAAGCACACTTTTCACAGCCAAGTGGCTGCAATCATCATCTTCTTGATGGAAAAGGTGGTTTTGTGTCTTTTTATGCCCTGTTTTGCCAGATTTTTCACTTTTTAGCATGAGTGACCACTGTGATTTGGTCCCGGTATGTGACTGCATATGGTGAAATAAGCGTTTTCAGAGCGTAAAAAGCTCAAAAAGCACACTTTTCACAGCCAAGTGGCTGCAATCATCATCTTCTTGATGGAAAAGGTGGTTTTGTGTCTTTTTATGCCCTAAATTGGCAGATTTTTCACTTTTTAGCATGAGTGACCACTGTGATTTGGTCCCGGTATGTGACTGCATATGGTGAAATAAGCGTTTTCAGAGCGTAAAAAGCTCAAAAAGCACACTTTTCACAGCCAAGTGGCTGCAATCATCATCTTCTTGATGGAAAAGGTGGTTTTGTGTCTTTTTATGCCCTGTTTTAGCAGATTTTTCACTTTTTAGCATGAGTGACCACTGTGATTTGGTCCCGGTATGTGACTGCATATGGTGAAATAAGCGTTTTCAGAGCGTAAAAAGCTCAAAAAGCACACTTTTCACAGCCAAGTGGCTGCAATCATCATCTTCTTGATGGAAAAGGTGGTTTTGTGTCTTTTTATGCCCTGTTTTAGCAGATTTTTCACTTTTTAGCATGAGTGACCACTGTGATTTGGTCCCGGTATGTGACTGCATATGGTGAAATAAGCGTTTTCAGAGCGTATAAAGCTCAAAAAGCACACTTTTCACAGCCAAGTGGCTGCAATCATCATCTTCTTGATGGAAAAGGTGGTTTTGTGTCTTTTTATGCCCTGTTTTGCCAGATTTTTCACTTTTTAGCATGAGTGACCACTGTGATTTGGTCCCGGTATGTGACTGCATATGGTGAAATAAGCGTTTTCAGAGCGTAAAAAGCTCAAAAAGCACACTTTTCACAGCCAAGTGGCTGCAATCATCATCTTCTTGATGGAAAAGGTGGTTTTGTGTCTTTTTATGCCCTGTTTTAGCAGATTTTTCACTTTTTAGCATCAGTGACCACTGTGATTTGGTCCCGGTATGTGACTGCATATGGTGAAATAAGCGTTTTCAGAGCGTAAAAAGCTCAAAAAGCACACTTTTCACAGCCAAGTGGCTGCAATCATCATCTTCTTGATGGAAAAGGTGGTTTTGTGTCTTTTTATGCCCTGTTTTGGCAGATTTTTCACTTTTTAGCATGAGTGACCACTGTGATTTGGTCCCGGTATGTGACTGCATATGGTGAAATAAGCGTTTTCAGAGCGTAAAAAGCTCAAAAAGCACACTTTTCACAGCCAAGTGGCTGCAATCATCATCTTCTTGATGGAAAAGGTGGTTTTGTGTGTTTTTATGCCCTAAATTGGCAGATTTTTCACTTTTTAGCATCAGTGACCACTCTGATTTGGTCCCGGTATGTGACTGCATATGGTGAAATAAGCGTTTTCAGAGCGTAAAAAGCTCAAACAGCACACTTTTCACAGCCAAGTGGCTGCAATCATCATCTTCTTGATGGAAAAGGTGGTTTTGTGTCTTTTTATGCCCTGTTTTGCCAGATTTTTCACTTTTTAGCATGAGTGACCACTGTGATTTGGTCCCGGTATGTGACTGCATATGTTGAAATAAGCGTTTTCAGAGCGTAAAAAGCTCAAAAAGCACAATTTTCACAGCCAAGTGGCTGCAATCATCATCTTCTTGATGGAAAAGGTGGTTTTGTGTCTTTTTATGCCCTGTTTTGCCAGATTTTTCACTTTTTAGCATGAGTGACCACTGTGATTTGGTCCCGGTATGTGACTGCATATGGTGAAATAAGCGTTTTCAGAGCGTAAAAAGCTCAAACAGCACACTTTTCACAGCCAAGTGGCTGCAATCATCATCTTCTTGATGGAAAAGGTGGTTTTGTGTCTTTTTATGCCGTAAATTGGCAGATTTTTCACTTTTTAGCATGAGTGACCACTGTGATTTGGTCCCGGTATGTGACTGCATATGGTGAAATAAGCGTTTTCAGAGCGTAAAAAGCTCAAAAAGCACACTTTTCACAGCCAAGTGGCTGCAATCATCATCTTCTTGATGGAAAAGGTGGTTTTGTGTCTTTTTATGCCCTAAATTGGCAGATTTTTCACTTTTTAGCATCAGTGACCACTCTGATTTGGTCCCGGTATGTGACTGCATATGGTGAAATAAGCGTTTTCAGAGCGTAAAAAGCTCAAAAAGCACACTTTTCACAGCCAAGTGGCTGCAATCATCATCTTCTTGATGGAAAAGGTGGTTTTGTGTCTTTTTATGCCCTAAATTGGCAGATTTTTCACTTTTTAGCATCAGTGACCACTCTGATTTGGTCCCGGTATGTGACTGCATATGGTGAAATAAGCGTTTTCAGAGCGTAAAAAGCTCAAAAAGCACACTTTTCACAGCCAAGTGGCTGCAATCATCATCTTCTTGATGGAAAAGGTGGTTTTGTGTCTTTTTATGCCCTGTTTTGCCAGATTTATGACTTTTTAGCATGAGTGACCACTCTGTGATTTGGTCCCGGTATGTGACTGCATATGGTGAAATAAGCGTTTTCAGAGCGTAAAAAGCTCAAAAAGCACACTTTTCACAGCCAAGTGGCTGCAATCATCATCTTCTTGATGGAAAAGGTGGTTTTGTGTCTTTTTATGCCCTAAATTGGCAGATTTTTCACTTTTTAGCATGAGTGACCACTGTGATTTGGTCCCGGTATGTGACTGCATATGGTGAAATAAGCGTTTTCAGAGCGTAAAAAGCTCAAAAAGCACACTTTTCACAGCCAAGTGGCTGCAATCATCATCTTCTTGATGGAAAAGGTGGTTTTGTGTCTTTTTATGCCCTGTTTTGCCAGATTTTTCACTTTTTAGCATGAGTGACCACTGTGATTTGGTCCCGGTATGTGACTGCATATGGTGAAATAAGCGTTTTCAGAGCGTAAAAAGCTCAAAAAGCACACTTTTCACAGCCAAGTGGCTGCAATCATCATCTTCTTGATGGAAAAGGTGGTTTTGTGTCTTTTTATGCCCTAAATTGGCAGATTTTTCACTTTTTAGCATGAGTGACCACTGTGATTTGGTCCCGGTATGTGACTGCATATGGTGAAATAAGCGTTTTCAGAGCGTAAAAAGCTCAAAAAGCACACTTTTCACAGCCAAGTGGCTGCAATCATCATCTTCTTGATGGAAAAGGTGGTTTTGTGTCTTTTTATGCCCTGTTTTAGCAGATTTTTCACTTTTTAGCATCAGTGACCACTGTGATTTGGTCCCGGTATGTGACTGCATATGGTGAAATAAGCGTTTTCAGAGCGTAAAAAGCTCAAAAAGCACACTTTTCACAGCCAAGTGGCTGCAATCATCATCTTCTTGATGGAAAAGGTGGTTTTGTGTCTTTTTATGCCCTAAATTGGCAGATTTTTCACTTTTTAGCATGAGTGACCACTGTGATTTGGTCCCGGTATGTGACTGCATATGGTGAAATAAGCGTTTTCAGAGCGTAAAAAGCTCAAAAAGCACACTTTTCACAGCCAAGTGGCTGCAATCATCATCTTCTTGATGGAAATGGTGGTTTTGTGTCTTTTTATGCCCTAAATTGGCAGATTTTTCACTTTTTAGCATGAGTGACCACTCTGATTTGGTCCCGGTATGTGACTGCATATGGTGAAATAAGCGTTTTCAGAGCGTAAAAAGCTCAAAAAGCACACTTTTCACAGCCAAGTGGCTGCAATCATCATCTTCTTGATGGAAAAGGTGGTTTTGTGTCTTTTTATGCCCTAAATTGGCAGATTTTTCACTTTTTAGCATGAGTGACCACTGTGATTTGGTCCCGGTATGTGACTGCATATGGTGAAATAAGCGTTTTCAGAGCGTAAAAAGCTCAAAAAGCACACTTTTCACAGCCAAGTGGCTGCAATCATCATCTTCTTGATGGAAAAGGTGGTTTTGTGTCTTTTTATGCCCTGTTTTGCCAGATTTTTCACTTTTTAGCATGAGTGACCACTGTGATTTGGTCCCGGTATGTGACTGCATATGGTGAAATAAGCGTTTTCAGAGCGTAAAAAGCTCAAACAGCACACTTTTCACAGCCAAGTGGCTGCAATCATCATCTTCTTGATGGAAAAGGTGGTTTTGTGTCTTTTTATGCCGTAAATTGGCAGATTTTTCACTTTTTAGCATGAGTGACCACTGTGATTTGGTCCCGGTATGTGACTGCATATGGTGAAATAAGCGTTTTCAGAGCGTAAAAAGCTCAAAAAGCACACTTTTCACAGCCAAGTGGCTGCAATCATCATCTTCTTGATGGAAAAGGTGGTTTTGTGTCTTTTTATGCCCTAAATTGGCAGATTTTTCACTTTTTAGCATGAGTGACCACTGTGATTTGGTCCCGGTATGTGACTGCATATGGTGAAATAAGCGTTTTCAGAGCGTAAAAAGCTCAAAAAGCACACTTTTCACAGCCAAGTGGCTGCAATCATCATCTTCTTGATGGAAAAGGTGGTTTTGTGTCTTTTTATGCCCTGTTTTGCCAGATTTTTCACTTTTTAGCATCAGTGACCACTCTGATTTGGTCCCGGTATGTGACTGCATATGGTGAAATAAGCGTTTTCAGAGCGTAAAAAGCTCAAAAAGCACACTTTTCACAGCCAAGTGGCTGCAATCATCATCTTCTTGATGGAAAAGGTGGTTTTGTGTCTTTTTATGCCCTGTTTTGCCAGATTTTTCACTTTTTAGCATCAGTGACCACTCTGATTTGGTCCCGGTATGTGACTGCATATGGTGAAATAAGCGTTTTCAGAGCGTAAAAAGCTCAAAAAGCACACTTTTCACAGCCAAGTGGCTGCAATCATCATCTTCTTGATGGAAAAGGTGGTTTTGTGTCTTTTTATGCCCTAAATTGGCAGATTTTTCACTTTTTAGCATCAGTGACCACTGTGATTTGGTCCCGGTATGTGACTGCATATGGTGAAATAAGCGTTTTCAGAGCGTAAAAAGCTCAAAAAGCACACTTTTCACAGCCAAGTGGCTGCAATCATCATCTTCTTGATGGAAAAGGTGGTTTTGTGTCTTTTTATGCCCTAAATTGGCAGATTTTTCACTTTTTAGCATCAGTGACCACTCTGATTTGGTCCCGGTATGTGACTGCATATGGTGAAATAAGCGTTTTCAGAGCGTAAAAAGCTCAAAAAGCACACTTTTCACAGCCAAGTGGCTGCAATCATCATCTTCTTGATGGAAAAGGTGGTTTTGTGTCTTTTTATGCCCTGTTTTGCCAGATTTATGACTTTTTAGCATGAGTGACCACTCTGTGATTTGGTCCCGGTATGTGACTGCATATGGTGAAATAAGCGTTTTCAGAGCGTAAAAAGCTCAAAAAGCACACTTTTCACAGCCAAGTGGCTGCAATCATCATCTTCTTGATGGAAAAGGTGGTTTTGTGTCTTTTTATGCCCTAAATTGGCAGATTTTTCACTTTTTAGCATGAGTGACCACTGTGATTTGGTCCCGGTATGTGACTGCATATGGTGAAATAAGCGTTTTCAGAGCGTAAAAAGCTCAAAAAGCACACTTTTCACAGCCAAGTGGCTGCAATCATCATCTTCTTGATGGAAAAGGTGGTTTTGTGTCTTTTTATGCCCTGTTTTGCCAGATTTTTCACTTTTTAGCATGAGTGACCACTCTGATTTGGTCCCGGTATGTGACTGCATATGGTGAAATAAGCGTTTTCAGAGCGTAAAAAGCTCAAAAAGCACACTTTTCACAGCCAAGTGGCTGCAATCATCATCTTCTTGATGGAAAAGGTGGTTTTGTGTCTTTTTATGCCCTGTTTTGCCAGATTTTTCACTTTTTAGCATCAGTGACCACTCTGATTTGGTCCCGGTATGTGACTGCATATGGTGAAATAAGCGTTTTCAGAGCGTAAAAAGCTCAAAAAGCACACTTTTCACAGCCAAGTGGCTGCAATCATCATCTTCTTGATGGAAAAGGTGGTTTTGTGTCTTTTTATGCCCTAAATTGGCAGATTTTTCACTTTTTAGCATGAGTGACCACTGTGATTTGGTCCCGGTATGTGACTGCATATGGTGAAATAAGCGTTTTCAGAGCGTAAAAAGCTCAAAAAGCACACTTTTCACAGCCAAGTGGCTGCAATCATCATCTTCTTGATGGAAAAGGTGGTTTTGTTTCTTTTTATGCCCTAAATTGGCAGATTTTTCACTTTTTAGCATGAGTGACCACTGTGATTTGGTCCCAGTATGTGACTGCATATGGTGAAATAAGCGTTTTCAGAGCGTAAAAAGCTCAAAAGGCACACTTTTCACAGCCAAGTGGCTGCAATCATCATCTTCTTGATGGAAAAGGTGGTTTTGTGTCTTTTTATGCCCTGTTTTGCCAGATTTATGACTTTTTAGCATGAGTGACCACTCTGTGATTTGGTCCCGGTATGTGACTGCATATGGTGAAATAAGCGTTTTCAGAGCGTAAAAAGCTCAAAAAGCACACTTTTCACAGCCAAGTGGCTGCAATCATCATCTTCTTGATGGAAAAGGTGGTTTTGTTTCTTTTTATGCCCTAAATTGGCAGATTTTTCACTTTTTAGCATGAGTGACCACTGTGATTTGGTCCCAGTATGTGACTGCATATGGTGAAATAAGCGTTTTCAGAGCGTAAAAAGCTCAAAAGGCACACTTTTCACAGCCAAGTGGCTGCAATCATCATCTTCTTGATGGAAAAGGTGGTTTTGTGTCTTTTTATGCCCTGTTTTGCCAGATTTATGACTTTTTAGCATGAGTGACCACTCTGTGATTTGGTCCCGGTATGTGACTGCATATGGTGAAATAAGCGTTTTCAGAGCGTAAAAAGCTCAAAAAGCACACTTTTCACAGCCAAGTGGCTGCAATCATCATCTTCTTGATGGAAAAGGTGGTTTTGTGTCTTTTTATGCCCTAAATTGGCAGATTTTTCACTTTTTAGCATGAGTGACCACTGTGATTTGGTCCCGGTATGTGACTGCATATGGTGAAATAAGCGTTTTCAGAGCGTAAAAAGCTCAAAAAGCACACTTTTCACAGCCAAGTGGCTGCAATCATCATCTTCTTGATGGAAAAGGTGGTTTTGTGTCTTTTTATGCCCTGTTTTAGCAGATTTTTAACTTTTTAGCATCAGTGACCACTGTGATTTGGTCCCGGTATGTGACTGCATATGGTGAAATAAGCGTTTTCAGAGCGTAAAAAGCTCAAAAAGCACACTTTTCACAGCCAAGTGGCTGCAATCATCATCTTCTTGATGGAAAAGGTGGTTTTGTGTCTTTTTATGCCCTAAATTGGCAGATTTTTCACTTTTTAGCATCAGTGACCACTCTGATTTGGTCCCGGTATGTGACTGCATATGGTGAAATAAGCGTTTTCAGAGCGTAAAAAGCTCAAAAAGCACACTTTTCACAGCCAAGTGGCTGCAATCATCATCTTCTTGATGGAAAAGGTGGTTTTGTGTCTTTTTATGCCCTGTTTTGCCAGATTTATGACTTTTTAGCATGAGTGACCACTCTGTGATTTGGTCCCGGTATGTGACTGCATATGGTGAAATAAGCGTTTTCAGAGCGTAAAAAGCTCAAAAAGCACACTTTTCACAGCCAAGTGGCTGCAATCATCATCTTCTTGATGGAAAAGGTGGTTTTGTGTCTTTTTATGCCCTAAATTGGCAGATTTTTCACTTTTTAGCATGAGTGACCACTGTGATTTGGTCCCGGTATGTGACTGCATATGGTGAAATAAGCGTTTTCAGAGCGTAAAAAGCTCAAAAAGCACACTTTTCACAGCCAAGTGGCTGCAATCATCATCTTCTTGATGGAAAAGGTGGTTTTGTGTCTTTTTATGCCCTGTTTGGCCAGATTTTTCACTTTTTAGCATCAGTGACCACTGTGATTTGGTCCCGGTATGTGACTGCATATGGTGAAATAAGCGTTTTCAGAGCGTAAAAAGCTCAAAAAGCACACTTTTCACAGCCAAGTGGCTGCAATCATCATCTTCTTGATGGAAAAGGTGGTTTTGTGTCTTTTTATGCCCTGTTTTGCCAGATTTTTCACTTTTTAGCATGAGTGACCACTCTGATTTGGTCCCGGTATGTGACTGCATATGGTGAAATAAGCGTTTTCAGAGCGTAAAAAGCTCAAAAAGCACACTTTTCACAGCCAAGTGGCTGCAATCATCATCTTCTTGATGGAAAAGGTGGTTTTGTGTCTTTTTATGCCCTAAATTGGCAGATTTTTCACTTTTTAGCATGAGTGACCACTGTGATTTGGTCCCGGTATGTGACTGCATATGGTGAAATAAGCGTTTTCAGAGCGTAAAAAGCTCAAAAAGCACACTTTTCACAGCCAAGTGGCTGCAATCATCATCTTCTTGATGGAAAAGGTGGTTTTGTGTCTTTTTATGCCCTGTTTTGCCAGATTTTTCACTTTTTAGCATCAGTGACCACTCTGATTTGGTCCCGGTATGTGACTGCATATGGTGAAATAAGCGTTTTCAGAGCGTAAAAAGCTCAAAAAGCACACTTTTCACAGCCAAGTGGCTGCAATCATCATCTTCTTGATGGAAAAGATGGTTTCGTGTCTTTTTATGCCCTGTTTTGCCAGATTTATGACTTTTTAGCATGAGTGACCACTCTGTGATTTGGTCCCGGTATGTGACTGCATATGGTGAAATAAGCGTTTTCAGAGCGTAAAAAGCTCAAAAAGCACACTTTTCACAGCCAAGTGGCTGCAATCATCATCTTCTTGATGGAAAAGGTGGTTTTGTGTCTTTTTATGCCCTAAATTGGCAGATTTTTCACTTTTTAGCATGAGTGACCACTGTGATTTGGTCCCGGTATGTGACTGCATATGGTGAAATAAGCGTTTTCAGAGCGTAAAAAGCTCAAAAAGCACACTTTTCACAGCCAAGTGGCTGCAATCATCATCTTCTTGATGGAAAAGGTGGTTTTGTGTCTTTTTATGCCCTAAATTGGCAGATTTTTCACTTTTTAGCATGAGTGACCACTGTGATTTGGTCCCGGTATGTGACTGCATATGGTGAAATAAGCGTTTTCAGAGCGTAAAAAGCTCAAAAAGCACACTTTTCACAGCCAAGTGGCTGCAATCATCATCTTCTTGATGGAAAAGGTGGTTTTGTGTCTTTTTATGCCCTGTTTTGCCAGATTTTTCACTTTTTAGCATCAGTGACCACTCTGATTTGGTCCCGGTATGTGACTGCATATGGTGAAATAAGCGTTTTCAGAGCGTAAAAAGCTCAAAAAGCACACTTTTCACAGCCAAGTGGCTGCAATCATCATCTTCTTGATGGAAAAGGTGGTTTTGTGTCTTTTTATGCCCTGTTTTGCCAGATTTTTCACTTTTTAGCATCAGTGACCACTCTGATTTGGTCCCGGTATGTGACTGCATATGGTGAAATAAGCGTTTTCAGAGCGTAAAAAGCTCAAAAAGCACACTTTTCACAGCCAAGTGGCTGCAATCATCATCTTCTTGATGGAAAAGGTGGTTTTGTGTCTTTTTATGCCCTAAATTGGCAGATTTTTCACTTTTTAGCATCAGTGACCACTCTGATTTGGTCCCGGTATGTGACTGCATATGGTGAAATAAGCGTTTTCAGAGCGTAAAAAGCTCAAAAAGCACACTTTTCACAGCCAAGTGGCTGCAATCATCATCTTCTTGATGGAAAAGGTGGTTTTGTGTCTTTTTATGCCCTAAATTGGCAGATTTTTCACTTTTTAGCATCAGTGACCACTCTGATTTGGTCCCGGTATGTGACTGCATATGGTGAAATAAGCGTTTTCAGAGCGTAAAAAGCTCAAAAAGCACACTTTTCACAGCCAAGTGGCTGCAATCATCATCTTCTTGATGGAAAAGGTGGTTTTGTGTCTTTTTATGCCCTGTTTTGCCAGATTTTTCACTTTTTAGCATCAGTGACCACTGTGATTTGGTCCCGGTATGTGACTGCATATGGTGAAATAAGCGTTTTCAGAGCGTAAAAAGCTCAAAAAGCACACTTTTCACAGCCAAGTGGCTGCAATCATCATCTTCTTGATGGAAAAGGTGGTTTTGTGTCTTTTTATGCCCTGTTTTGCCAGATTTATGACTTTTTAGCATGAGTGACCACTCTGTGATTTGGTCCCGGTATGTGACTGCATATGGTGAAATAAGCGTTTTCAGAGCGTAAAAAGCTCAAAAAGCACACTTTTCACAGCCAAGTGGCTGCAATCATCATCTTCTTGATGGAAAAGGTGGTTTTGTGTCTTTTTATGCCCTAAATTGGCAGATTTTTCACTTTTTAGCATCAGTGACCACTCTGATTTGGTCCCGGTATGTGACTGCATATGGTGAAATAAGCGTTTTCAGAGCGTAAAAAGCTCAAAAAGCACACTTTTCACAGCCAAGTGGCTGCAATCATCATCTTCTTGATGGAAAAGGTGGTTTTGTGTCTTTTTATGCCCTAAATTGGCAGATTTTTCACTTTTTAGCATGAGTGACCACTGTGATTTGGTCCCGGTATGTGACTGCATATGGTGAAATAAGCGTTTTCAGAGCGTAAAAAGCTCAAAAAGCACACTTTTCACAGCCAAGTGGCTGCAATCATCATCTTCTTGATGGAAAAGGTGGTTTTGTGTCTTTTTATGCCCTGTTTTGCCAGATTTTTCACTTTTTAGCATCAGTGACCACTGTGATTTGGTCCCGGTATGTGACTGCATATGGTGAAATAAGCGTTTTCAGAGCGTAAAAAGCTCAAAAAGCACACTTTTCACAGCCAAGTGGCTGCAATCATCATCTTCTTGATGGAAAAGGTGGTTTTGTGTCTTTTTATGCCCTGTTTTGCCAGATTTTTCACTTTTTAGCATCAGTGACCACTGTGATTTGGTCCCGGTATGTGACTGCATATGGTGAAATAAGCGTTTTCAGAGCGTAAAAAGCTCAAAAAGCACACTTTTCACAGCCAAGTGGCTGCAATCATCATCTTCTTGATGGAAAAGGTGGTTTTGTGTCTTTTTATGCCCTAAATTGGCAGATTTTTCACTTTTTAGCATGAGTGACCACTGTGATTTGGTCCCGGTATGTGACTGCATATGGTGAAATAAGCGTTTTCAGAGCGTAAAAAGCTCAAAAAGCACACTTTTCACAGCCAAGTGGCTGCAATCATCATCTTCTTGATGGAAAAGGTGGTTTTGTGTCTTTTTATGCCCTAAATTGGCAGATTTTTCACTTTTTAGCATGAGTGACCACTGTGATTTGGTCCCGGTATGTGACTGCATATGGTGAAATAAGCGTTTTCAGAGCGTAAAAAGCTCAAAAAGCACACTTTTCACAGCTAAGTGGCTGCAATCATCATCTTCTTGATGGAAAAGGTGGTTTTGTGTCTTTTTATGCCCTGTTTTAGCAGATTTTTCACTTTTTAGCATGAGTGACCACTGTGATTTGGTCCCGGTATGTGACTGCATATGGTGAAATAAGCGTTTTCAGAGCGTAAAAAGCTCAAAAAGCACACTTTTCACAGCCAAGTGGCTGCAATCATCATCTTCTTGATGGAAAAGGTGGTTTTGTGTCTTTTTATGCCCTAAATTGGCAGATTTTTCACTTTTTAGCATGAGTGACCACTGTGATTTGGTCCCGGTATGTGACTGCATATGGTGAAATAAGCGTTTTCAGAGCGTAAAAAGCTCAAAAAGCACACTTTTCACAGCCAAGTGGCTGCAATCATCATCTTCTTGATGGAAAAGGTGGTTTTGTGTCTTTTTATGCCCTGTTTTAGCAGATTTTTCACTTTTTAGCATCAGTGACCACTGTGATTTGGTCCCGGTATGTGACTGCATATGGTGAAATAAGCGTTTTCAGAGCGTAAAAAGCTCAAAAAGCACACTTTTCACAGCCAAGTGGCTGCAATCATCATCTTCTTGATGGAAAAGGTGGTTTTGTGTCTTTTTATGCCCTAAATTGGCAGATTTTTCACTTTTTAGCATGAGTGACCACTGTGATTTGGTCCCGGTATGTGACTGCATATGGTGAAATAAGCGTTTTCAGAGCGTAAAAAGCTCAAAAAGCACACTTTTCACAGCCAAGTGGCTGCAATCATCATCTTCTTGATGGAAAAGGTGGTTTTGTGTCTTTTTATGCCCTGTTTTAGCAGATTTTTCACTTTTTAGCATGAGTGACCACTGTGATTTGGTCCCGGTATGTGACTGCATATGGTGAAATAAGCGTTTTCAGAGCGTAAAAAGCTCAAAAAGCACACTTTTCACAGCCAAGTGGCTGCAATCATCATCTTCTTGATGGAAAAGGTGGTTTTGTGTCTTTTTATGCCCTAAATTGGCAGATTTTTCACTTTTTAGCATGAGTGACCACTGTGATTTGGTCCCGGTATGTGACTGCATATGGTGAAATAAGCGTTTTCAGAGCGTAAAAAGCTCAAAAAGCACACTTTTCACAGCCAAGTGGCTGCAATCATCATCTTCTTGATGGAAAAGGTGGTTTTGTGTCTTTTTATGCCCTGTTTTAGCAGATTTTTCACTTTTTAGCATCAGTGACCACTGTGATTTGGTCCCGGTATGTGACTGCATATGGTGAAATAAGCGTTTTCAGAGCGTAAAAAGCTCAAAAAGCACACTTTTCACAGCCAAGTGGCTGCAATCATCATCTTCTTGATGGAAAAGGTGGTTTTGTGTCTTTTTATGCCCTAAATTGGCAGATTTTTCACTTTTTAGCATGAGTGACCACTGTGATTTGGTCCCGGTATGTGACTGCATATGGTGAAATAAGCGTTTTCAGAGCGTAAAAAGCTCAAAAAGCACACTTTTCACAGCCAAGTGGCTGCAATCATCATCTTCTTGATGGAAATGGTGGTTTTGTGTCTTTTTATGCCCTAAATTGGCAGATTTTTCACTTTTTAGCATGAGTGACCACTCTGATTTGGTCCCGGTATGTGACTGCATATGGTGAAATAAGCGTTTTCAGAGCGTAAAAAGCTCAAAAAGCACACTTTTCACAGCCAAGTGGCTGCAATCATCATCTTCTTGATGGAAAAGGTGGTTTTGTGTCTTTTTATGCCCTAAATTGGCAGATTTTTCACTTTTTAGCATGAGTGACCACTGTGATTTGGTCCCGGTATGTGACTGCATATGGTGAAATAAGCGTTTTCAGAGCGTAAAAAGCTCAAAAAGCACACTTTTCACAGCCAAGTGGCTGCAATCATCATCTTCTTGATGGAAAAGGTGGTTTTGTGTCTTTTTATGCCCTGTTTTGCCAGATTTTTCACTTTTTAGCATGAGTGACCACTCTGATTTGGTCCCGGTATGTGACTGCATATGGTGAAATAAGCGTTTTCAGAGCGTAAAAAGCTCAAAAAGCACACTTTTCACAGCCAAGTGGCTGCAATCATCATCTTCTTGATGGAAAAGGTGGTTTTGTGTCTTTTTATGCCCTAAATTGGCAGATTTTTCACTTTTTAGCATGAGTGACCACTGTGATTTGGTCCCGGTATGTGACTGCATATGGTGAAATAAGCGTTTTCAGAGCGTAAAAAGCTCAAAAAGCACACTTTTCACAGCCAAGTGGCTGCAATCATCATCTTCTTGATGGAAAAGGTGGTTTTGTGTCTTTTTATGCCCTGTTTTGCCAGATTTTTCACTTTTTAGCATCAGTGACCACTGTGATTTGGTCCCGGTATGTGACTGCATATGGTGAAATAAGCGTTTTCAGAGCGTAAAAAGCTCAAAAAGCACACTTTTCACAGCCAAGTGGCTGCAATCATCATCTTCTTGATGGAAAAGGTGGTTTTGTGTCTTTTTATGCCCTGTTTTGCCAGATTTTTCACTTTTTAGCATCAGTGACCACTGTGATTTGGTCCCGGTATGTGACTGCATATGGTGAAATAAGCGTTTTCAGAGCGTAAAAAGCTCAAAAAGCACACTTTTCACAGCCAAGTGGCTGCAATCATCATCTTCTTGATGGAAAAGGTGGTTTTGTGTCTTTTTATGCCCTAAATTGGCAGATTTTTCACTTTTTAGCATGAGTGACCACTGTGATTTGGTCCCGGTATGTGACTGCATATGGTGAAATAAGCGTTTTCAGAGCGTAAAAAGCTCAAAAAGCACACTTTTCACAGCCAAGTGGCTGCAATCATCATCTTCTTGATGGAAAAGGTGGTTTTGTGTCTTTTTATGCCCTGTTTTAGCAGATTTTTCACTTTTTAGCATCAGTGACCACTGTGATTTGGTCCCGGTATGTGACTGCATATGGTGAAATAAGCGTTTTCAGAGCGTAAAAAGCTCAAAAAGCACACTTTTCACAGCCAAGTGGCTGCAATCATCATCTTCTTGATGGAAAAGGTGGTTTTGTGTCTTTTTATGCCCTAAATTGGCAGATTTTTCACTTTTTAGCATGAGTGACCACTGTGATTTGGTCCCGGTATGTGACTGCATATGGTGAAATAAGCGTTTTCAGAGCGTAAAAAGCTCAAAAAGCACACTTTTCACAGCCAAGTGGCTGCAATCATCATCTTCTTGATGGAAAAGGTGGTTTTGTGTCTTTTTATGCCCTGTTTTAGCAGATTTTTCACTTTTTAGCATCAGTGACCACTGTGATTTGGTCCCGGTATGTGACTGCATATGGTGAAATAAGCGTTTTCAGAGCGTAAAAAGCTCAAAAAGCACACTTTTCACAGCCAAGTGGCTGCAATCATCATCTTCTTGATGGAAAAGGTGGTTTTGTGTCTTTTTATGCCCTAAATTGGCAGATTTTTCACTTTTTAGCATGAGTGACCACTGTGATTTGGTCCCGGTATGTGACTGCATATGGTGAAATAAGCGTTTTCAGAGCGTAAAAAGCTCAAAAAGCACACTTTTCACAGCCAAGTGGCTGCAATCATCATCTTCTTGATGGAAATGGTGGTTTTGTGTCTTTTTATGCCCTAAATTGGCAGATTTTTCACTTTTTAGCATGAGTGACCACTCTGATTTGGTCCCGGTATGTGACTGCATATGGTGAAATAAGCGTTTTCAGAGCGTAAAAAGCTCAAAAAGCACACTTTTCACAGCCAAGTGGCTGCAATCATCATCTTCTTGATGGAAAAGGTGGTTTTGTGTCTTTTTATGCCCTAAATTGGCAGATTTTTCACTTTTTAGCATGAGTGACCACTGTGATTTGGTCCCGGTATGTGACTGCATATGGTGAAATAAGCGTTTTCAGAGCGTAAAAAGCTCAAAAAGCACACTTTTCACAGCCAAGTGGCTGCAATCATCATCTTCTTGATGGAAAAGGTGGTTTTGTGTCTTTTTATGCCCTGTTTTGCCAGATTTTTCACTTTTTAGCATGAGTGACCACTGTGATTTGGTCCCGGTATGTGACTGCATATGGTGAAATAAGCGTTTTCAGAGCGTAAAAAGCTCAAACAGCACACTTTTCACAGCCAAGTGGCTGCAATCATCATCTTCTTGATGGAAAAGGTGGTTTTGTGTCTTTTTATGCCCTAAATTGGCAGATTTTTCACTTTTTAGCATGAGTGACCACTGTGATTTGGTCCCGGTATGTGACTGCATATGGTGAAATAAGCGTTTTCAGAGCGTAAAAAGCTCAAAAAGCACACTTTTCACAGCCAAGTGGCTGCAATCATCATCTTCTTGATGGAAAAGGTGGTTTTGTGTCTTTTTATGCCCTGTTTTGCCAGATTTTTCACTTTTTAGCATCAGTGACCACTCTGATTTGGTCCCGGTATGTGACTGCATATGGTGAAATAAGCGTTTTCAGAGCGTAAAAAGCTCAAAAAGCACACTTTTCACAGCCAAGTGGCTGCAATCATCATCTTCTTGATGGAAAAGGTGGTTTTGTGTCTTTTTATGCCCTGTTTTGCCAGATTTTTCACTTTTTAGCATCAGTGACCACTCTGATTTGGTCCCGGTATGTGACTGCATATGGTGAAATAAGCGTTTTCAGAGCGTAAAAAGCTCAAAAAGCACACTTTTCACAGCCAAGTGGCTGCAATCATCATCTTCTTGATGGAAAAGGTGGTTTTGTGTCTTTTTATGCCCTGTTTTGCCAGATTTTTCACTTTTTAGCATGAGTGACCACTCTGATTTGGTCCCGGTATGTGACTGCATATGGTGAAATAAGCGTTTTCAGAGCGTAAAAAGCTCAAAAAGCACACTTTTCACAGCCAAGTGGCTGCAATCATCATCTTCTTGATGGAAAAGGTGGTTTTGTGTCTTTTTATGCCCTAAATTGGCAGATTTTTCACTTTTTAGCATCAGTGACCACTCTGATTTGGTCCCGGTATGTGACTGCATATGGTGAAATAAGCGTTTTCAGAGCGTAAAAAGCTCAAAAAGCACACTTTTCACAGCCAAGTGGCTGCAATCATCATCTTCTTGATGGAAAAGGTGGTTTTGTGTCTTTTTATGCCCTGTTTTAGCAGATTTTTCACTTTTTAGCATCAGTGACCACTGTGATTTGGTCCCGGTATGTGACTGCATATGGTGAAATAAGCGTTTTCAGAGCGTAAAAAGCTCAAAAAGCACACTTTTCACAGCCAAGTGGCTGCAATCATCATCTTCTTGATGGAAAAGGTGGTTTTGTGTCTTTTTATGCCCTAAATTGGCAGATTTTTCACTTTTTAGCATGAGTGACCACTGTGATTTGGTCCCGGTATGTGACTGCATATGGTGAAATAAGCGTTTTCAGAGCGTAAAAAGCTCAAAAAGCACACTTTTCACAGCCAAGTGGCTGCAATCATCATCTTCTTGATGGAAATGGTGGTTTTGTGTCTTTTTATGCCCTAAATTGGCAGATTTTTCACTTTTTAGCATGAGTGACCACTCTGATTTGGTCCCGGTATGTGACTGCATATGGTGAAATAAGCGTTTTCAGAGCGTAAAAAGCTCAAAAAGCACACTTTTCACAGCCAAGTGGCTGCAATCATCATCTTCTTGATGGAAAAGGTGGTTTTGTGTCTTTTTATGCCCTAAATTGGCAGATTTTTCACTTTTTAGCATGAGTGACCACTGTGATTTGGTCCCGGTATGTGACTGCATATGGTGAAATAAGCGTTTTCAGAGCGTAAAAAGCTCAAAAAGCACACTTTTCACAGCCAAGTGGCTGCAATCATCATCTTCTTGATGGAAAAGGTGGTTTTGTGTCTTTTTATGCCCTGTTTTGCCAGATTTTTCACTTTTTAGCATGAGTGACCACTGTGATTTGGTCCCGGTATGTGACTGCATATGGTGAAATAAGCGTTTTCAGAGCGTAAAAAGCTCAAACAGCACACTTTTCACAGCCAAGTGGCTGCAATCATCATCTTCTTGATGGAAAAGGTGGTTTTGTGTCTTTTTATGCCCTAAATTGGCAGATTTTTCACTTTTTAGCATGAGTGACCACTGTGATTTGGTCCCGGTATGTGACTGCATATGGTGAAATAAGCGTTTTCAGAGCGTAAAAAGCTCAAAAAGCACACTTTTCACAGCCAAGTGGCTGCAATCATCATCTTCTTGATGGAAAAGGTGGTTTTGTGTCTTTTTATGCCCTGTTTTGCCAGATTTTTCACTTTTTAGCATCAGTGACCACTCTGATTTGGTCCCGGTATGTGACTGCATATGGTGAAATAAGCGTTTTCAGAGCGTAAAAAGCTCAAAAAGCACACTTTTCACAGCCAAGTGGCTGCAATCATCATCTTCTTGATGGAAAAGGTGGTTTTGTGTCTTTTTATGCCCTAAATTGGCAGATTTTTCACTTTTTAGCATCAGTGACCACTCTGATTTGGTCCCGGTATGTGACTGCATATGGTGAAATAAGCGTTTTCAGAGCGTAAAAAGCTCAAAAAGCACACTTTTCACAGCCAAGTGGCTGCAATCATCATCTTCTTGATGGAAAAGGTGGTTTTGTGTCTTTTTATGCCCTGTTTTGCCAGATTTATGACTTTTTAGCATGAGTGACCACTCTGTGATTTGGTCCCGGTATGTGACTGCATATGGTGAAATAAGCGTTTTCAGAGCGTAAAAAGCTCAAAAAGCACACTTTTCACAGCCAAGTGGCTGCAATCATCATCTTCTTGATGGAAAAGGTGGTTTTGTGTCTTTTTATGCCCTAAATTGGCAGATTTTTCACTTTTTAGCATGAGTGACCACTGTGATTTGGTCCCGGTATGTGACTGCATATGGTGAAATAAGCGTTTTCAGAGCGTAAAAAGCTCAAAAAGCACACTTTTCACAGCCAAGTGGCTGCAATCATCATCTTCTTGATGGAAAAGGTGGTTTTGTGTCTTTTTATGCCCTGTTTTGCCAGATTTTTCACTTTTTAGCATCAGTGACCACTGTGATTTGGTCCCGGTATGTGACTGCATATGGTGAAATAAGCGTTTTCAGAGCGTAAAAAGCTCAAAAAGCACACTTTTCACAGCCAAGTGGCTGCAATCATCATCTTCTTGATGGAAAAGGTGGTTTTGTGTCTTTTATGCCCTGTTTTGCCAGATTTTTCACTTTTTAGCATGAGTGACCACTCTGATTTGGTCCCGGTATGTGACTGCATATGGTGAAATAAGCGTTTTCAGAGCGTAAAAAGCTCAAAAAGCACACTTTTCACAGCCAAGTGGCTGCAATCATCATCTTCTTGATGGAAAAGGTGGTTTTGTGTCTTTTTATGCCCTGTTTTGCCAGATTTTTCACTTTTTAGCATGAGTGACCACTCTGATTTGGTCCCGGTATGTGACTGCATATGGTGAAATAAGCGTTTTCAGAGCGTAAAAAGCTCAAAAAGCACACTTTTCACAGCCAAGTGGCTGCAATCATCATCTTCTTGATGGAAAAGGTGGTTTTGTGTGTTTTTATGCCCTAAATTGGCAGATTTTTCACTTTTTAGCATCAGTGACCACTCTGATTTGGTCCCGGTATGTGACTGCATATGGTGAAATAAGCGTTTTCAGAGCGTAAAAAGCTCAAACAGCACACTTTTCACAGCCAAGTGGCTGCAATCATCATCTTCTTGATGGAAAAGGTGGTTTTGTGTCTTTTTATGCCCTAAATTGGCAGATTTTTCACTTTTTAGCATGAGTGACCACTCTGATTTGGTCCCGGTATTTGACTGCATATGGTGAAATAAGCGTTTTCAGAGCGTAAAAAGCTCAAACAGCACACTTTTCACAGCCAAGTGGCTGCAATCATCATCTTCTTGATGGAAAAGGTGGTTTTGTGTCTTTTTATGCCCTGTTTTGCCAGATTTTTCACTTTTTAGCATGAGTGACCACTGTGATTTGGTCCCGGTATGTGACTGCATATGTTGAAATAAGCGTTTTCAGAGCGTAAAAAGCTCAAAAAGCACAATTTTCACAGCCAAGTGGCTGCAATCATCATCTTCTTGATGGAAAAGGTGGTTTTGTGTCTTTTTATGCCCTGTTTTGCCAGATTTTTCACTTTTTAGCATGAGTGACCACTGTGATTTGGTCCCGGTATGTGACTGCATATGGTGAAATAAGCGTTTTCAGAGCGTAAAAAGCTCAAACAGCACACTTTTCACAGCCAAGTGGCTGCAATCATCATCTTCTTGATGGAAAAGGTGGTTTTGTGTCTTTTTATGCCGTAAATTGGCAGATTTTTCACTTTTTAGCATGAGTGACCACTGTGATTTGGTCCCGGTATGTGACTGCATATGGTGAAATAAGCGTTTTCAGAGCGTAAAAAGCTCAAAAAGCACACTTTTCACAGCCAAGTGGCTGCAATCATCATCTTCTTGATGGAAAAGGTGGTTTTGTGTCTTTTTATGCCCTAAATTGGCAGATTTTTCACTTTTTAGCATCAGTGACCACTCTGATTTGGTCCCGGTATGTGACTGCATATGGTGAAATAAGCGTTTTCAGAGCGTAAAAAGCTCAAAAAGCACACTTTTCACAGCCAAGTGGCTGCAATCATCATCTTCTTGATGGAAAAGGTGGTTTTGTGTCTTTTTATGCCCTAAATTGGCAGATTTTTCACTTTTTAGCATGAGTGACCACTGTGATTTGGTCCCGGTATGTGACTGCATATGGTGAAATAAGCGTTTTCAGAGCGTAAAAAGCTCAAAAAGCACACTTTTCACAGCCAAGTGGCTGCAATCATCATCTTCTTGATGGAAAAGGTGGTTTTGTGTCTTTTTATGCCCTGTTTTGGCAGATTTTTCACTTTTTAGCATCAGTGACCACTCTGATTTGGTCCCGGTATGTGACTGCATATGGTGAAATAAGCGTTTTCAGAGCGTAAAAAGCTCAAAAAGCACACTTTTCACAGCCAAGTGGCTGCAATCATCATCTTCTTGATGGAAAAGGTGGTTTTGTGTCTTTTTATGCCCTGTTTTGCCAGATTTTTCACTTTTTAGCATCAGTGACCACTCTGATTTGGTCCCGGTATGTGACTGCATATGGTGAAATAAGCGTTTTCAGAGCGTAAAAAGCTCAAAAAGCACACTTTTCACAGCCAAGTGGCTGCAATCATCATCTTCTTGATGGAAAAGGTGGTTTTGTGTCTTTTTATGCCCTGTTTTGCCAGATTTATGACTTTTTAGCATGAGTGACCACTCTGTGATTTGGTCCCGGTATGTGACTGCATATGGTGAAATAAGCGTTTTCAGAGCGTAAAAAGCTCAAAAAGCACACTTTTCACAGCCAAGTGGCTGCAATCATCATCTTCTTGATGGAAAAGGTGGTTTTGTGTCTTTTTATGCCCTAAATTGGCAGATTTTTCACTTTTTAGCATCAGTGACCACTCTGATTTGGTCCCGGTATGTGACTGCATATGGTGAAATAAGCGTTTTCAGAGCGTAAAAAGCTCAAAAAGCACACTTTTCACAGCCAAGTGGCTGCAATCATCATCTTCTTGATGGAAAAGGTGGTTTTGTGTCTTTTTATGCCCTAAATTGGCAGATTTTTCACTTTTTAGCATGAGTGACCACTGTGATTTGGTCCCGGTATGTGACTGCATATGGTGAAATAAGCGTTTTCAGAGCGTAAAAAGCTCAAAAAGCACACTTTTCACAGCCAAGTGGCTGCAATCATCATCTTCTTGATGGAAAAGGTGGTTTTGTGTCTTTTTATGCCGTGTTTTAGCAGATTTTTCACTTTTTAGCATCAGTGACCACTGTGATTTGGTCCCGGTATGTGACTGCATATGGTGAAATAAGCGTTTTCAGAGCGTAAAAAGCTCAAAAAGCACACTTTTCACAGCCAAGTGGCTGCAATCATCATCTTCTTGATGGAAAAGGTGGTTTTGTGTCTTTTTATGCCCTAAATTGGCAGATTTTTCACTTTTTAGCATGAGTGACCACTCTGATTTGGTCCCGGTATGTGACTGCATATGGTGAAATAAGCGTTTTCAGAGCGTAAAAAGCTCAAAAAGCACACTTTTCACAGCCAAGTGGCTGCAATCATCATCTTCTTGATGGAAAAGGTGGTTTTGTGTCTTTTTATGCCCTGTTTTAGCAGATTTTTCACTTTTTAGCATCAGTGACCACTGTGATTTGGTCCCGGTATGTGACTGCATATGGTGAAATAAGCGTTTTCAGAGCGTAAAAAGCTCAAAAAGCACACTTTTCACAGCCAAGTGGCTGCAATCATCATCTTCTTGATGGAAAAGGTGGTTTTGTGTCTTTTTATGCCCTAAATTGGCAGATTTTTCACTTTTTAGCATGAGTGACCACTGTGATTTGGTCCCGGTATGTGACTGCATATGGTGAAATAAGCGTTTTCAGAGCGTAAAAAGCTCAAAAAGCACACTTTTCACAGCCAAGTGGCTGCAATCATCATCTTCTTGATGGAAAAGGTGGTTTTGTGTCTTTTTATGCCCTAAATTGGCAGATTTTTCACTTTTTAGCATGAGTGACCACTCTGATTTGGTCCCGGTATGTGACTGCATATGGTGAAATAAGCGTTTTCAGAGCGTAAAAAGCTCAAAAAGCACACTTTTCACAGCCAAGTGGCTGCAATCATCATCTTCTTGATGGAAAAGGTGGTTTTGTGTCTTTTTATGCCCTAAATTGGCAGATTTTTCACTTTTTAGCATGAGTGACCACTGTGATTTGGTCCCGGTATGTGACTGCATATGGTGAAATAAGCGTTTTCAGAGCGTAAAAAGCTCAAAAAGCACACTTTTCACAGCCAAGTGGCTGCAATCATCATCTTCTTGATGGAAAAGGTGGTTTTGTGTCTTTTTATGCCCTAAATTGGCAGATTTTTCACTTTTTAGCATGAGTGACCACTGTGATTTGGTCCCGGTATGTGACTGCATATGGTGAAATAAGCGTTTTCAGAGCGTAAAAAGCTCAAAAAGCACACTTTTCACAGCCAAGTGGCTGCAATCATCATCTTCTTGATGGAAAAGGTGGTTTTGTGTCTTTTTATGCCCTGTTTTAGCAGATTTTTCACTTTTTAGCATGAGTGACCACTGTGTGATTTGGTCCCGGTATGTGACTGCATATGGTGAAATAAGCGTTTTCAGAGCGTAAAAAGATCAAAAAGCACACTTTTCACAGCCAAGTGGCTGCAATCATCATCTTCTTGATGGAAAAGGTGGTTTTGTGTCTTTTTATGCCCTAAATTGGCAGATTTTTCACTTTTTAGCATCAGTGACCACTGTGATTTGGTCCCGGTATGTGACTGCATATGGTGAAATAAGCGTTTTCAGAGCGTAAAAAGCTCAAAAAGCACACTTTTCACAGCCAAGTGGCTGCAATCATCATCTTCTTGATGGAAAAGGTGGTTTTGTTTCTTTTTATGCCCTGTTTTAGCAGATTTTTCACTTTTTAGCATCAGTGACCACTGTGATTTGGTCCCGGTATGTGACTGCATATGGTGAAATAAGCGTTTTCAGAGCGTAAAAAGCTCAAAAAGCACACTTTTCACAGCCAAGTGGCTGCAATCATCATCATCTTCTTGATGGAAAAGGTGGTTTTGTGTCTTTTTATGCCCTAAATTGGCAGATTTTTCACTTTTTAGCATGAGTGACCACTGTGATTTGGTCCCGGTATGTGACTGCATATGGTGAAATAAGCGTTTTCAGAGCGTAAAAAGCTCAAAAAGCACACTTTTCACAGCCAAGTGGCTGCAATCATCATCTTCTTGATGGAAAAGGTGGTTTTGTGTCTTTTTATGCCCTAAATTGGCAGATTTTTCACTTTTTAGCATGAGTGACCACTGTGATTTGGTCCCGGTATGTGACTGCATATGGTGAAATAAGCGTTTTCAGAGCGTAAAAAGCTCAAAAAGCACACTTTTCACAGCCAAGTGGCTGCAATCATCATCTTCTTGATGGAAAAGGTGGTTTTGTGTCTTTTTATGCCCTGTTTTAGCAGATTTTTCACTTTTTAGCATGAGTGACCACTGTGATTTGGTCCCGGTATGTGACTGCATATGGTGAAATAAGCGTTTTCAGAGCGTAAAAAGCTCAAAAAGCACACTTTTCACAGCCAAGTGGCTGCAATCATCATCTTCTTGATGGAAAAGGTGGTTTTGTGTCTTTTTATGCCCTAAATTGGCAGATTTTTCACTTTTTAGCATGAGTGACCACTGTGATTTGGTCCCGGTATGTGACTGCATATGGTGAAATAAGCGTTTTCAGAGCGTAAAAAGCTCAAAAAGCACACTTTTCACAGCCAAGTGGCTGCAATCATCATCTTCTTGATGGAAAAGGTGGTTTTGTGTCTTTTTATGCCCTGTTTTAGCAGATTTTTCACTTTTTAGCATGAGTGACCACTGTGATTTGGTCCCGGTATGTGACTGCATATGGTGAAACAAGCGTTTTCAGAGCGTAAAAAGCTCAAAAAGCACACTTTTCACAGCCAAGTGGCTGCAATCATCATCTTCTTGATGGAAAAGGTGGTTTTGTGTCTTTTTATGCCCTAAATTGGCAGATTTTTCACTTTTTAGCATGAGTGACCACTGTGATTTGGTCCCGGTATGTGACTGCATATGGTGAAATAAGCGTTTTCAGAGCGTAAAAAGCTCAAAAAGCACACTTTTCACAGCCAAGTGGCTGCAATCATCATCTTCTTGATGGAAAAGGTGGTTTTGTGTCTTTTTATGCCCTGTTTTAGCAGATTTTTCACTTTTTAGCATGAGTGACCACTGTGATTTGGTCCCGGTATGTGACTGCATATGGTGAAATAAGCGTTTTCAGAGCGTAAAAAGCTCAAAAAGCACACTTTTCACAGCCAAGTGGCTGCAATCATCATCTTCTTGATGGAAAAGGTGGTTTTGTGTCTTTTTATGCCCTAAATTGGCAGATTTTTCACTTTTTAGCATGAGTGACCACTCTGATTTGGTCCTGGTATGTGACTGCATATGGTGAAATAAGCGTTTTCAGAGCGTAAAAAGCTCAAAAAGCACACTTTTCACAGCCAAGTGGCTGCATTCATCATCTTCTTGATGGAAAAGGTGGTTTTGTGTCTTTTTATGCCCTGTTTTGGCAGATTTTTCACTTTTTAGCATGAGTGACCACTGTGATTTGGTCCCGGTATGTGACTGCATATGGTGAAATAAGCGTTTTCAGAGCGTAAAAAGCTCAAAAAGCACACTTTTCACAGCCAAGTGGCTGCAATCATCATCTTCTTGATGGAAAAGGTGGTTTTGTGTCTTTTTATGCCCTGTTTTGTCAGATTTTTCACTTTTTAGCATGAGTGACCACTGTGATTTGGTCCCGGTATGTGACTGCATATGGTGAAATAAGCGTTTTCAGAGCGTAAAAAGCTCAAAAAGCACACTTTTCACAGCCAAGTGGCTGCAATCATCATCTTCTTGATGGAAAAGGTGGTTTTGTGTCTTTTTATGCCCTAAATTGGCAGATTTTTCACTTTTTAGCATGAGTGACCACTCTGATTTGGTCCTGGTATGTGACTGCATATGGTGAAATAAGCGTTTTCAGAGCGTAAAAAGCTCAAAAAGCACACTTTTCACAGCCAAGTGGCTGCATTCATCATCTTCTTGATGGAAAAGGTGGTTTTGTGTCTTTTTATGCCCTGTTTTGGCAGATTTTTCACTTTTTAGCATGAGTGACCACTGTGATTTGGTCCCGGTATGTGACTGCATATGGTGAAATAAGCGTTTTCAGAGCGTAAAAAGCTCAAAAGGCACACTTTTCACAGCCAAGTGGCTGCAATCATCATCTTCTTGATGGAAAAGGTGGTTTTGTGTCTTTTTATGCCCTAAATTGGCAGATTTTTCACTTTTTAGCATGAGTGACCACTGTGATTTGGTCCCAGTATGTGACTGCATATGGTGAAATAAGCGTTTTCAGAGCGTAAAAAGCTCAGAAGGCACACTTTTCACAGCCAAGTGGCTGCAATCATCATCTTCTTGATGGAAAAGGTGGTTTTGTGTCTTTTTATGCCCTGTTTTGGCAGATTTTTCACTTTTTAGCATGAGTGACCACTCTGATTTGGTCCCGGTATGTGACTGCATATGGTGAAATAAGCGTTTTCAGAGCGTAAAAAGCTCAAAAAGCACACTTTTCACAGCCAAGTGGCTGCAATCATCATCTTCTTGATGGAAAAGGTGGTTTTGTGCCTTTTTATGCCCTGTTTTGCCAGATTTTTCACTTTTTAGCATGAGTGACCACTCTGATTTGGTCCCGGTATGTGACTGCATATGGTGAAATAAGCGTTTTCAGAGCGTAAAAAGCTCAAAAAGCACACTTTTCACAGCCAAGTTGCTGCAATCATCATCTTCTTGATGGAAAAGGTGGTTTTGTGTCTTTTTATGCCCTGTTTTGGCAGATTTTTCACTTTTTAGCATGAGTGACCACTCTGATTTGGTCCCGGTATGTGACTGCATATGGTGAAATAAGCGTTTTCAGAGCGTAAAAAGCTCAAAAAGCACACTTTTCACAGCCAAGTGGCTGCAATCATCATCTTCTTGATGGAAAAGGTGGTTTTGTGTCTTTTTATGCCCTGTTTTGCCAGATTTTTCACTTTTTAGCATGAGTGACCACTCTGATTTGGTCCCGGTATGTGACTGCATATGGTGAAATAAGCGTTTTCAGAGCGTAAAAAGCTCAAAAAGCACACTTTTCACAGCCAAGTGGCTGCAATCATCATCTTCTTGATGGAAAAGGTGGTTTTGTGCCTTTTTATGCCCTAAATTGCCAGATTTTTCACTTTTTAGCATGAGTGACCACTATGATTTGGTCCCGGTATGTGACTGCATATGGTGAAATAAGCGTTTTCAGAGCGTAAAAAGCTCAAAAAGCACACTTTTCACAGCCAAGTGGCTGCAATCATCATCTTCTTGATGGAAAAGGTGGTTTTGTGTCTTTTTATGCCCTGTTTTAGCAGATTTTTCACTTTTTAGCATGAGTGACCAGTCTGTGATTTGGTCCCGGTATGTGACTGCATATGGTGAAATAAGCGTTTTCAGAGCGTAAAAAGCTCAAAAAGCACACTTTTCACAGCCAAGTGGCTGCAATCATCATCTTCTTGATGGAAAAGGTGGTTTTGTGTCTTTTTATGCCCTGTTTTAGCAGATTTTTCACTTTTTAGCATGAGTGACCACTGTGATTTGGTCCCGGTATGTGACTGCATATGGTGAAATAAGCGTTTTCAGAGCGTAAAAAGCTCAAAAAGCACACTTTTCACAGCCAAGTGGCTGCAATCATCATCTTCTTGATGGAAAAGGTGGTTTTGTGTCTTTTTATGCCCTAAATTGGCAGATTTTTCACTTTTTAGCATGAGTGACCACTGTGATTTGGTCCCGGTATGTGACTGCATGTGGTGAAATAAGCGTTTTCAGAGCGTAAAAAGCTCAAAAAGCACACTTTTCACAGCCAAGTGGCTGCAATCATCATCTTCTTGATGGAAAAGGTGGTTTTGTGTCTTTTTATGCCCTGTTTTGCCAGATTTTTCACTTTTTAGCATGAGTGACCACTGTGATTTGGTCCCGGTATGTGACTGCATATGGTGAAATAAGCGTTTTCAGAGCGTAAAAAGCTCAAAAAGCACACTTTTCACAGCCAAGTGGCTGCAATCATCATCTTCTTGATGGAAAAGGTGGTTTTGTGTCTTTTTATGCCCTGTTTTAGCAGATTTTTCACTTTTTAGCATCAGTGACCACTGTGATTTGGTCCCGGTATGTGACTGCATATGGTGAAATAAGCGTTTTCAGAGCGTAAAAAGCTCAAAAAGCACACTTTTCACAGCCAAGTGGCTGCAATCATCATCTTCTTGATGGAAAAGGTGGTTTTGTGTCTTTTTATGCCCTGTTTTAGCAGATTTTTCACTTTTTAGCATCAGTGACCACTGTGATTTGGTCCCGGTATGTGACTGCATATGGTGAAATAAGCGTTTTCAGAGCGTAAAAAGCTCAAAAAGCACACTTTTCACAGCCAAGTGGCTGCAATCATCATCTTCTTGATGGAAAAGGTGGTTTTGTGTCTTTTTATGCCCTGTTTTAGCAGATTTTTCACTTTTTAGCATCAGTGACCACTGTGATTTGGTCCCGGTATGTGACTGCATATGGTGAAATAAGCGTTTTCAGAGCGTAAAAAGCTCAAAAAGCACACTTTTCACAGCCAAGTGGCTGCAATCATCATCTTCTTGATGGAAAAGGTGGTTTTGTGTCTTTTTATGCCCTAAATTGGCAGATTTTTCACTTTTTAGCATGAGTGACCACTGTGATTTGGTCCCGGTATGTGACTGCATATGGTGAAATAAGCGTTTTCAGAGCGTAAAAAGCTCAAAAAGCACACTTTTCACAGCCAAGTGGCTGCAATCATCATCTTCTTGATGGAAAAGGTGGTTTTGTGTCTTTTTATGCCCTAAATTGGCAGATTTTTCACTTTTTAGCATGAGTGACCACTCTGATTTGGTCCCGGTATGTGACTGCATATGGTGAAATAAGCGTTTTCAGAGCGTAAAAAGCTCAAAAAGCACACTTTTCACAGCCAAGTGGCTGCATTCATCATCTTCTTGATGGAAAAGGTGGTTTTGTGTCTTTTTATGCCCTGTTTTGGCAGATTTTTCACTTTTTAGCATGAGTGACCACTGTGATTTGGTCCCGGTATGTGACTGCATATGGTGAAATAAGCGTTTTCAGAGCGTAAAAAGCTCAAAAAGCACACTTTTCACAGCCAAGTGGCTGCAATCATCATCTTCTTGATGGAAAAGGTGGTTTTGTGTCTTTTTATGCCCTAAATTGGCAGATTTTTCACTTTTTAGCATGAGTGACCACTGTGATTTGGTCCCAGTATGTGACTGCATATGGTGAAATAAGCGTTTTCAGAGCGTAAAAAGCTCAGAAGGCACACTTTTCACAGCCAAGTGGCTGCAATCATCATCTTCTTGATGGAAAAGGTGGTTTTGTGTCTTTTTATGCCCTGTTTTGGCAGATTTTTCACTTTTTAGCATGAGTGACCACTCTGATTTGGTCCCGGTATGTGACTGCATATGGTGAAATAAGCGTTTTCAGAGCGTAAAAAGCTCAAAAAGCACACTTTTCACAGCCAAGTGGCTGCAATCATCATCTTCTTGATGGAAAAGGTGGTTTTGTGCCTTTTTATGCCCTGTTTTGCCAGATTTTTCACTTTTTAGCATGAGTGACCACTCTGATTTGGTCCCGGTATGTGACTGCATATGGTGAAATAAGCGTTTTCAGAGCGTAAAAAGCTCAAAAAGCACACTTTTCACAGCCAAGTTGCTGCAATCATCATCTTCTTGATGGAAAAGGTGGTTTTGTGTCTTTTTATGCCCTGTTTTGGCAGATTTTTCACTTTTTAGCATGAGTGACCACTCTGATTTGGTCCCGGTATGTGACTGCATATGGTGAAATAAGCGTTTTCAGAGCGTAAAAAGCTCAAAAAGCACACTTTTCACAGCCAAGTGGCTGCAATCATCATCTTCTTGATGGAAAAGGTGGTTTTGTGCCTTTTTATGCCCTGTTTTGCCAGATTTTTCACTTTTTAGCATGAGTGACCACTCTGATTTGGTCCCGGTATGTGACTGCATATGGTGAAATAAGCGTTTTCAGAGCGTAAAAAGCTCAAAAAGCACACTTTTCACAGCCAAGTGGCTGCAATCATCATCTTCTTGATGGAAAAGGTGGTTTTGTGTCTTTTTATGCCCTAAATTGGCAGATTTTTCACTTTTTAGCATGAGTGACCACTATGATTTGGTCCCGGTATGTGACTGCATATGGTGAAATAAGCGTTTTCAGAGCGTAAAAAGCTCAAAAAGCACACTTTTCACAGCCAAGTGGCTGCAATCATCATCTTCTTGATGGAAAAGGTGGTTTTGTGTCTTTTTATGCCCTGTTTTAGCAGATTTTTCACTTTTTAGCATGAGTGACCAGTCTGTGATTTGGTCCCGGTATGTGACTGCATATGGTGAAATAAGCGTTTTCAGAGCGTAAAAAGCTCAAAAAGCACACTTTTCACAGCCAAGTGGCTGCAATCATCATCTTCTTGATGGAAAAGGTGGTTTTGTGTCTTTTTATGCCCTGTTTTAGCAGATTTTTCACTTTTTAGCATGAGTGACCACTGTGATTTGGTCCCGGTATGTGACTGCATATGGTGAAATAAGCGTTTTCAGAGCGTAAAAAGCTCAAAAAGCAAACTTTTCACAGCCAAGTGGCTGCAATCATCATCTTCTTGATGGAAAAGGTGGTTTTGTGTCTTTTTATGCCCTAAATTGGCAGATTTTTCACTTTTTAGCATGAGTGACCACTGTGATTTGGTCCCGGTATGTGACTGCATGTGGTGAAATAAGCGTTTTCAGAGCGTAAAAAGCTCAAAAAGCACACTTTTCACAGCCAAGTGGCTGCAATCATCATCTTCTTGATGGAAAAGGTGGTTTTGTGTCTTTTTATGCCCTGTTTTGCCAGATTTTTCACTTTTTAGCATGAGTGACCACTGTGATTTGGTCCCGGTATGTGACTGCATATGGTGAAATAAGCGTTTTCAGAGCGTAAAAAGCTCAAAAAGCACACTTTTCACAGCCAAGTGGCTGCAATCATCATCTTCTTGATGGAAAAGGTGGTTTTGTGTCTTTTTATGCCCTGTTTTAGCAGATTTTTCACTTTTTAGCATCAGTGACCACTGTGATTTGGTCCCGGTATGTGACTGCATATGGTGAAATAAGCGTTTTCAGAGCGTAAAAAGCTCAAAAAGCACACTTTTCACAGCCAAGTGGCTGCAATCATCATCTTCTTGATGGAAAAGGTGGTTTTGTGTCTTTTTATGCCCTGTTTTAGCAGATTTTTCACTTTTTAGCATCAGTGACCACTGTGATTTGGTCCCGGTATGTGACTGCATATGGTGAAATAAGCGTTTTCAGAGCGTAAAAAGCTCAAAAAGCACACTTTTCACAGCCAAGTGGCTGCAATCATCATCTTCTTGATGGAAAAGGTGGTTTTGTGTCTTTTTATGCCCTAAATTGGCAGATTTTTCACTTTTTAGCATGAGTGACCACTGTGATTTGGTCCCGGTATGTGACTGCATATGGTGAAATAAGCGTTTTCAGAGCGTAAAAAGCTCAAAAAGCACACTTTTCACAGCCAAGTGGCTGCAATCATCATCTTCTTGATGGAAATGGTGGTTTTGTGTCTTTTTATGCCCTAAATTGGCAGATTTTTCACTTTTTAGCATGAGTGACCACTCTGATTTGGTCCCGGTATGTGACTGCATATGGTGAAATAAGCGTTTTCAGAGCGTAAAAAGCTCAAAAAGCACACTTTTCACAGCCAAGTGGCTGCAATCATCATCTTCTTGATGGAAATGGTGGTTTTGTGTCTTTTTATGCCCTAAATTGGCAGATTTTTCACTTTTTAGCATGAGTGACCACTCTGATTTGGTCCCGGTATGTGACTGCATATGGTGAAATAAGCGTTTTCAGAGCGTAAAAAGCTCAAAAAGCACACTTTTCACAGCCAAGTGGCTGCAATCATCATCTTCTTGATGGAAAAGGTGGTTTTGTGTCTTTTTATGCCCTGTTTTAGCAGATTTTTCACTTTTTAGCATGAGTGACCACTGTGTGATTTGGTCCCGGTATGTGACTGCATATGGTGAAATAAGCGTTTTCAGAGCGTAAAAAGATCAAAAAGCACACTTTTCACAGCCAAGTGGCTGCAATCATCATCTTCTTGATGGAAAAGGTGGTTTTGTGTCTTTTTATGCCCTAAATTGGCAGATTTTTCACTTTTTAGCATCAGTGACCACTGTGATTTGGTCCCGGTATGTGACTGCATATGGTGAAATAAGCGTTTTCAGAGCGTAAAAAGCTCAAAAAGCACACTTTTCACAGCCAAGTGGCTGCAATCATCATCTTCTTGATGGAAAAGGTGGTTTTGTTTCTTTTTATGCCCTGTTTTAGCAGATTTTTCACTTTTTAGCATCAGTGACCACTGTGATTTGGTCCCGGTATGTGACTGCATATGGTGAAATAAGCGTTTTCAGAGCGTAAAAAGCTCAAAAAGCACACTTTTCACAGCCAAGTGGCTGCAATCATCATCTTCTTGATGGAAAAGGTGGTTTTGTGTCTTTTTATGCCCTAAATTGGCAGATTTTTCACTTTTTAGCATGAGTGACCACTGTGATTTGGTCCCGGTATGTGACTGCATATGGTGAAATAAGCGTTTTCAGAGCGTAAAAAGCTCAAAAAGCACACTTTTCACAGCCAAGTGGCTGCAATCATCATCTTCTTGATGGAAAAGGTGGTTTTGTGTCTTTTTATGCCCTGTTTTAGCAGATTTTTCACTTTTTAGCATGAGTGACCACTGTGATTTGGTCCCGGTATGTGACTGCATATGGTGAAATAAGCGTTTTCAGAGCGTAAAAAGCTCAAAAAGCACACTTTTCACAGCCAAGTGGCTGCAATCATCATCTTCTTGATGGAAAAGGTGGTTTTGTGTCTTTTTATGCCCTAAATTGGCAGATTTTTCACTTTTTAGCATGAGTGACCACTGTGATTTGGTCCCGGTATGTGACTGCATATGGTGAAATAAGCGTTTTCAGAGCGTAAAAAGCTCAAAAAGCACACTTTTCACAGCCAAGTGGCTGCAATCATCATCTTCTTGATGGAAAAGGTGGTTTTGTGTCTTTTTATGCCCTGTTTTAGCAGATTTTTCACTTTTTAGCATCAGTGACCACTGTGATTTGGTCCCGGTATGTGACTGCATATGGTGAAATAAGCGTTTTCAGAGCGTAAAAAGCTCAAAAAGCACACTTTTCACAGCCAAGTGGCTGCAATCATCATCTTCTTGATGGAAAAGGTGGTTTTGTGTCTTTTTATGCCCTAAATTGGCAGATTTTTCACTTTTTAGCATGAGTGACCACTCTGATTTGGTCCCGGTATGTGACTGCATATGGTGAAATAAGCGTTTTCAGAGCGTAAAAAGCTCAAAAAGCACACTTTTCACAGCCAAGTGGCTGCAATCATCATCTTCTTGATGGAAAAGGTGGTTTTGTGTCTTTTTATGCCCTAAATTGGCAGATTTTTCACTTTTTAGCATGAGTGACCACTGTGATTTGGTCCCGGTATGTGACTGCATATGGTGAAATAAGCGTTTTCAGAGCGTAAAAAGCTCAAAAAGCACACTTTTCACAGCCAAGTGGCTGCAATCATCATCTTCTTGATGGAAAAGGTGGTTTTGTGTCTTTTTATGCCCTGTTTTAGCAGATTTTTCACTTTTTAGCATGAGTGACCACTGTGTGATTTGGTCCCGGTATGTGACTGCATATGGTGAAATAAGCGTTTTCAGAGCGTAAAAAGCTCAAAAAGCACACTTTTCACAGCCAAGTGGCTGCAATCATCATCTTCTTGATGGAAAAGGTGGTTTTGTGTCTTTTTATGCCCTAAATTGGCAGATTTTTCACTTTTTAGCATGAGTGACCACTGTGATTTGGTCCCGGTATGTGACTGCATATGGTGAAATAAGCGTTTTCAGAGCGTAAAAAGCTCAAAAAGCACACTTTTCACAGCCAAGTGGCTGCAATCATCATCTTCTTGATGGAAAAGGTGGTTTTGTGTCTTTTTATGCCCTAAATTGGCAGATTTTTCACTTTTTAGCATGAGTGACCACTGTGATTTGGTCCCGGTATGTGACTGCATATGGTGAAATAAGCGTTTTCAGAGCGTAAAAAGCTCAAAAAGCACACTTTTCACAGCCAAGTGGCTGCAATCATCATCTTCTTGATGGAAAAGGTGGTTTTGTTTCTTTTTATGCCCTGTTTTAGCAGATTTTTCACTTTTTAGCATCAGTGATCACTGTGATTTGGTCCCGGTATGTGACTGCATATGGTGAAATAAGCGTTTTCAGAGCGTAAAAAGCTCAAAAAGCACACTTTTCACAGCCAAGTGGCTGCAATCATCATCTTCTTGATGGAAAAGGTGGTTTTGTGTCTTTTTATGCCCTAAATTGGCAGATTTTTCACTTTTTAGCATGAGTGACCACTGTGATTTGGTCCCGGTATGTGACTGCATATGGTGAAATAAGCGTTTTCAGAGCGTAAAAAGCTCAAAATGCACACTTTTCACAGCCAAGTGGCTGCAATCATCATCTTCTTGATGGAAAAGGTGGTTTTGTGTCTTTTTATGCCCTAAATTGGCAGATTTTTCACTTTTTAGCATGAGTGACCACTGTGATTTGGTCCCGGTATGTGACTGCATATGGTGAAATAAGCGTTTTCAGAGCGTAAAAAGCTCAAAAAGCACACTTTTCACAGCCAAGTGGCTGCAATCATCATCTTCTTGATGGAAAAGGTGGTTTTGTGTCTTTTTATGCCCTGTTTTAGCAGATTTTTCACTTTTTAGCATGAGTGACCACTGTGATTTGGTCCCGGTATGTGACTGCATATGGTGAAATAAGCGTTTTCAGAGCGTAAAAAGCTCAAAAAGCACACTTTTCACAGCCAAGTGGCTGCAATCATCATCTTCTTGATGGAAAAGGTGGTTTTGTGTCTTTTTATGCCCTGTTTTAGCAGATTTTTCACTTTTTAGCATCAGTGACCACTGTGATTTGGTCCCGGTATGTGACTGCATATGGTGAAATCAGCGTTTTCAGAGCGTAAAAAGCTCAAAAAGCACACTTTTCACAGCCAAGTGGCTGCAATCATCATCTTCTTGATGGAAAAGGTGGTTTTGTGTCTTTTTATGCCCTAAATTGGCAGATTTTTCACTTTTTAGCATGAGTGACCACTGTGATTTGGTCCCGGTATGTGACTGCATATGGTGAAACAAGCGTTTTCAGAGCGTAAAAAGCTCAAAAAGCACACTTTTCACAGCCAAGTGGCTGCAATCATCATCTTCTTGATGGAAAAGGTGGTTTTGTGTCTTTTTATGCCCTAAATTGGCAGATTTTTCACTTTTTAGCATGAGTGACCACTGTGATTTGGTCCCGGTATGTGACTGCATATGGTGAAATAAGCGTTTTCAGAGCGTAAAAAGCTCAAAAAGCACACTTTTCACAGCCAAGTGGCTGCAATCATCATCTTCTTGATGGAAAAGGTGGTTTTGTGTCTTTTTATGCCCTGTTTTAGCAGATTTTTCACTTTTTAGCATGAGTGACCACTGTGATTTGGTCCCGGTATGTGACTGCATATGGTGAAATAAGCGTTTTCAGAGCGTAAAAAGCTCAAAAAGCACACTTTTCACAGCCAAGTGGCTGCAATCATCATCTTCTTGATGGAAAAGGTGGTTTTGTGTCTTTTTATGCCCTAAATTGGCAGATTTTTCACTTTTTAGCATGAGTGACCACTGTGATTTGGTCCCGGTATGTGACTGCATATGGTGAAATAAGCGTTTTCAGAGCGTAAAAAGCTCAAAAAGCACACTTTTCACAGCCAAGTGGCTGCAATCATCATCTTCTTGATGGAAAAGGTGGTTTTGTGTCTTTTTATGCCCTGTTTTAGCAGATTTTTCACTTTTTAGCATGAGTGACCACTGTGATTTGGTCCCGGTATGTGACTGCATATGGTGAAATAAGCGTTTTCAGAGCGTAAAAAGCTCAAAAAGCACACTTTTCACAGCCAAGTGGCTGCAATCATCATCTTCTTGATGGAAAAGGTGGTTTTGTGTCTTTTTATGCCCTGTTTTAGCAGATTTTTCACTTTTTAGCATGAGTGACCACTGTGTGATTTGGTCCCGGTATGTGACTGCATATGGTGAAATAAGCGTTTTCAGAGCGTAAAAAGCTCAAAAAGCACACTTTTCACAGCCAAGTGGCTGCAATCATCATCTTCTTGATGGAAAAGGTGGTTTTGTGTCTTTTTATGCCCTAAATTGGCAGATTTTTCACTTTTTAGCATGAGTGACCACTGTGATTTGGTCCCGGTATGTGACTGCATATGGTGAAATAAGCGTTTTCAGAGCGTAAAAAGCTCAAAAAGCACACTTTTCACAGCCAAGTGGCTGCAATCATCATCTTCTTGATGGAAAAGGTGGTTTTGTGTCTTTTTATGCCCTAAATTGGCAGATTTTTCACTTTTTAGCATGAGTGACCACTGTGATTTGGTCCCGGTATGTGACTGCATATGGTGAAATAAGCGTTTTCAGAGCGTAAAAAGCTCAAAATGCACACTTTTCACAGCCAAGTGGCTGCAATCATCATCTTCTTGATGGAAAAGGTGGTTTTGTGTCTTTTTATGCCCTAAATTGGCAGATTTTTCACTTTTTAGCATGAGTGACCACTGTGATTTGGTCCCGGTATGTGACTGCATATGGTGAAATAAGCGTTTTCAGAGCGTAAAAAGCTCAAAAAGCACACTTTTCACAGCCAAGTGGCTGCAATCATCATCTTCTTGATGGAAAAGGTGGTTTTGTGTCTTTTTATGCCCTGTTTTAGCAGATTTTTCACTTTTTAGCATGAGTGACCACTGTGATTTGGTCCCGGTATGTGACTGCATATGGTGAAATAAGCGTTTTCAGAGCGTAAAAAGCTCAAAAAGCACACTTTTCACAGCCAAGTGGCTGCAATCATCATCTTCTTGATGGAAAAGGTGGTTTTGTGTCTTTTTATGCCCTGTTTTAGCAGATTTTTCACTTTTTAGCATCAGTGACCACTGTGATTTGGTCCCGGTATGTGACTGCATATGGTGAAATCAGCGTTTTCAGAGCGTAAAAAGCTCAAAAAGCACACTTTTCACAGCCAAGTGGCTGCAATCATCATCTTCTTGATGGAAAAGGTGGTTTTGTGTCTTTTTATGCCCTAAATTGGCAGATTTTTCACTTTTTAGCATGAGTGACCACTGTGATTTGGTCCCGGTATGTGACTGCATATGGTGAAACAAGCGTTTTCAGAGCGTAAAAAGCTCAAAAAGCACACTTTTCACAGCCAAGTGGCTGCAATCATCATCTTCTTGATGGAAAAGGTGGTTTTGTGTCTTTTTATGCCCTAAATTGGCAGATTTTTCACTTTTTAGCATGAGTGACCACTGTGATTTGGTCCCGGTATGTGACTGCATATGGTGAAATAAGCGTTTTCAGAGCGTAAAAAGCTCAAAAAGCACACTTTTCACAGCCAAGTGGCTGCAATCATCATCTTCTTGATGGAAAAGGTGGTTTTGTGTCTTTTTATGCCCTGTTTTAGCAGATTTTTCACTTTTTAGCATGAGTGACCACTGTGATTTGGTCCCGGTATGTGACTGCATATGGTGAAATAAGCGTTTTCAGAGCGTAAAAAGCTCAAAAAGCACACTTTTCACAGCCAAGTGGCTGCAATCATCATCTTCTTGATGGAAAAGGTGGTTTTGTGTCTTTTTATGCCCTAAATTGGCAGATTTTTCACTTTTTAGCATGAGTGACCACTGTGATTTGGTCCCGGTATGTGACTGCATATGGTGAAATAAGCGTTTTCAGAGCGTAAAAAGCTCAAAAAGCACACTTTTCACAGCCAAGTGGCTGCAATCATCATCTTCTTGATGGAAAAGGTGGTTTTGTGTCTTTTTATGCCCTGTTTTAGCAGATTTTTCACTTTTTAGCATGAGTGACCACTGTGATTTGGTCCCGGTATGTGACTGCATATGGTGAAATAAGCGTTTTCAGAGCGTAAAAAGCTCAAAAAGCACACTTTTCACAGCCAAGTGGCTGCAATCATCATCTTCTTGATGGAAAAGGTGGTTTTGTGTCTTTTTATGCCCTGTTTTAGCAGATTTTTCACTTTTTAGCATCAGTGACCACTGTGATTTGGTCCCGGTATGTGACTGCATATGGTGAAATAAGCGTTTTCAGAGCGTAAAAAGCTCAAAAAGCACACTTTTCACAGCCAAGTGGCTGCAATCATCATCTTCTTGATGGAAAAGGTGGTTTTGTGTCTTTTTATGCCCTAAATTGGCAGATTTTTCACTTTTTAGCATGAGTGACCACTGTGATTTGGTCCCGGTATGTGACTGCATATGGTGAAACAAGCGTTTTCAGAGCGTAAAAAGCTCAAAAAGCACACTTTTCACAGCCAAGTGGCTGCAATCATCATCTTCTTGATGGAAAAGGTGGTTTTGTGTCTTTTTATGCCCTAAATTGGCAGATTTTTCACTTTTTAGCATCAGTGACCACTCTGATTTGGTCCCGGTATGTGACTGCATATGGTGAAATAAGCGTTTTCAGAGCGTAAAAAGCTCAAAAAGCACACTTTTCACAGCCAAGTGGCTGCAATCATCATCTTCTTGATGGAAAAGGTGGTTTTGTGTCTTTTTATGCCCTGTTTTAGCAGATTTTTCACTTTTTAGCATGAGTGACCACTCTGATTTGGTCCCGGTATGTGACTGCATATGGTGAAATAAGCGTTTTCAGAGCGTAAAAAGCTCAAAAAGCACACTTTTCACAGCCAAGTGGCTGCAATCATCATCTTCTTGATGGAAAAGGTGGTTTTGTGTCTTTTTATGCCCTAAATTGGCAGATTTTTCACTTTTTAGCATGAGTGACCACTCTGATTTGGTCCTGGTATGTGACTGCATATGGTGAAATAAGCGTTTTCAGAGCGTAAAAAGCTCAAAAAGCACACTTTTCACAGCCAAGTGGCTGCATTCATCATCTTCTTGATGGAAAAGGTGGTTTTGTGTCTTTTTATGCCCTGTTTTGGCAGATTTTTCACTTTTTAGCATGAGTGACCACTGTGATTTGGTCCCGGTATGTGACTGCATATGGTGAAATAAGCGTTTTCAGAGCGTAAAAAGCTCAAAAAGCACACTTTTCACAGCCAAGTGGCTGCAATCATCATCTTCTTGATGGAAAAGGTGGTTTTGTGTCTTTTTATGCCCTAAATTGGCAGATTTTTCACTTTTTAGCATGAGTGACCACTCTGATTTGGTCCCGGTATGTGACTGCATATGGTGAAATAAGCGTTTTCAGAGCGTAAAAAGCTCAAAAAGCACACTTTTCACAGCCAAGTGGCTGCATTCATCATCTTCTTGATGGAAAAGGTGGTTTTGTGTCTTTTTATGCCCTGTTTTGGCAGATTTTTCACTTTTTAGCATGAGTGACCACTGTGATTTGGTCCCGGTATGTGACTGCATATGGTGAAATAAGCGTTTTCAGAGCGTAAAAAGCTCAAAAAGCACACTTTTCACAGCCAAGTGGCTGCAATCATCATCTTCTTGATGGAAAAGGTGGTTTTGTGTCTTTTTATGCCCTAAATTGGCAGATTTTTCACTTTTTAGCATGAGTGACCACTGTGATTTGGTCCCAGTATGTGACTGCATATGGTGAAATAAGCGTTTTCAGAGCGTAAAAAGCTCAGAAGGCACACTTTTCACAGCCAAGTGGCTGCAATCATCATCTTCTTGATGGAAAAGGTGGTTTTGTGTCTTTTTATGCCCTGTTTTGGCAGATTTTTCACTTTTTAGCATGAGTGACCACTCTGATTTGGTCCCGGTATGTGACTGCATATGGTGAAATAAGCGTTTTCAGAGCGTAAAAAGCTCAAAAAGCACACTTTTCACAGCCAAGTGGCTGCAATCATCATCTTCTTGATGGAAAAGGTGGTTTTGTGCCTTTTTATGCCCTGTTTTGCCAGATTTTTCACTTTTTAGCATGAGTGACCACTCTGATTTGGTCCCGGTATGTGACTGCATATGGTGAAATAAGCGTTTTCAGAGCGTAAAAAGCTCAAAAAGCACACTTTTCACAGCCAAGTTGCTGCAATCATCATCTTCTTGATGGAAAAGGTGGTTTTGTGTCTTTTTATGCCCTGTTTTGGCAGATTTTTCACTTTTTAGCATGAGTGACCACTCTGATTTGGTCCCGGTATGTGACTGCATATGGTGAAATAAGCGTTTTCAGAGCGTAAAAAGCTCAAAAAGCACACTTTTCACAGCCAAGTGGCTGCAATCATCATCTTCTTGATGGAAAAGGTGGTTTTGTGCCTTTTTATGCCCTGTTTTGCCAGATTTTTCACTTTTTAGCATGAGTGACCACTCTGATTTGGTCCCGGTATGTGACTGCATATGGTGAAATAAGCGTTTTCAGAGCGTAAAAAGCTCAAAAAGCACACTTTTCACAGCCAAGTGGCTGCAATCATCATCTTCTTGATGGAAAAGGTGGTTTTGTGTCTTTTTATGCCCTAAATTGGCAGATTTTTCACTTTTTAGCATGAGTGACCACTATGATTTGGTCCCGGTATGTGACTGCATATGGTGAAATAAGCGTTTTCAGAGCGTAAAAAGCTCAAAAAGCACACTTTTCACAGCCAAGTGGCTGCAATCATCATCTTCTTGATGGAAAAGGTGGTTTTGTGTCTTTTTATGCCCTGTTTTAGCAGATTTTTCACTTTTTAGCATGAGTGACCAGTCTGTGATTTGGTCCCGGTATGTGACTGCATATGGTGAAATAAGCGTTTTCAGAGCGTAAAAAGCTCAAAAAGCACACTTTTCACAGCCAAGTGGCTGCAATCATCATCTTCTTGATGGAAAAGGTGGTTTTGTGTCTTTTTATGCCCTGTTTTAGCAGATTTTTCACTTTTTAGCATGAGTGACCACTGTGATTTGGTCCCGGTATGTGACTGCATATGGTGAAATAAGCGTTTTCAGAGCGTAAAAAGCTCAAAAAGCACACTTTTCACAGCCAAGTGGCTGCAATCATCATCTTCTTGATGGAAAAGGTGGTTTTGTGTCTTTTTATGCCCTAAATTGGCAGATTTTTCACTTTTTAGCATGAGTGACCACTGTGATTTGGTCCCGGTATGTGACTGCATGTGGTGAAATAAGCGTTTTCAGAGCGTAAAAAGCTCAAAAAGCACACTTTTCACAGCCAAGTGGCTGCAATCATCATCTTCTTGATGGAAAAGGTGGTTTTGTGTCTTTTTATGCCCTGTTTTGCCAGATTTTTCACTTTTTAGCATGAGTGACCACTGTGATTTGGTCCCGGTATGTGACTGCATATGGTGAAATAAGCGTTTTCAGAGCGTAAAAAGCTCAAAAAGCACACTTTTCACAGCCAAGTGGCTGCAATCATCATCTTCTTGATGGAAAAGGTGGTTTTGTGTCTTTTTATGCCCTGTTTTAGCAGATTTTTCACTTTTTAGCATCAGTGACCACTGTGATTTGGTCCCGGTATGTGACTGCATATGGTGAAATAAGCGTTTTCAGAGCGTAAAAAGCTCAAAAAGCACACTTTTCACAGCCAAGTGGCTGCAATCATCATCTTCTTGATGGAAAAGGTGGTTTTGTGTCTTTTTATGCCCTGTTTTAGCAGATTTTTCACTTTTTAGCATCAGTGACCACTGTGATTTGGTCCCGGTATGTGACTGCATATGGTGAAATAAGCGTTTTCAGAGCGTAAAAAGCTCAAAAAGCACACTTTTCACAGCCAAGTGGCTGCAATCATCATCTTCTTGATGGAAAAGGTGGTTTTGTGTCTTTTTATGCCCTAAATTGGCAGATTTTTCACTTTTTAGCATGAGTGACCACTGTGATTTGGTCCCGGTATGTGACTGCATATGGTGAAATAAGCGTTTTCAGAGCGTAAAAAGCTCAAAAAGCACACTTTTCACAGCCAAGTGGCTGCAATCATCATCTTCTTGATGGAAATGGTGGTTTTGTGTCTTTTTATGCCCTAAATTGGCAGATTTTTCACTTTTTAGCATGAGTGACCACTCTGATTTGGTCCCGGTATGTGACTGCATATGGTGAAATAAGCGTTTTCAGAGCGTAAAAAGCTCAAAAAGCACACTTTTCACAGCCAAGTGGCTGCAATCATCATCTTCTTGATGGAAATGGTGGTTTTGTGTCTTTTTATGCCCTAAATTGGCAGATTTTTCACTTTTTAGCATGAGTGACCACTCTGATTTGGTCCCGGTATGTGACTGCATATGGTGAAATAAGCGTTTTCAGAGCGTAAAAAGCTCAAAAAGCACACTTTTCACAGCCAAGTGGCTGCAATCATCATCTTCTTGATGGAAAAGGTGGTTTTGTGTCTTTTTATGCCCTGTTTTAGCAGATTTTTCACTTTTTAGCATGAGTGACCACTGTGATTTGGTCCCGGTATGTGACTGCATATGGTGAAATAAGCGTTTTCAGAGCGTAAAAAGCTCAAAAAGCACACTTTTCACAGCCAAGTGGCTGCAATCATCATCTTCTTGATGGAAAAGGTGGTTTTGTGTCTTTTTATGCCCTAAATTGGCAGATTTTTCACTTTTTAGCATGAGTGACCACTGTGATTTGGTCCCGGTATGTGACTGCATATGGTGAAATAAGCGTTTTCAGAGCGTAAAAAGCTCAAAAAGCACACTTTTCACAGCCAAGTGGCTGCAATCATCATCTTCTTGATGGAAAAGGTGGTTTTGTGTCTTTTTATGCCCTGTTTTAGCAGATTTTTCACTTTTTAGCATGAGTGACCACTGTGATTTGGTCCCGGTATGTGACTGCATATGGTGAAATAAGCGTTTTCAGAGCGTAAAAAGCTCAAAAAGCACACTTTTCACAGCCAAGTGGCTGCAATCATCATCTTCTTGATGGAAAAGGTGGTTTTGTGTCTTTTTATGCCCTGTTTTAGCAGATTTTTCACTTTTTAGCATCAGTGACCACTGTGATTTGGTCCCGGTATGTGACTGCATATGGTGAAATAAGCGTTTTCAGAGCGTAAAAAGCTCAAAAAGCACACTTTTCACAGCCAAGTGGCTGCAATCATCATCTTCTTGATGGAAAAGGTGGTTTTGTGTCTTTTTATGCCCTAAATTGGCAGATTTTTCACTTTTTAGCATGAGTGACCACTGTGATTTGGTCCCGGTATGTGACTGCATATGGTGAAACAAGCGTTTTCAGAGCGTAAAAAGCTCAAAAAGCACACTTTTCACAGCCAAGTGGCTGCAATCATCATCTTCTTGATGGAAAAGGTGGTTTTGTGTCTTTTTATGCCCTAAATTGGCAGATTTTTCACTTTTTAGCATCAGTGACCACTCTGATTTGGTCCCGGTATGTGACTGCATATGGTGAAATAAGCGTTTTCAGAGCGTAAAAAGCTCAAAAAGCACACTTTTCACAGCCAAGTGGCTGCAATCATCATCTTCTTGATGGAAAAGGTGGTTTTGTGTCTTTTTATGCCCTGTTTTAGCAGATTTTTCACTTTTTAGCATGAGTGACCACTCTGATTTGGTCCCGGTATGTGACTGCATATGGTGAAATAAGCGTTTTCAGAGCGTAAAAAGCTCAAAAAGCACACTTTTCACAGCCAAGTGGCTGCAATCATCATCTTCTTGATGGAAAAGGTGGTTTTGTGTCTTTTTATGCCCTAAATTGGCAGATTTTTCACTTTTTAGCATGAGTGACCACTCTGATTTGGTCCTGGTATGTGACTGCATATGGTGAAATAAGCGTTTTCAGAGCGTAAAAAGCTCAAAAAGCACACTTTTCACAGCCAAGTGGCTGCATTCATCATCTTCTTGATGGAAAAGGTGGTTTTGTGTCTTTTTATGCCCTGTTTTGGCAGATTTTTCACTTTTTAGCATGAGTGACCACTGTGATTTGGTCCCGGTATGTGACTGCATATGGTGAAATAAGCGTTTTCAGAGCGTAAAAAGCTCAAAAAGCACACTTTTCACAGCCAAGTGGCTGCAATCATCATCTTCTTGATGGAAAAGGTGGTTTTGTGTCTTTTTATGCCCTAAATTGGCAGATTTTTCACTTTTTAGCATGAGTGACCACTCTGATTTGGTCCCGGTATGTGACTGCATATGGTGAAATAAGCGTTTTCAGAGCGTAAAAAGCTCAAAAAGCACACTTTTCACAGCCAAGTGGCTGCATTCATCATCTTCTTGATGGAAAAGGTGGTTTTGTGTCTTTTTATGCCCTGTTTTGGCAGATTTTTCACTTTTTAGCATGAGTGACCACTGTGATTTGGTCCCGGTATGTGACTGCATATGGTGAAATAAGCGTTTTCAGAGCGTAAAAAGCTCAAAAAGCACACTTTTCACAGCCAAGTGGCTGCAATCATCATCTTCTTGATGGAAAAGGTGGTTTTGTGTCTTTTTATGCCCTAAATTGGCAGATTTTTCACTTTTTAGCATGAGTGACCACTGTGATTTGGTCCCAGTATGTGACTGCATATGGTGAAATAAGCGTTTTCAGAGCGTAAAAAGCTCAGAAGGCACACTTTTCACAGCCAAGTGGCTGCAATCATCATCTTCTTGATGGAAAAGGTGGTTTTGTGTCTTTTTATGCCCTGTTTTGGCAGATTTTTCACTTTTTAGCATGAGTGACCACTCTGATTTGGTCCCGGTATGTGACTGCATATGGTGAAATAAGCGTTTTCAGAGCGTAAAAAGCTCAAAAAGCACACTTTTCACAGCCAAGTGGCTGCAATCATCATCTTCTTGATGGAAAAGGTGGTTTTGTGCCTTTTTATGCCCTGTTTTGCCAGATTTTTCACTTTTTAGCATGAGTGACCACTCTGATTTGGTCCCGGTATGTGACTGCATATGGTGAAATAAGCGTTTTCAGAGCGTAAAAAGCTCAAAAAGCACACTTTTCACAGCCAAGTTGCTGCAATCATCATCTTCTTGATGGAAAAGGTGGTTTTGTGTCTTTTTATGCCCTGTTTTGGCAGATTTTTCACTTTTTAGCATGAGTGACCACTCTGATTTGGTCCCGGTATGTGACTGCATATGGTGAAATAAGCGTTTTCAGAGCGTAAAAAGCTCAAAAAGCACACTTTTCACAGCCAAGTGGCTGCAATCATCATCTTCTTGATGGAAAAGGTGGTTTTGTGCCTTTTTATGCCCTGTTTTGCCAGATTTTTCACTTTTTAGCATGAGTGACCACTCTGATTTGGTCCCGGTATGTGACTGCATATGGTGAAATAAGCGTTTTCAGAGCGTAAAAAGCTCAAAAAGCACACTTTTCACAGCCAAGTGGCTGCAATCATCATCTTCTTGATGGAAAAGGTGGTTTTGTGTCTTTTTATGCCCTAAATTGGCAGATTTTTCACTTTTTAGCATGAGTGACCACTATGATTTGGTCCCGGTATGTGACTGCATATGGTGAAATAAGCGTTTTCAGAGCGTAAAAAGCTCAAAAAGCACACTTTTCACAGCCAAGTGGCTGCAATCATCATCTTCTTGATGGAAAAGGTGGTTTTGTGTCTTTTTATGCCCTGTTTTAGCAGATTTTTCACTTTTTAGCATGAGTGACCAGTCTGTGATTTGGTCCCGGTATGTGACTGCATATGGTGAAATAAGCGTTTTCAGAGCGTAAAAAGCTCAAAAAGCACACTTTTCACAGCCAAGTGGCTGCAATCATCATCTTCTTGATGGAAAAGGTGGTTTTGTGTCTTTTTATGCCCTGTTTTAGCAGATTTTTCACTTTTTAGCATGAGTGACCACTGTGATTTGGTCCCGGTATGTGACTGCATATGGTGAAATAAGCGTTTTCAGAGCGTAAAAAGCTCAAAAAGCACACTTTTCACAGCCAAGTGGCTGCAATCATCATCTTCTTGATGGAAATGGTGGTTTTGTGTCTTTTTATGCCCTAAATTGGCAGATTTTTCACTTTTTAGCATGAGTGACCACTCTGATTTGGTCCCGGTATGTGACTGCATATGGTGAAATAAGCGTTTTCAGAGCGTAAAAAGCTCAAAAAGCACACTTTTCACAGCCAAGTGGCTGCAATCATCATCTTCTTGATGGAAATGGTGGTTTTGTGTCTTTTTATGCCCTAAATTGGCAGATTTTTCACTTTTTAGCATGAGTGACCACTCTGATTTGGTCCCGGTATGTGACTGCATATGGTGAAATAAGCGTTTTCAGAGCGTAAAAAGCTCAAAAAGCACACTTTTCACAGCCAAGTGGCTGCAATCATCATCTTCTTGATGGAAAAGGTGGTTTTGTGTCTTTTTATGCCCTAAATTGGCAGATTTTTCACTTTTTAGCATGAGTGACCACTGTGATTTGGTCCCGGTATGTGACTGCATATGGTGAAATAAGCGTTTTCAGAGCGTAAAAAGCTCAAAAAGCACACTTTTCACAGCCAAGTGGCTGCAATCATCATCTTCTTGATGGAAAAGGTGGTTTTGTGTCTTTTTATGCCCTGTTTTAGCAGATTTTTCACTTTTTAGCATGAGTGACCACTGTGTGATTTGGTCCCGGTATGTGACTGCATATGGTGAAATAAGCGTTTTCAGAGCGTAAAAAGATCAAAAAGCACACTTTTCACAGCCAAGTGGCTGCAATCATCATCTTCTTGATGGAAAAGGTGGTTTTGTGTCTTTTTATGCCCTAAATTGGCAGATTTTTCACTTTTTAGCATCAGTGACCACTGTGATTTGGTCCCGGTATGTGACTGCATATGGTGAAATAAGCGTTTTCAGAGCGTAAAAAGCTCAAAAAGCACACTTTTCACAGCCAAGTGGCTGCAATCATCATCTTCTTGATGGAAAAGGTGGTTTTGTTTCTTTTTATGCCCTGTTTTAGCAGATTTTTCACTTTTTAGCATCAGTGACCACTGTGATTTGGTCCCGGTATGTGACTGCATATGGTGAAATAAGCGTTTTCAGAGCGTAAAAAGCTCAAAAAGCACACTTTTCACAGCCAAGTGGCTGCAATCATCATCTTCTTGATGGAAAAGGTGGTTTTGTGTCTTTTTATGCCCTAAATTGGCAGATTTTTCACTTTTTAGCATGAGTGACCACTGTGATTTGGTCCCGGTATGTGACTGCATATGGTGAAATAAGCGTTTTCAGAGCGTAAAAAGCTCAAAAAGCACACTTTTCACAGCCAAGTGGCTGCAATCATCATCTTCTTGATGGAAAAGGTGGTTTTGTGTCTTTTTATGCCCTGTTTTAGCAGATTTTTCACTTTTTAGCATGAGTGACCACTGTGATTTGGTCCCGGTATGTGACTGCATATGGTGAAATAAGCGTTTTCAGAGCGTAAAAAGCTCAAAAAGCACACTTTTCACAGCCAAGTGGCTGCAATCATCATCTTCTTGATGGAAAAGGTGGTTTTGTGTCTTTTTATGCCCTAAATTGGCAGATTTTTCACTTTTTAGCATGAGTGACCACTGTGATTTGGTCCCGGTATGTGACTGCATATGGTGAAATAAGCGTTTTCAGAGCGTAAAAAGCTCAAAAAGCACACTTTTCACAGCCAAGTGGCTGCAATCATCATCTTCTTGATGGAAAAGGTGGTTTTGTGTCTTTTTATGCCCTGTTTTAGCAGATTTTTCACTTTTTAGCATCAGTGACCACTGTGATTTGGTCCCGGTATGTGACTGCATATGGTGAAATAAGCGTTTTCAGAGCGTAAAAAGCTCAAAAAGCACACTTTTCACAGCCAAGTGGCTGCAATCATCATCTTCTTGATGGAAAAGGTGGTTTTGTGTCTTTTTATGCCCTAAATTGGCAGATTTTTCACTTTTTAGCATGAGTGACCACTCTGATTTGGTCCCGGTATGTGACTGCATATGGTGAAATAAGCGTTTTCAGAGCGTAAAAAGCTCAAAAAGCACACTTTTCACAGCCAAGTGGCTGCAATCATCATCTTCTTGATGGAAAAGGTGGTTTTGTGTCTTTTTATGCCCTAAATTGGCAGATTTTTCACTTTTTAGCATGAGTGACCACTGTGATTTGGTCCCGGTATGTGACTGCATATGGTGAAATAAGCGTTTTCAGAGCGTAAAAAGCTCAAAAAGCACACTTTTCACAGCCAAGTGGCTGCAATCATCATCTTCTTGATGGAAAAGGTGGTTTTGTGTCTTTTTATGCCCTGTTTTAGCAGATTTTTCACTTTTTAGCATGAGTGACCACTGTGTGATTTGGTCCCGGTATGTGACTGCATATGGTGAAATAAGCGTTTTCAGAGCGTAAAAAGCTCAAAAAGCACACTTTTCACAGCCAAGTGGCTGCAATCATCATCTTCTTGATGGAAAAGGTGGTTTTGTGTCTTTTTATGCCCTAAATTGGCAGATTTTTCACTTTTTAGCATGAGTGACCACTGTGATTTGGTCCCGGTATGTGACTGCATATGGTGAAATAAGCGTTTTCAGAGCGTAAAAAGCTCAAAAAGCACACTTTTCACAGCCAAGTGGCTGCAATCATCATCTTCTTGATGGAAAAGGTGGTTTTGTGTCTTTTTATGCCCTAAATTGGCAGATTTTTCACTTTTTAGCATGAGTGACCACTGTGATTTGGTCCCGGTATGTGACTGCATATGGTGAAATAAGCGTTTTCAGAGCGTAAAAAGCTCAAAAAGCACACTTTTCACAGCCAAGTGGCTGCAATCATCATCTTCTTGATGGAAAAGGTGGTTTTGTTTCTTTTTATGCCCTGTTTTAGCAGATTTTTCACTTTTTAGCATCAGTGATCACTGTGATTTGGTCCCGGTATGTGACTGCATATGGTGAAATAAGCGTTTTCAGAGCGTAAAAAGCTCAAAAAGCACACTTTTCACAGCCAAGTGGCTGCAATCATCATCTTCTTGATGGAAAAGGTGGTTTTGTGTCTTTTTATGCCCTAAATTGGCAGATTTTTCACTTTTTAGCATGAGTGACCACTGTGATTTGGTCCCGGTATGTGACTGCATATGGTGAAATAAGCGTTTTCAGAGCGTAAAAAGCTCAAAATGCACACTTTTCACAGCCAAGTGGCTGCAATCATCATCTTCTTGATGGAAAAGGTGGTTTTGTGTCTTTTTATGCCCTAAATTGGCAGATTTTTCACTTTTTAGCATGAGTGACCACTGTGATTTGGTCCCGGTATGTGACTGCATATGGTGAAATAAGCGTTTTCAGAGCGTAAAAAGCTCAAAAAGCACACTTTTCACAGCCAAGTGGCTGCAATCATCATCTTCTTGATGGAAAAGGTGGTTTTGTGTCTTTTTATGCCCTGTTTTAGCAGATTTTTCACTTTTTAGCATGAGTGACCACTGTGATTTGGTCCCGGTATGTGACTGCATATGGTGAAATAAGCGTTTTCAGAGCGTAAAAAGCTCAAAAAGCACACTTTTCACAGCCAAGTGGCTGCAATCATCATCTTCTTGATGGAAAAGGTGGTTTTGTGTCTTTTTATGCCCTGTTTTAGCAGATTTTTCACTTTTTAGCATCAGTGACCACTGTGATTTGGTCCCGGTATGTGACTGCATATGGTGAAATCAGCGTTTTCAGAGCGTAAAAAGCTCAAAAAGCACACTTTTCACAGCCAAGTGGCTGCAATCATCATCTTCTTGATGGAAAAGGTGGTTTTGTGTCTTTTTATGCCCTAAATTGGCAGATTTTTCACTTTTTAGCATGAGTGACCACTGTGATTTGGTCCCGGTATGTGACTGCATATGGTGAAACAAGCGTTTTCAGAGCGTAAAAAGCTCAAAAAGCACACTTTTCACAGCCAAGTGGCTGCAATCATCATCTTCTTGATGGAAAAGGTGGTTTTGTGTCTTTTTATGCCCTAAATTGGCAGATTTTTCACTTTTTAGCATGAGTGACCACTGTGATTTGGTCCCGGTATGTGACTGCATATGGTGAAATAAGCGTTTTCAGAGCGTAAAAAGCTCAAAAAGCACACTTTTCACAGCCAAGTGGCTGCAATCATCATCTTCTTGATGGAAAAGGTGGTTTTGTGTCTTTTTATGCCCTGTTTTAGCAGATTTTTCACTTTTTAGCATGAGTGACCACTGTGATTTGGTCCCGGTATGTGACTGCATATGGTGAAATAAGCGTTTTCAGAGCGTAAAAAGCTCAAAAAGCACACTTTTCACAGCCAAGTGGCTGCAATCATCATCTTCTTGATGGAAAAGGTGGTTTTGTGTCTTTTTATGCCCTAAATTGGCAGATTTTTCACTTTTTAGCATGAGTGACCACTGTGATTTGGTCCCGGTATGTGACTGCATATGGTGAAATAAGCGTTTTCAGAGCGTAAAAAGCTCAAAAAGCACACTTTTCACAGCCAAGTGGCTGCAATCATCATCTTCTTGATGGAAAAGGTGGTTTTGTGTCTTTTTATGCCCTGTTTTAGCAGATTTTTCACTTTTTAGCATGAGTGACCACTGTGATTTGGTCCCGGTATGTGACTGCATATGGTGAAATAAGCGTTTTCAGAGCGTAAAAAGCTCAAAAAGCACACTTTTCACAGCCAAGTGGCTGCAATCATCATCTTCTTGATGGAAAAGGTGGTTTTGTGTCTTTTTATGCCCTGTTTTAGCAGATTTTTCACTTTTTAGCATCAGTGACCACTGTGATTTGGTCCCGGTATGTGACTGCATATGGTGAAATAAGCGTTTTCAGAGCGTAAAAAGCTCAAAAAGCACACTTTTCACAGCCAAGTGGCTGCAATCATCATCTTCTTGATGGAAAAGGTGGTTTTGTGTCTTTTTATGCCCTAAATTGGCAGATTTTTCACTTTTTAGCATGAGTGACCACTGTGATTTGGTCCCGGTATGTGACTGCATATGGTGAAACAAGCGTTTTCAGAGCGTAAAAAGCTCAAAAAGCACACTTTTCACAGCCAAGTGGCTGCAATCATCATCTTCTTGATGGAAAAGGTGGTTTTGTGTCTTTTTATGCCCTAAATTGGCAGATTTTTCACTTTTTAGCATCAGTGACCACTCTGATTTGGTCCCGGTATGTGACTGCATATGGTGAAATAAGCGTTTTCAGAGCGTAAAAAGCTCAAAAAGCACACTTTTCACAGCCAAGTGGCTGCAATCATCATCTTCTTGATGGAAAAGGTGGTTTTGTGTCTTTTTATGCCCTGTTTTAGCAGATTTTTCACTTTTTAGCATGAGTGACCACTCTGATTTGGTCCCGGTATGTGACTGCATATGGTGAAATAAGCGTTTTCAGAGCGTAAAAAGCTCAAAAAGCACACTTTTCACAGCCAAGTGGCTGCAATCATCATCTTCTTGATGGAAAAGGTGGTTTTGTGTCTTTTTATGCCCTAAATTGGCAGATTTTTCACTTTTTAGCATGAGTGACCACTCTGATTTGGTCCTGGTATGTGACTGCATATGGTGAAATAAGCGTTTTCAGAGCGTAAAAAGCTCAAAAAGCACACTTTTCACAGCCAAGTGGCTGCATTCATCATCTTCTTGATGGAAAAGGTGGTTTTGTGTCTTTTTATGCCCTGTTTTGGCAGATTTTTCACTTTTTAGCATGAGTGACCACTGTGATTTGGTCCCGGTATGTGACTGCATATGGTGAAATAAGCGTTTTCAGAGCGTAAAAAGCTCAAAAAGCACACTTTTCACAGCCAAGTGGCTGCAATCATCATCTTCTTGATGGAAAAGGTGGTTTTGTGTCTTTTTATGCCCTAAATTGGCAGATTTTTCACTTTTTAGCATGAGTGACCACTGTGATTTGGTCCCAGTATGTGACTGCATATGGTGAAATAAGCGTTTTCAGAGCGTAAAAAGCTCAGAAGGCACACTTTTCACAGCCAAGTGGCTGCAATCATCATCTTCTTGATGGAAAAGGTGGTTTTGTGTCTTTTTATGCCCTAAATTGGCAGATTTTTCACTTTTTAGCATGAGTGACCACTGTGATTTGGTCCCGGTATGTGACTGCATATGGTGAAATAAGCGTTTTCAGAGCGTAAAAAGCTCAAAAAGCACACTTTTCACAGCCAAGTGGCTGCAATCATCATCTTCTTGATGGAAAAGGTGGTTTTGTGTCTTTTTATGCCCTAAATTGGCAGATTTTTCACTTTTTAGCATGAGTGACCACTCTGATTTGGTCCCGGTATGTGACTGCATATGGTGAAATAAGCGTTTTCAGAGCGTAAAAAGCTCAAAAAGCACACTTTTCACAGCCAAGTGGCTGCAATCATCATCTTCTTGATGGAAAAGGTGGTTTTGTGTCTTTTTATGCCCTAAATTGGCAGATTTTTCACTTTTTAGCATGAGTGACCACTCTGATTTGGTCCTGGTATGTGACTGCATATGGTGAAATAAGCGTTTTCAGAGCGTAAAAAGCTCAAAAAGCACACTTTTCACAGCCAAGTGGCTGCATTCATCATCTTCTTGATGGAAAAGGTGGTTTTGTGTCTTTTTATGCCCTGTTTTGGCAGATTTTTCACTTTTTAGCATGAGTGACCACTGTGATTTGGTCCCGGTATGTGACTGCATATGGTGAAATAAGCGTTTTCAGAGCGTAAAAAGCTCAAAAAGCACACTTTTCACAGCCAAGTGGCTGCAATCATCATCTTCTTGATGGAAAAGGTGGTTTTGTGTCTTTTTATGCCCTAAATTGGCAGATTTTTCACTTTTTAGCATGAGTGACCACTGTGATTTGGTCCCAGTATGTGACTGCATATGGTGAAATAAGCGTTTTCAGAGCGTAAAAAGCTCAGAAGGCACACTTTTCACAGCCAAGTGGCTGCAATCATCATCTTCTTGATGGAAAAGGTGGTTTTGTGTCTTTTTATGCCCTGTTTTGGCAGATTTTTCACTTTTTAGCATGAGTGACCACTCTGATTTGGTCCCGGTATGTGACTGCATATGGTGAAATAAGCGTTTTCAGAGCGTAAAAAGCTCAAAAAGCACACTTTTCACAGCCAAGTGGCTGCAATCATCATCTTCTTGATGGAAAAGGTGGTTTTGTGCCTTTTTATGCCCTGTTTTGCCAGATTTTTCACTTTTTAGCATGAGTGACCACTCTGATTTGGTCCCGGTATGTGACTGCATATGGTGAAATAAGCGTTTTCAGAGCGTAAAAAGCTCAAAAAGCACACTTTTCACAGCCAAGTGGCTGCAATCATCATCTTCTTGATGGAAAAGGTGGTTTTGTGTCTTTTTATGCCCTAAATTGGCAGATTTTTCACTTTTTAGCATGAGTGACCACTGTGATTTGGTCCCAGTATGTGACTGCATATGGTGAAATAAGCGTTTTCAGAGCGTAAAAAGCTCAGAAGGCACACTTTTCACAGCCAAGTGGCTGCAATCATCATCTTCTTGATGGAAAAGGTGGTTTTGTGTCTTTTTATGCCCTAAATTGGCAGATTTTTCACTTTTTAGCATGAGTGACCACTGTGATTTGGTCCCGGTATGTGACTGCATATGGTGAAATAAGCGTTTTCAGAGCGTAAAAAGCTCAAAAAGCACACTTTTCACAGCCAAGTGGCTGCAATCATCATCTTCTTGATGGAAAAGGTGGTTTTGTGTCTTTTTATGCCCTAAATTGGCAGATTTTTCACTTTTTAGCATGAGTGACCACTCTGATTTGGTCCCGGTATGTGACTGCATATGGTGAAATAAGCGTTTTCAGAGCGTAAAAAGCTCAAAAAGCACACTTTTCACAGCCAAGTGGCTGCAATCATCATCTTCTTGATGGAAAAGGTGGTTTTGTGTCTTTTTATGCCCTAAATTGGCAGATTTTTCACTTTTTAGCATGAGTGACCACTCTGATTTGGTCCTGGTATGTGACTGCATATGGTGAAATAAGCGTTTTCAGAGCGTAAAAAGCTCAAAAAGCACACTTTTCACAGCCAAGTGGCTGCATTCATCATCTTCTTGATGGAAAAGGTGGTTTTGTGTCTTTTTATGCCCTGTTTTGGCAGATTTTTCACTTTTTAGCATGAGTGACCACTGTGATTTGGTCCCGGTATGTGACTGCATATGGTGAAATAAGCGTTTTCAGAGCGTAAAAAGCTCAAAAAGCACACTTTTCACAGCCAAGTGGCTGCAATCATCATCTTCTTGATGGAAAAGGTGGTTTTGTGTCTTTTTATGCCCTAAATTGGCAGATTTTTCACTTTTTAGCATGAGTGACCACTGTGATTTGGTCCCAGTATGTGACTGCATATGGTGAAATAAGCGTTTTCAGAGCGTAAAAAGCTCAGAAGGCACACTTTTCACAGCCAAGTGGCTGCAATCATCATCTTCTTGATGGAAAAGGTGGTTTTGTGTCTTTTTATGCCCTGTTTTGGCAGATTTTTCACTTTTTAGCATGAGTGACCACTCTGATTTGGTCCCGGTATGTGACTGCATATGGTGAAATAAGCGTTTTCAGAGCGTAAAAAGCTCAAAAAGCACACTTTTCACAGCCAAGTGGCTGCAATCATCATCTTCTTGATGGAAAAGGTGGTTTTGTGCCTTTTTATGCCCTGTTTTGCCAGATTTTTCACTTTTTAGCATGAGTGACCACTCTGATTTGGTCCCGGTATGTGACTGCATATGGTGAAATAAGCGTTTTCAGAGCGTAAAAAGCTCAAAAAGCACACTTTTCACAGCCAAGTTGCTGCAATCATCATCTTCTTGATGGAAAAGGTGGTTTTGTGTCTTTTTATGCCCTGTTTTGGCAGATTTTTCACTTTTTAGCATGAGTGACCACTCTGATTTGGTCCCGGTATGTGACTGCATATGGTGAAATAAGCGTTTTCAGAGCGTAAAAAGCTCAAAAAGCACACTTTTCACAGCCAAGTGGCTGCAATCATCATCTTCTTGATGGAAAAGGTGGTTTTGTGCCTTTTTATGCCCTGTTTTGCCAGATTTTTCACTTTTTAGCATGAGTGACCACTCTGATTTGGTCCCGGTATGTGACTGCATATGGTGAAATAAGCGTTTTCAGAGCGTAAAAAGCTCAAAAAGCACACTTTTCACAGCCAAGTGGCTGCAATCATCATCTTCTTGATGGAAAAGGTGGTTTTGTGTCTTTTTATGCCCTAAATTGGCAGATTTTTCACTTTTTAGCATGAGTGACCACTATGATTTGGTCCCGGTATGTGACTGCATATGGTGAAATAAGCGTTTTCAGAGCGTAAAAAGCTCAAAAAGCACACTTTTCACAGCCAAGTGGCTGCAATCATCATCTTCTTGATGGAAAAGGTGGTTTTGTGTCTTTTTATGCCCTGTTTTAGCAGATTTTTCACTTTTTAGCATGAGTGACCAGTCTGTGATTTGGTCCCGGTATGTGACTGCATATGGTGAAATAAGCGTTTTCAGAGCGTAAAAAGCTCAAAAAGCACACTTTTCACAGCCAAGTGGCTGCAATCATCATCTTCTTGATGGAAAAGGTGGTTTTGTGTCTTTTTATGCCCTAAATTGGCAGATTTTTCACTTTTTAGCATGAGTGACCACTCTGATTTGGTCCCGGTATGTGACTGCATATGGTGAAATAAGCGTTTTCAGAGCGTAAAAAGCTCAAAAAGCACACTTTTCACAGCCAAGTGGCTGCAATCATCATCTTCTTGATGGAAAAGGTGGTTTTGTGTCTTTTTATGCCCTGTTTTAGCAGATTTTTCACTTTTTAGCATGAGTGACCACTGTGATTTGGTCCCGGTATGTGACTGCATATGGTGAAATAAGCGTTTTCAGAGCGTAAAAAGCTCAAAAAGCACACTTTTCACAGCCAAGTGGCTGCAATCATCATCTTCTTGATGGAAAAGGTGGTTTTGTGTCTTTTTATGCCCTAAATTGGCAGATTTTTCACTTTTTAGCATGAGTGACCACTGTGATTTGGTCCCGGTATGTGACTGCATGTGGTGAAATAAGCGTTTTCAGAGCGTAAAAAGCTCAAAAAGCACACTTTTCACAGCCAAGTGGCTGCAATCATCATCTTCTTGATGGAAAAGGTGGTTTTGTGTCTTTTTATGCCCTGTTTTGCCAGATTTTTCACTTTTTAGCATGAGTGACCACTGTGATTTGGTCCCGGTATGTGACTGCATATGGTGAAATAAGCGTTTTCAGAGCGTAAAAAGCTCAAAAAGCACACTTTTCACAGCCAAGTGGCTGCAATCATCATCTTCTTGATGGAAAAGGTGGTTTTGTGTCTTTTTATGCCCTGTTTTAGCAGATTTTTCACTTTTTAGCATCAGTGACCACTGTGATTTGGTCCCGGTATGTGACTGCATATGGTGAAATAAGCGTTTTCAGAGCGTAAAAAGCTCAAAAAGCACACTTTTCACAGCCAAGTGGCTGCAATCATCATCTTCTTGATGGAAAAGGTGGTTTTGTGTCTTTTTATGCCCTGTTTTAGCAGATTTTTCACTTTTTAGCATCAGTGACCACTGTGATTTGGTCCCGGTATGTGACTGCATATGGTGAAATAAGCATTTTCAGAGCGTAAAAAGCTCAAAAAGCACACTTTTCACAGCCAAGTGGCTGCAATCATCATCTTCTTGATGGAAAAGGTGGTTTTGTGTCTTTTTATGCCCTGTTTTGCCAGATTTTTCACTTTTTAGCATGAGTGACCACTGTGATTTGGTCCCGGTATGTGACTGCATATGGTGAAATAAGCGTTTTCAGAGCGTAAAAAGCTCAAAAATCACACTTTTCACAGCCAAGTGGCTGCAATCATCATCTTCTTGATGGAAAAGGTGGTTTTGTGTCTTTTTATGCCCTGTTTTGGCAGATTTTTCACTTTTTAGCATGAGTGACCACTCTGATTTGGTCCCGGTATGTGACTGCATATGGTGAAATAAGCGTTTTCAGAGCGTAAAAAGCTCAAAAAGCACACTTTTCACAGCCAAGTGGCTGCAATCATCATCTTCTTGATGGAAAAGGTGGTTTTGTGTCTTTTTATGCCCTAAATTGGCAGATTTTTCACTTTTTAGCATGAGTGACCACTGTGATTTGGTCCCGGTATGTGACTGCATGTGGTGAAATAAGCGTTTTCAGAGCGTAAAAAGCTCAAAAAGCACACTTTTCACAGCCAAGTGGCTGCAATCATCATCTTCTTGATGGAAAAGGTGGTTTTGTGTCTTTTTATGCCCTGTTTTGGCAGATTTTTCACTTTTTAGCATGAGTGACCACTCTGATTTGGTCCCGGTATGTGACTGCATATGGTGAAATAAGCGTTTTCAGAGCGTAAAAAGCTCAAAAAGCACACTTTTCACAGCCAAGTGGCTGCAATCATCATCTTCTTGATGGAAAAGGTGGTTTTGTGCCTTTTTATGCCCTGTTTTGCCAGATTTTTCACTTTTTAGCATGAGTGACCACTCTGATTTGGTCCCGGTATGTGACTGCATATGGTGAAATAAGCGTTTTCAGAGCGTAAAAAGCTCAAAAAGCACACTTTTCACAGCCAAGTGGCTGCAATCATCATCTTCTTGATGGAAAAGGTGGTTTTGTGTCTTTTTAGCCCTGTTTTAGCAGATTTTTCACTTTTTAGCATGAGTGACCACTCTGATTTGGTCCCGGTATGTGACTGCATATGGTGAAATAAGCGTTTTCAGAGCGTAAAAAGCTCAAAAAGCACACTTTCACAGCCAAGTGGCTGCAATCATCATCTTCTTGATGGAAAAGGTGGTTTTGTGTCTTTTTATGCCCTGTTTGGCCAGATTTTTCACTTTTAAGCATGAGTGACCACTGTGATTTGGGCCCTGTATGTGACTGCATATGGTGAAATAAGCGTTTTCAGAGCGTAAAAAGCTCAAAAAGAACACTTTCACAGCCAAGTGGCTGCAGTCATCATCTTCTTGATGGAAAAGGTGGTTTTGTGTCTTTTTATGCCCTGTTTTGCCAGATTTTTCACTTCTAAGCATGAGTGACCACTCTGTGATTTGAGCCCTGTATGTGACTGCATATGGTGAAATAAGCCTTTTCAGAGCCTAAAAAGCTCAAAAAGCACACTTTCACAGCCAAGTGGCTGCAATCATCATCTTCTTGATGGAAAAGGTGGTTTTGTGTCTTTTTATGCCCTGTTTTGGCAGATTTTTCACTTTTTTAGCTTGAGTGACCACTGTGATTTGGTCCCGGTATGTGACTGCATATGGTGAAATAAGCGTTTTCAGAGCGTAAAAAGCTCAAAAAGCACACTTTCACAGCCAAGTGGCTGCAATCATCATCTTCTTGATGGAAAAGGTGTTTTTGTGTCTTTTTATGCCCTGTTTTAGCAGATTTTTCACTTTTTAGCATGAGTGACCACTGTGATTTGGTCCCGGTATGTGACTGCATATGGTGAAATAAGCGTTTTCAGAGCGTAAAAAGCTCAAAAAGCACACTTTTCACAGCCAAGTGGCTGCAATCATCATCTTCTTGATGGAAAAGGTGGTTTTGTGTCTTTTTATGCCCTAAATTGGCAGATTTTTCACTTTTTAGCATGAGTGACCACTCTGATTTGGTCCCGGTATGTGACTGCATATGGTGAAATAAGCGTTTTCAGAGCGTAAAAAGCTCAAAAAGCACACTTTTCACAGCCAAGTGGCTGCAATCATCATCTTCTTGATGGAAAAGGTGGTTTTGTGCCTTTTTATGCCCTGTTTTGGCAGATTTTTCACTTTTTAGCATGAGTGACCACTCTGATTTGGTCCCGGTATGTGACTGCATATGGTGAAATAAGCGTTTTCAGAGCGTAAAAAGCTCAAAAAGCACACTTTTCACAGCCAAGTGGCTGCAATCATCATCTTCTTGATGGAAAAGGTGGTTTTGTGTCTTTTTATGCCCTAAATTGGCAGATTTTTCACTTTTAAGCATAACTGACCACTCTGTGATTTGGGCCCTGTATGTGACTGCATATGGTGAAATAAGCGTTTTCAGAGCGTAAAAAGCTCAAAAAGCACACTTTCCAGTGCCAAGTGGCTGCAATCATCATCTTCTTGATGGAAAACGTGTTTTTTTGTCTTTTTATGCCTTGTTTTGCCAGATTTTTCACTTTTAAGCATCAGTGACCACTCTGTGATTAGGTCCCTGTATGTGACTGCATATGGTGAAATAAGCGTTTTCAGAGCGTAAAAAGCTCAAAAAGCACACTTTCACAGCCAAGTGGCTGCAATCATCATCTTCTTGATGGAAAAGGTGGTTTTGTGTCTTTTTATGCCCTAAATTGGCAGATTTTTCACTTTTTAGCATGAGTGACCACTGTGATTTGGTCCCGGTATGTGACTGCATATGGTGAAATAAGCGTTTTCAGAGCGTAAAAAGCTCAAAAAGCACACTTTTCACAGCCAAGTGGCTGCAATCGTCATCTTCTTGATGGAAAAGGTGGTTTTGTGTCTTTTTATGCCCTAAATTGGCAGATTTTTCACTTTTTAGCATGAGTGACCACTGTGATTTGGTCCCGGTATGTGACTGCATATGGTGAAATAAGCGTTTTCAGAGCGTAAAAAGCTCAGAAGGCACACTTTTCACAGCCAAGTGGCTGCAATCATCATCTTCTTGATGGAAAAGGTGGTTTTGTGTCTTTTTATGCCCTGTTTTGGCAGATTTTTCACTTTTTAGCATGAGTGACCACTCTGATTTGGTCCCGGTATGTGACTGCATATGGTGAAATAAGCGTTTTCAGAGCGTAAAAAGCTCAAAAAGCACACTTTTCACAGCCAAGTGGCTGCAATCATCATCTTCTTGATGGAAAAGGTGGTTTTGTGTCTTTTTATGCCCTAAATTGGCAGATTTTTCACTTTTAAGCATAACTGACCACTCTGTGATTTGGGCCCTGTATGTGACTGCATATGGTGAAATAAGCGTTTTCAGAGCGTAAAAAGCTCAAAAAGCACACTTTCCAGTGCCAAGTGGCTGCAATCATCATCTTCTTGATGGAAAACGTGTTTTTTTGTCTTTTTATGCCTTGTTTTGCCAGATTTTTCACTTTTAAGCATCAGTGACCACTCTGTGATTAGGTCCCTGTATGTGACTGCATATGGTGAAATAAGCGTTTTCAGAGCGTAAAAAGCTCAAAAAGCACACTTTCACAGCCAAGTGGCTGCAATCATCATCTTCTTGATGGAAAAGGTGGTTTTGTGTCTTTTTATGCCCTGTTTGGCCAGATTTTTCACTTTTAAGCATGATTGACCACTGTGATTTGGGCCCTGTATGTGACTGCATATGGTGAAATAAGCGTTTTCAGAGCGTAAAAAGCTCAAAAAGAACACTTTCACAGCCAAGTGGCTGCAGTCATCATCTTCTTGATGGAAAAGGTGGTTTTGTGTCTTTTTATGCCCTGTTTTGGCAGATTTTTCACTTTTAAACATCAGTGACCACTCTGTGATTTGGTCACTGTATGTGACTGCATATGGTGAAATAAGCGTTTTCAGAGCGTAAAAAGCTCAAAAAGCACACTTTTCACAGCCAAGTGGCTGCAATCATCATCTTCTTGATGGAAAAGGTGGTTTTGTGTCTTTTTATGCCCTGTTTTGCCAGATTTTTCACTTTTTAGCATGAGTGACCACTGTGATTTGGTCCCGGTATGTGACTGCATATGGTGAAATAAGCGTTTTCAGAGCGTAAAAAGCTCAAAAAGCACACTTTTCACAGCCAAGTGGCTGCAATCATCATCTTCTTGATGGAAAAGGTGGTTTTGTGTCTTTTTATGCCCTGTTTTAGCAGATTTTTCACTTTTTAGCATCAGTGACCACTGTGATTTGGTCCCGGTATGTGACTGCATATGGTGAAATAAGCGTTTTCAGAGCGTAAAAAGCTCAAAAAGCACACTTTTCACAGCCAAGTGGCTGCAATCATCATCTTCTTGATGGAAAAGGTGGTTTTGTGTCTTTTTATGCCCTGTTTTAGCAGATTTTTCACTTTTTAGCATCAGTGACCACTGTGATTTGGTCCCGGTATGTGACTGCATATGGTGAAATAAGCATTTTCAGAGCGTAAAAAGCTCAAAAAGCACACTTTTCACAGCCAAGTGGCTGCAATCATCATCTTCTTGATGGAAAAGGTGGTTTTGTGTCTTTTTATGCCCTGTTTTGCCAGATTTTTCACTTTTTAGCATGAGTGACCACTGTGATTTGGTCCCGGTATGTGACTGCATATGGTGAAATAAGCGTTTTCAGAGCGTAAAAAGCTCAAAAATCACACTTTTCACAGCCAAGTGGCTGCAATCATCATCTTCTTGATGGAAAAGGTGGTTTTGTGTCTTTTTATGCCCTGTTTTGGCAGATTTTTCACTTTTTAGCATGAGTGACCACTCTGATTTGGTCCCGGTATGTGACTGCATATGGTGAAATAAGCGTTTTCAGAGCGTAAAAAGCTCAAAAAGCACACTTTTCACAGCCAAGTGGCTGCAATCATCATCTTCTTGATGGAAAAGGTGGTTTTGTGCCTTTTTATGCCCTGTTTTGCCAGATTTTTCACTTTTTAGCATGAGTGACCACTCTGATTTGGTCCCGGTATGTGACTGCATATGGTGAAATAAGCGTTTTCAGAGCGTAAAAAGCTCAAAAAGCACACTTTTCACAGCCAAGTGGCTGCAATCATCATCTTCTTGATGGAAAAGGTGGTTTTGTGTCTTTTTAGCCCTGTTTTAGCAGATTTTTCACTTTTTAGCATGAGTGACCACTCTGATTTGGTCCCGGTATGTGACTGCATATGGTGAAATAAGCGTTTTCAGAGCGTAAAAAGCTCAAAAAGCACACTTTCACAGCCAAGTGGCTGCAATCATCATCTTCTTGATGGAAAAGGTGGTTTTGTGTCTTTTTATGCCCTGTTTGGCCAGATTTTTCACTTTTAAGCATGAGTGACCACTGTGATTTGGGCCCTGTATGTGACTGCATATGGTGAAATAAGCGTTTTCAGAGCGTAAAAAGCTCAAAAAGAACACTTTCACAGCCAAGTGGCTGCAGTCATCATCTTCTTGATGGAAAAGGTGGTTTTGTGTCTTTTTATGCCCTGTTTTGCCAGATTTTTCACTTCTAAGCATGAGTGACCACTCTGTGATTTGAGCCCTGTATGTGACTGCATATGGTGAAATAAGCCTTTTCAGAGCCTAAAAAGCTCAAAAAGCACACTTTCACAGCCAAGTGGCTGCAATCATCATCTTCTTGATGGAAAAGGTGGTTTTGTGTCTTTTTATGCCCTGTTTTGGCAGATTTTTCACTTTTTTAGCTTGAGTGACCACTGTGATTTGGTCCCGGTATGTGACTGCATATGGTGAAATAAGCGTTTTCAGAGCGTAAAAAGCTCAAAAAGCACACTTTCACAGCCAAGTGGCTGCAATCATCATCTTCTTGATGGAAAAGGTGTTTTTGTGTCTTTTTATGCCCTGTTTTAGCAGATTTTTCACTTTTTAGCATGAGTGACCACTGTGATTTGGTCCCGGTATGTGACTGCATATGGTGAAATAAGCGTTTTCAGAGCGTAAAAAGCTCAAAAAGCACACTTTTCACAGCCAAGTGGCTGCAATCATCATCTTCTTGATGGAAAAGGTGGTTTTGTGTCTTTTTATGCCCTAAATTGGCAGATTTTTCACTTTTTAGCATGAGTGACCACTCTGATTTGGTCCCGGTATGTGACTGCATATGGTGAAATAAGCGTTTTCAGAGCGTAAAAAGCTCAAAAAGCACACTTTTCACAGCCAAGTGGCTGCAATCATCATCTTCTTGATGGAAAAGGTGGTTTTGTGCCTTTTTATGCCCTGTTTTGGCAGATTTTTCACTTTTTAGCATGAGTGACCACTCTGATTTGGTCCCGGTATGTGACTGCATATGGTGAAATAAGCGTTTTCAGAGCGTAAAAAGCTCAAAAAGCACACTTTTCACAGCCAAGTGGCTGCAATCATCATCTTCTTGATGGAAAAGGTGGTTTTGTGTCTTTTTATGCCCTAAATTGGCAGATTTTTCACTTTTAAGCATAACTGACCACTCTGTGATTTGGGCCCTGTATGTGACTGCATATGGTGAAATATGCGTTTTCAGAGCGTAAAAAGCTCAAAAAGCACACTTTCCAGTGCCAAGTGGCTGCAATCATCATCTTCTTGATGGAAAACGTGTTTTTTTGTCTTTTTATGCCTTGTTTTGCCAGATTTTTCACTTTTAAGCATCAGTGACCACTCTGTGATTAGGTCCCTGTATGTGACTGCATATGGTGAAATAAGCGTTTTCAGAGCGTAAAAAGCTCAAAAAGCACACTTTCACAGCCAAGTGGCTGCAATCGTCATCTTCTTGATGGAAAAGGTGGTTTTGTGTCTTTTTATGCCCTAAATTGGCAGATTTTTCACTTTTTAGCATGAGTGACCACTGTGATTTGGTCCCGGTATGTGACTGCATATGGTGAAATAAGCGTTTTCAGAGCGTAAAAAGCTCAAAAAGCACACTTTTCACAGCCAAGTGGCTGCAATCGTCATCTTCTTGATGGAAAAGGTGGTTTTGTGTCTTTTTATGCCCTAAATTGGCAGATTTTTCACTTTTTAGCATGAGTGACCACTGTGATTTGGTCCCGGTATGTGACTGCATATGGTGAAATAAGCGTTTTCAGAGCGTAAAAAGCTCAGAAGGCACACTTTTCACAGCCAAGTGGCTGCAATCATCATCTTCTTGATGGAAAAGGTGGTTTTGTGTCTTTTTATGCCCTGTTTTGGCAGATTTTTCACTTTTTAGCATGAGTGACCACTCTGATTTGGTCCCGGTATGTGACTGCATATGGTGAAATAAGCGTTTTCAGAGCGTAAAAAGCTCAAAAAGCACACTTTTCACAGCCAAGTGGCTGCAATCATCATCTTCTTGATGGAAAAGGTGGTTTTGTGTCTTTTTATGCCCTAAATTGGCAGATTTTTCACTTTTAAGCATAACTGACCACTCTGTGATTTGGGCCCTGTATGTGACTGCATATGGTGAAATAAGCGTTTTCAGAGCGTAAAAAGCTCAAAAAGCACACTTTCCAGTGCCAAGTGGCTGCAATCATCATCTTCTTGATGGAAAACGTGTTTTTTTGTCTTTTTATGCCTTGTTTTGCCAGATTTTTCACTTTTAAGCATCAGTGACCACTCTGTGATTAGGTCCCTGTATGTGACTGCATATGGTGAAATAAGCGTTTTCAGAGCGTAAAAAGCTCAAAAAGCACACTTTCACAGCCAAGTGGCTGCAATCATCATCTTCTTGATGGAAAAGGTGGTTTTGTGTCTTTTTATGCCCTGTTTGGCCAGATTTTTCACTTTTAAGCATGATTGACCACTGTGATTTGGGCCCTGTATGTGACTGCATATGGTGAAATAAGCGTTTTCAGAGCGTAAAAAGCTCAAAAAGAACACTTTCACAGCCAAGTGGCTGCAGTCATCATCTTCTTGATGGAAAAGGTGGTTTTGTGTCTTTTTATGCCCTGTTTTGGCAGATTTTTCACTTTTAAACATCAGTGACCACTCTGTGATTTGGTCACTGTATGTGACTGCATATGGTGAAATAAGCGTTTTCAGAGCGTAAAAAGCTCAAAAAGCACACTTTTCACAGCCAAGTGGCTGCAATCATCATCTTCTTGATGGAAAAGGTGGTTTTGTGTCTTTTTATGCCCTAAATTGGCAGATTTTTCACTTTTAAGCATAACTGACCACTCTGTGATTTGGGCCCTGTATGTGACTGCATATGGTGAAATATGCGTTTTCAGAGCGTAAAAAGCTCAAAAAGCACACTTTCCAGTGCCAAGTGGCTGCAATCATCATCTTCTTGATGGAAAACGTGTTTTTTTGTCTTTTTATGCCTTGTTTTGCCAGATTTTTCACTTTTAAGCATCAGTGACCACTCTGTGATTAGGTCCCTGTATGTGACTGCATATGGTGAAATAAGCGTTTTCAGAGCGTAAAAAGCTCAAAAAGCACACTTTCACAGCCAAGTGGCTGCAATCGTCATCTTCTTGATGGAAAAGGTGGTTTTGTGTCTTTTTATGCCCTAAATTGGCAGATTTTTCACTTTTTAGCATGAGTGACCACTGTGATTTGGTCCCGGTATGTGACTGCATATGGTGAAATAAGCGTTTTCAGAGCGTAAAAAGCTCAAAAAGCACACTTTTCACAGCCAAGTGGCTGCAATCGTCATCTTCTTGATGGAAAAGGTGGTTTTGTGTCTTTTTATGCCCTAAATTGGCAGATTTTTCACTTTTTAGCATGAGTGACCACTGTGATTTGGTCCCGGTATGTGACTGCATATGGTGAAATAAGCGTTTTCAGAGCGTAAAAAGCTCAGAAGGCACACTTTTCACAGCCAAGTGGCTGCAATCATCATCTTCTTGATGGAAAAGGTGGTTTTGTGTCTTTTTATGCCCTGTTTTGGCAGATTTTTCACTTTTTAGCATGAGTGACCACTCTGATTTGGTCCCGGTATGTGACTGCATATGGTGAAATAAGCGTTTTCAGAGCGTAAAAAGCTCAAAAAGCACACTTTTCACAGCCAAGTGGCTGCAATCATCATCTTCTTGATGGAAAAGGTGGTTTTGTGTCTTTTTATGCCCTAAATTGGCAGATTTTTCACTTTTAAGCATAACTGACCACTCTGTGATTTGGGCCCTGTATGTGACTGCATATGGTGAAATAAGCGTTTTCAGAGCGTAAAAAGCTCAAAAAGCACACTTTCCAGTGCCAAGTGGCTGCAATCATCATCTTCTTGATGGAAAACGTGTTTTTTTGTCTTTTTATGCCTTGTTTTGCCAGATTTTTCACTTTTAAGCATCAGTGACCACTCTGTGATTAGGTCCCTGTATGTGACTGCATATGGTGAAATAAGCGTTTTCAGAGCGTAAAAAGCTCAAAAAGCACACTTTCACAGCCAAGTGGCTGCAATCATCATCTTCTTGATGGAAAAGGTGGTTTTGTGTCTTTTTATGCCCTGTTTGGCCAGATTTTTCACTTTTAAGCATGATTGACCACTGTGATTTGGGCCCTGTATGTGACTGCATATGGTGAAATAAGCGTTTTCAGAGCGTAAAAAGCTCAAAAAGAACACTTTCACAGCCAAGTGGCTGCAGTCATCATCTTCTTGATGGAAAAGGTGGTTTTGTGTCTTTTTATGCCCTGTTTTGGCAGATTTTTCACTTTTAAACATCAGTGACCACTCTGTGATTTGGTCACTGTATGTGACTGCATATGGTGAAATAAGCGTTTTCAGAGCGTAAAAAGCTCAAAAAGCACACTTTTCACAGCCAAGTGGCTGCAATCATCATCTTCTTGATGGAAAAGGTGGTTTTGTGTCTTTTTATGCCCTGTTTGGCCAGATTTTTCACTTTTAAGCATCAGTGACCACTCTGTGATTTGGTCCCGGTATGTGACTGCATATGGTGAAATAAGCGTTTTCAGAGCGTAAAAAGCTCAAAAAGCACACTTTTCACAGCCAAGTGGCTGCAATCATCATCTTCTTGATGGAAAAGGTGGTTTTGTGTCGTTTTATGCCGTTTGGCCAGATTTTTCACTTTTTTAGCATGAGTGACCACTGTGATTTGGTCCCTGTATGTGACTGCATATGGTGAAATAAGCGTTTTCAGAGCGTAAAAAGCTCAAAAAGCACACTTTTCACAGCCAAGTGGCTGCAATCATCATCTTCTTGATGGAAAACGTGGTTTTGTGTATCTTTATGCCCTAAATTGGAAGATTTTTCACTTTTTTAGCATGAGTGACCACTGATTTGGTCCCGGTATGTGACTGCATATGGTGAAATAAGCGTTTTCAGAGCGTAAAAAGCTCAAAAAGCACACTTTTCACAGCCAAGTGGCTGCAATCATCATCTTCTTGATGGAAAAGGTGGTTTTGTGTCTTTTTATGCCCTAAATTGGCAGATTTTTCACTTTTTAGCATGAGTGACCACTGTGATTTGGTCCCGGTATGTGACTGCATATGGTGAAATAAGCGTTTTCAGAGCGTAAAAAGCTCAAAAAGCACACTTTTCACAGCCAAGTGGCTGCAATCATCATCTTCTTGATGGAAAAGGTGGTTTTGTGTCTTTTTATGCCCTGTTTTAGCAGATTTTTCACTTTTTAGCTTGAGTGACCACTGTGATTTGGTCCCGGTATGTGACTGCATATGGTGAAATAAGCGTTTTCAGAGCGTAAAAAGCTCAAAAAGCACACTTTTCACAGCCAAGTGGCTGCAATCATCATCTTCTTGATGGAAAAGGTGGTTTTGTGTCTTTTTATGCCCTAAATTGGCAGATTTTTCACTTTTTAGCATGAGTGACCACTGTGATTTGGTCCCGGTATGTGACTGCATATGGTGAAATAAGCGTTTTCAGAGCGTAAAAAGCTCAAAAAGCACACTTTTCACAGCCAAGTGGCTGCAATCATCATCTTCTTGATGGAAAAGGTGGTTTTGTGTCTTTTTATGCCCTGTTTTAGCAGATTTTTCACTTTTTAGCATCAGTGACCACTGTGATTTGGTCCCGGTATGTGACTGCATATGGTGAAATAAGCGTTTTCAGAGCGTAAAAAGCTCAAAAAGCACACTTTTCACAGCCAAGTGGCTGCAATCATCATCTTCTTGATGGAAAAGGTGGTTTTGTGTCTTTTTATGCCCTAAATTGGCAGATTTTTCACTTTTTTAGCATGAGTGACCACTGATTTGGTCCCGGTATGTGACTGCATATGGTGAAATAAGCGTTTTCAGAGCGTAAAAAGCTCAAAAAGCACACTTTTCACAGCCAAGTGGCTGCAATCATCATCTTCTTGATGGAAAAGGTGGTTTTGTGTCTTTTTATGCCCTGTTTGGCCAGATTTTTCACTTTTAAGCATGAGTGACCACTGTGATTTGGTCCCGGTATGTGACTGCATATGGTGAAATAAGCGTTTTCAGAGCGTAAAAAGCTCAAAAAGCACACTTTTCACAGCCAAGTGGCTGCAATCATCATCTTCTTGATGGAAAAGGTGGTTTTGTGTCTTTTTATGCCCTGTTTTAGCAGATTTTTCACTTTTTAGCATGAGTGACCACTGTGATTTGGTCCCGGTATGTGACTGCATATGGTGAAATAAGCGTTTTCAGAGCGTAAAAAGCTCAAAAAGCACACTTTTCACAGCCAAGTGGCTGCAATCATCATCTTCTTGATGGAAAAGGTGGTTTTGTGTCTTTTTAAGCCCTATTTTGCCAGATTTTTCACTTTTAAGCATAACTGACCACTCTGTGATTTGGGCCCTGTATGTGACTGCATATGGTGAAATAAGCTTTTTCAGAGCGTAAAAAGCTCAAAAAGCACACTTTCCAGTGCCAAGTGGCTGCAATCATCATCTTCTTGATGGAAAACGTGTTTTTTTGTCTTTTTATGCCTTGTTTTGCCAGATTTTTCACTTTTAAGCATCAGTGACCACTCTGTGATTAGGTCCCTGTATGTGACTGCATATGGTGAAATAAGCGTTTTCAGAGCGTAAAAAGCTCAAAAAGCACACTTTCACAGCCAAGTGGCTGCAATCATCATCTTCTTGATGGAAAAGGTGGTTTTGTGTCTTTTTATGCCCTGTTTGGCCAGATTTTTCACTTTTAAGCATGATTGACCACTGTGATTTGGGCCCTGTATGTGACTGCATATGGTGAAATAAGCGTTTTCAGAGCGTAAAAAGCTCAAAAAGAACACTTTCACAGCCAAGTGGCTGCAGTCATCATCTTCTTGATGGAAAAGGTGGTTTTGTGTCTTTTTATGCCCTGTTTTGGCAGATTTTTCACTTTTAAACATCAGTGACCACTCTGTGATTTGGTCACTGTATGTGACTGCATATGGTGAAATAAGCGTTTTCAGAGCGTAAAAAGCTCAAAAAGCACACTTTTCACAGCCAAGTGGCTGCAATCATCATCTTCTTGATGGAAAAGGTGGTTTTGTGTCTTTTTATGCCCTGTTTGGCCAGATTTTTCACTTTTAAGCATCAGTGACCACTCTGTGATTTGGTCCCGGTATGTGACTGCATATGGTGAAATAAGCGTTTTCAGAGCGTAAAAAGCTCAAAAAGCACACTTTTCACAGCCAAGTGGCTGCAATCATCATCTTCTTGATGGAAAAGGTGGTTTTGTGTCGTTTTATGCCGTTTGGCCAGATTTTTCACTTTTTTAGCATGAGTGACCACTGTGATTTGGTCCCTGTATGTGACTGCATATGGTGAAATAAGCGTTTTCAGAGCGTAAAAAGCTCAAAAAGCACACTTTTCACAGCCAAGTGGCTGCAATCATCATCTTCTTGATGGAAAAGGTGGTTTTGTGTCTTTTTATGCCCTAAATTGGCAGATTTTTCACTTTTTTAGCATGAGTGACCACTGATTTGGTCCCGGTATGTGACTGCATATGGTGAAATAAGCGTTTTCAGAGCGTAAAAAGCTCAAAAAGCACACTTTTCACAGCCAAGTGGCTGCAATCATCATCTTCTTGATGGAAAACGTGGTTTTGTGTCTTTTTATGCCCTGTTTTGCCAGATTTTTCACTTTTAAGCATAACTGACCACTCTGTGATTTGTGCCCTGTATGTGACTGCATATGGTGAAATAAGCGTTTTCAGAGCGTAAAAAGCTCAAAAAGCACACTTTCACAGCCAAGTGGTTGCAATCATCATCTTCTTGATGGAAAAGGTGGTTTTGTGTCTTTTTATGCCCTATTTTGCCAGATTTTTCACTTTTAAGCATAACTGACCACTCTGTGATTTGGGCCCTGTATGTGACTGCATATGGTGAAATAAGCGTTTTCAGAGCGTAAAAAGCTCAAAAAGCACACTTTCACAGCCAAGTGGTTGCAATCATCATCTTCTTGATGGAAAAGGTGGTTTTGTGTCTTTTTATGCCCTATTTTGCCAGATTTTTCACTTTTAAGCATAACTGACCACTCTGTGATTTGTGCCCTGTATGTGACTGCATATGGTGAAATAAGCGTTTTCAGAGCGTAAAAAGCTCAAAAAGCACACTTTCACAGCCAAGTGGTTGCAATCATCATCTTCTTGATGGAAAAGGTGGTTTTGTGTCTTTTTATGCACTATTTTGCCAGATTTTTCACTTTTAAGCATAACTTACCACTCTGTGATTGGGGCCCTGTATGTGACTCCATATGGTGAAATAAGCGTTTTCAGAGCGTAAAAAGCTCAAAAAGCACACTTTCCAGTGCCAAGGGGCTGCAATCATCATCTTCTTGATGGAAAACGTGGTTTTGTGTCTTTTTATGCCCTGTTTTGCCAGATTTTTCACTTTTAAGCATCAGTGACCACTCTTTGATTTGAGCCCTGTATGTGACTGCATATGGTGAAATAAGCGTTTTCAGAGCGTAAAAAGCTCAAAAAGCACACTTTTCACAGCCAAGTGGCTGCAATCATCATCTTCTTGATGGAAAAGATGGTTTTGTGTCTTTTTATGCCCTGTTTTGGCAGATTTTTCACTTTTAAACATCAGTGACCACTCTGTGATTTGGTCACTGTATGTGACTGCATATGGTGAAATAAGCGTTTTCAGAGCGTAAAAAGCTCCAAAAGCACACTTTTCACAGCCAAGTGGCTGTAATCATCATCTTCTTGATGGAAAAGGTGGTTTTGTGTCTTTTTAAGCCCTATTTTGCCAGATTTTTCACTTTTAAGCATAACTGACCACTCTGTGATTTGGGCCCTGTATGTGACTGCATATGGTGAAATAAGCGTTTTCAGAGCGTAAAAAGCTCAAAAAGCACACTTTCCAGTGCCAAGTGGCTGCAATCATCATCTTCTTGATGGAAAACGTGTTTTTTTGTCTTTTTATGCCTTGTTTTGCCAGATTTTTCACTTTTAAGCATCAGTGACCACTCTGTGATTAGGTCCCTGTATGTGACTGCATATGGTGAAATAAGCGTTTTCAGAGCGTAAAAAGCTCAAAAAGCACACTTTCACAGCCAAGTGGCTGCAATCATCATCTTCTTGATGGAAAACGTGGTTTTGTGTCTTTTTATGCCCTGTTTTGCCAGATTTTTCACTTTTAAGCATCAGTGACCACTCTTTGATTTGAGCCCTGTATGTGACTGCATATGGTGAAATAAGCGTTTTCAGAGCGTAAAAAGCTCAAAAAGCACACTTTTCACAGCCAAGTGGCTGCAATCATCATCTTCTTGATGGAAAAGATGGTTTTGTGTCTTTTTATGCCCTGTTTTGGCAGATTTTTCACTTTTAAACATCAGTGACCACTCTGTGATTTGGTCACTGTATGTGACTGCATATGGTGAAATAAGCGTTTTCAGAGCGTAAAAAGCTCCAAAAGCACACTTTTCACAGCCAAGTGGCTGTAATCATCATCTTCTTGATGGAAAAGGTGGTTTTGTGTCTTTTTAAGCCCTATTTTGCCAGATTTTTCACTTTTAAGCATAACTGACCACTCTGTGATTTGGGCCCTGTATGTGACTGCATATGGTGAAATAAGCGTTTTCAGAGCGTAAAAAGCTCAAAAAGCACACTTTCCAGTGCCAAGTGGCTGCAATCATCATCTTCTTGATGGAAAACGTGTTTTTTTGTCTTTTTATGCCTTGTTTTGCCAGATTTTTCACTTTTAAGCATCAGTGACCACTCTGTGATTAGGTCCCTGTATGTGACTGCATATGGTGAAATAAGCGTTTTCAGAGCGTAAAAAGCTCAAAAAGCACACTTTCACAGCCAAGTGGCTGCAATCATCATCTTCTTGATGGAAAACGTGGTTTTGTGTCTTTTTATGCCCTGTTTTGCCAGATTTTTCACTTTTAAGCATCAGTGACCACTCTTTGATTTGAGCCCTGTATGTGACTGCATATGGTGAAATAAGCGTTTTCAGAGCGTAAAAAGCTCAAAAAGCACACTTTTCACAGCCAAGTGGCTGCAATCATCATCTTCTTGATGGAAAAGATGGTTTTGTGTCTTTTTATGCCCTAAATTGGCAGATTTTTCACTTTTTTAGCATGAGTGACCACTGATTTGGTCCCGGTATGTGACTGCATATGGTGAAATAAGCGTTTTCAGAGCGTAAAAAGCTCAAAAAGCACACTTTCACAGCCAAGTGGCTGCAATCATCATCTTCTTGATGGAAAAGGTGGTTTTGTGTCTTTTTATGCCCTGTTTTGGCAGATTTTTCACTTTTTTAGCTTGAGTGACCACTGTGATTTGGTCCCGGTATGTGACTGCATATGGTGAAATAAGCGTTTTCAGAGCGTAAAAAGCTCAAAAAGCACACTTTCACAGCCAAGTGGCTGCAATGATCATCTTCTTGATGGAAAAGGTGGTTTTGTGTCTTTTTATGCCCTGTTTTGGCAGATTTTTCACTTTTAAACATCAGTGACCACTCTGTGATTTGGTCACTGTATGTGACTGCATATGGTGAAATAAGCGTTTTCAGAGCGTAAAAAGCTCAAAAAGCACACTTTCACAGCCAAGTGGCTGCAGTCATCATCTTCTTGATGGAAAAGGTGGTTTTGTGTCTTTTTATGCCCTGTTTTGCCAGATTTTTCACTTTTAAACATCAGTGACCACTCTGTGATTTGGTCACTGTATGTGACTGCATATGGTGAAATAAGCGTTTTCAGAGCGTAAAAAGCTCCAAAAGCACACTTTTCACAGCCAAGTGGCTGTAATCATCATCTTCTTGATGGAAAAGGTGGTTTTGTGTCTTTTTAAGCCCTATTTTGCCAGATTTTTCACTTTTAAGCATAACTGACCACTCTGTGATTTGGGCCCTGTATGTGACTGCATATGGTGAAATAAGCGTTTTCAGAGAGTAAAAAGCTCAAAAAGCACACTTTCCAGTGCCAAGTGGCTGCAATCATCATCTTCTTGATGGAAAACGTGTTTTTTTGTCTTTTTATGCCTTGTTTTGCCAGACTTTTCACTTTTAAGCATCAGTGACCACTCTGTGATTAGGTCCCTGTATGTGACTGCATATGGTGAAATAAGCGTTTTCAGAGCGTAAAAAGCTCAAAAAGCACACTTTCACAGCCAAGTGGCTGCAATCATCATCTTCTTGATGGAAAAGGTGGTTTTGTGTCTTTTTATGCCCTGTTTGGCCAGATTTTTCACTTTTAAGCATGAGTGACCACTGTGATTTGGGCCCTGTATGTGACTGCATATGGTGAAATAAGCGTTTTCAGAGCGTAAAAAGCTCAAAAAGAACACTTTCACAGCCAAGTGGCTGCAGTCATCATCTTCTTGATGGAAAAGGTGGTTTTGTGTCTTTTTATGCCCTGTTTTGCCAGATTTTTCACTTCTAAGCATGAGTGACCACTCTGTGATTTGAGCCCTGTATGTGACTGCATATGGTGAAATAAGCCTTTTCAGAGCCTAAAAAGCTCAAAAAGCACACTTTCACAGCCAAGTGGCTGCAATCATCATCTTCTTGATGGAAAAGGTGGTTTTGTGTCTTTTTATGCCCTGTTTTGCCAGATTTTTCACTTTTAAACATCAGTGACCACTCTGTGATTTGGTCACTGTATGTGACTGCATATGGTGAAATAAGCGTTTTCAGAGCGTAAAAAGCTCCAAAAGCACACTTTTCACAGCCAAGTGGCTGTAATCATCATCTTCTTGATGGAAAAGGTGGTTTTGTGTCTTTTTAAGCCCTATTTTGCCAGATTTTTCACTTTTAAGCATCAGTGACCACTCTGTGATTAGGTCCCTGTATGTGACTGCATATGGTGAAATAAGCGTTTTCAGAGCGTAAAAAGCTCAAAAAGCACACTTTCACAGCCAAGTGGCTGCAATCATCATCTTCTTGATGGAAAAGGTGGTTTTGTGTCTTTTTATGCCCTGTTTGGCCAGATTTTTCACTTTTAAGCATGAGTGACCACTGTGATTTGGGCCCTGTATGTGACTGCATATGGTGAAATAAGCGTTTTCAGAGCGTAAAAAGCTCAAAAAGAACACTTTCACAGCCAAGTGGCTGCAGTCATCATCTTCTTGATGGAAAAGGTGGTTTTGTGTCTTTTTATGCCCTGTTTTGCCAGATTTTTCACTTCTAAGCATGAGTGACCACTCTGTGATTTGAGCCCTGTATGTGACTGCATATGGTGAAATAAGCCTTTTCAGAGCCTAAAAAGCTCAAAAAGCACACTTTCACAGCCAAGTGGCTGCAATCATCACATCTTCTTGATGGAAAAGGTGGTTTTGTGTCTTTTTATGCCCTGTTTGGCCAGATTTTTCACTTTTTTAGCATGAGTGACCACTGTGATTTGGTCCCTGTATGTGACTGCATATGGTGAAATAAGCGTTTTCAGAGCGTAAAAAGCTCAAAAAGAACACTTTCACAGCCAAGTGGCTGCAGTCATCATCTTCTTGATGGAAAAGGTGGTTTTGTGTCTTTTTATGCCCTGTTTTGCCAGATTTTTCACTTTTAAGCATAACTGACCACTCTGTGATTTGGGCCCTGTATGTGACTGCATATGGTGAAATAAGCGTTTTCAGAGCGTAAAAAGCTCAAAAAGCACACTTTTCACAGCCAAGTGGCTGCAATCATCATCTTCTTGATGGAAAAGATGGTTTTGTGTCTTTTTATGCCCTAAATTGGCAGATTTTTCACTTTTTTAGCATGAGTGACCACTGATTTGGTCCCGGTATGTGACTGCATATGGTGAAATAAGCGTTTTCAGAGCGTAAAAAGCTCAAAAAGCACACTTTCACAGCCAAGTGGCTGCAATCATCATCTTCTTGATGGAAAACGTGTTTTTTTGTCTTTTTATGCCTTGTTTTGCCAGATTTTTCACTTTTAAGCATCAGTGACCACTCTGTGATTAGGTCCCTGTATGTGACTGCATATGGTGAAATAAGCGTTTTCAGAGCGTAAAAAGCTCAAAAAGCACACTTTTCACAGCCAAGTGGCTGCAATCATCATCTTCTTGATGGAAAAGGTGGTTTTGTGTCTTTTTATGCCCTGTTTGGCCAGATTTTTCACTTTTAAGCATGAGTGACCACTGTGATTTGGGCCCTGTATGTGACTGCATATGGTGAAATAAGCGTTTTCAGAGCGTAAAAAGCTCAAAAAGAACACTTTCACAGCCAAGTGGCTGCAGTCATCATCTTCTTGATGGAAAAGGTGGTTTTGTGTCTTTTTATGCCCTGTTTTGCCAGATTTTTCACTTCTAAGCATGAGTGACCACTCTGTGATTTGAGCCCTGTATGTGACTGCATATGGTGAAATAAGCCTTTTCAGAGCCTAAAAAGCTCAAAAAGCACACTTTCACAGCCAAGTGGCTGCAATGATCATCTTCTTGATGGAAAAGGTGGTTTTGTGTCTTTTTATGCCCTGTTTTGGCAGATTTTTCACTTTTTTAGCTTGAGTGACCACTGTGATTTGGTCCCGGTATGTGACTGCATATGGTGAAATAAGCGTTTTCAGAGCGTAAAAAGCTCAAAAAGCACACTTTTCACAGCCAAGTGGCTGCAATCATCATCTTCTTGATGGAAAACGTGGTTTTGTGTCTTTTTATGCCCTGTTTTGCCAGATTTTTCACTTTTAAGCATAACTGACCACTCTGTGATTTGGGCCCTGTATGTGACTGCATATGGTGAAATAAGCGTTTTCAGAGCGTAAAAAGCTCAAAAAGCACACTTTTCACAGCCAAGTGGCTGCAATCATCATCTTCTTGATGGAAAAGATGGTTTTGTGTCTTTTTATGCCCTAAATTGGCAGATTTTTCACTTTTTTAGCATGAGTGACCACTGATTTGGTCCCGGTATGTGACTGCATATGGTGAAATAAGCGTTTTCAGAGCGTAAAAAGCTCAAAAAGCACACTTTTCACAGCCAAGTGGCTGCAATCATCATCTTCTTGATGGAAAACGTGGTTTTGTGTCTTTTTATGCCCTGTTTTGCCAGATTTTTCACTTTTAAGCATAACTGACCACTCTGTGATTTGTGCCCTGTATGTGACTGCATATGGTGAAATAAGCGTTTTCAGAGCGTAAAAAGCTCAAAAAGCACACTTTCACAGCCAAGTGGTTGCAATCATCATCTTCTTGATGGAAAAGGTGGTTTTGTGTCTTTTTATGCCCTGTTTTGGCAGATTTTTCACTTTTAAACATCAGTGACCACTCTGTGATTTGGTCACTGTATGTGACTGCATATGGTGAAATAAGCGTTTTCAGAGCGTAAAAAGCTCAAAAAGCACACTTTTCACAGCCAAGTGGCTGCAATCATCATCTTCTTGATGGAAAAGGTGGTTTTGTGTCGTTTTATGCCCTGTTTGGCCAGATTTTTCACTTTTTTAGCATGAGTGACCACTGATTTGGTCCCGGTATGTGACTGCATATGGTGAAATAAGCGTTTTCATAGCGTAAAAAGCTCAAAAAGCACACTTTTCACAGCCAAGTGGCTGTAATCATCATCTTCTTAATGGTAAAGGTGGTTTCCTGTCTTTTTATGCCCTGTTTTGGCAGATTTTTCACTTTTAAGCATCACTGACCACTCTATGATTTGGGCCCTGTATGTGACTGCATATGGTGAAATAAGCGTTTTCAGAGCGTAAAAAGCTCAAAAAGCACACTTTCCAGTGCCAAGTGGCTGCAATCATCATCTTCTTGATGGAAAACGTGGTTTTGTGTCTTTTTATGCCCTGTTTTGGCAGATTTTTCACTTTTTTAGCATGAGTGACCACTGATTTGGTCCCGGTATGTGACTGCATATGGTGAAATAAGCGTTTTCAGAGCGTAAAAAGCTCAAAAAGCACACTTTTCACAGCCAAGTGGCTGTAATCATCATCTTCTTGATGGAAAACGTGGTTTTGTGTCTTTTTAAGCCCTATTTTGCCAGATTTTTCACTTTTAAGCATAACTGACCACTCTGTGATTTGGGCCCTGTATGTGACTGCATATGGTGAAATAAGCGTTTTCAGAGCGTAAAAAGCTCAAAAAGCACACTTTCCAGTGCCAAGTGGCTGCAATCATCATCTTCTTGATGGAAAACGTGGTTTTGTGTCTTTTTATGCCTTGTTTTGCCAGATTTTTCACTTTTAAGCATCAGTGACCACTCTGTGATTTGGTCCCTGTATGTGACTGCATATGGTGAAATAAGCGTTTTCAGAGCGTAAAAAGCTCAAAAAGAACACTTTCACAGCCAAGTGGCTGCAGTCATCATCTTCTTGATGGAAAAGGTGGTTTTGTGTCTTTTTATGCCCTGTTTTGCCAGATTTTTCACTTTTTTAGCATGAGTGACCACTGATTTGGTCCCGGTATGTGACTGCATATGGTGAAATAAGCGTTTTCAGAGCGTAAAAAGCTCAAAAAGCACACTTTTCACAGCCAAGTGGCTGCAATCATCATCTTCTTGATGGAAAACGTGGTTTTGTGTCTTTTTATGCCCTGTTTTGCCAGATTTTTCACTTTTAAGCATAACTGACCACTCTGTGATTTGGGCCCTGTATGTGACTGCATATGGTGAAATAAGCGTTTTCAGAGCGTAAAAAGCTCAAAAAGCACACTTTTCAGAGCCAAGTGGCTGCAATCATCATCTTCTTGATGGAAAACGTGGTTTTGTGTCTTTTTATGCCCTGTTTTGCCAGATTTTTCACTTTTAAGCATAACTGACCACTCTGTGATTTGTGCCCTGTATGTGACTGCATATGGTGAAATAAGCGTTTTCAGAGCGTAAAAAGCTCAAAAAGCACACTTTCACAGCCAAGTGGTTGCAATCATCATCTTCTTGATGGAAAAGGTGGTTTTGTGTCTTTTTATGCCCTATTTTGCCAGATTTTTCACTTTTAAGCATAACTGACCACTCTGTGATTTGGTCACTGTATGTGACTGCATATGGTGAAATAAGCATTTTCAGAGCGTAAAAAGCTCAAAAAGCACACTTTTCACAGCCAAGTGGCTGCAATCATCATCTTCTTGATGGAAAAGGTGGTTTTGTGTCTTTTTATGCCCTGTTTGGGCAGATTTTTCACTTTTTAGCATGAGTGACCACTGTGATTTGGTCCCTGTATGTGACTGCATATGGTGAAATAAGCGTTTTCAGAGCGTAAAAAGCTCAAAAAGAACACTTTCACAGCCAAGTGGCTGCAGTCATCATCTTCTTGATGGAAAAGGTGGTTTTGTGTCTTTTTATGCCCTGTTTTGGCAGATTTTTCACTTTTTTAGCATGAGTGACCACTGATTTGGTCCCGGTATGTGACTGCATATGGTGAAATAAGCGTTTTCAGAGCGTAAAAAGCTCAAAAAGCACACTTTTCACAGCCAAGTGGCTGCAATCATCATCTTCTTGATGGAAAAGGTGGTTTTGTGTCTTTTTATGCCCTGTTTTGCCAGATTTTTCACTTTTAAGCATAACTGACCACTCTGTGATTTGGGCCCTGTATGTGACTGCATATGGTGAAATAAGCGTTTTCAGAGCGTAAAAAGCTCAAAAAGCACACTTTCCAGTGCCAAGTGGCTGCAATCATCATCTTCTTGATGGAAAACGTGGTTTTGTGTCTTTTTATGCCCTGTTTTGCTAGATTTTTCACTTTTAAGCATCAGTTACCACTCTGTGATTTGAGCCCTGTATGTGACTGCATATGGTGAAATAAGCGTTTTCAGAGCGTAAAAAGCTCAAAAAGCACACTTTTCACAGCCAAGTGGCTGCAATCATCATCTTCTTAATGGAAAAGGTGGTTTTGTGTCTTTTTATGCCCTAAATTGGCAGATTTTTCACTTTTTTAGCATGAGTGACCACTGATTTGGTCCCGGTATGTGACTGCATATGGTGAAATAAGCGTTTTCAGAGCGTAAAAAGCTCAAAAAGCACACTTTTCACAGCCAAGTGGCTGCAATCATCATCTTCTTGATGGAAAAGGTGGTTTTGTGTCTTTTTATGCCCTGTTTTGCCAGATTTTTCACTTTTAAGCATCAGTGACCACTCTGTGATTTGAGCCCTGTATGTGACTGCATATGGTGAAATAAGCGTTTTCAGAGCGTAAAAAGCTCAAAAAGCACTCTTTTCACAGCCAAGTGGCTGCAATCATCATCTTCTTGATGGAAAAGGTGGTTTTGTGTCTTTTTATGCCCTGTTTTGGCAGATTTTTCACTTTTTTAGCATGAGTGACCACTGATTTGGTCCCGGTATGTGACTGCATATGGTGAAATAAGCGTTTTCAGAGCGTAAAAAGCTCAAAAAGCACACTTTTCACAGCCAAGTGGCTGCAATCATCATCTTCTTGATGGAAAAGGTGGTTTTGTGTCTTTTTATGCCCTGTTTTGCCAGATTTTTCACTTTTAAGCATAACTGACCACTCTGTGATTTGGTCCCTGTATGTGACTGCATATGGTGAAATAAGCGTTTTCAGAGCGTAAAAAGCTCAAAAAGCACACTTTCCAGTGCCAAGTGGCTGCAATCATCATCTTCTTGATGGAAAACGTGGTTTTGTGTCTTTTTATGCCCTGTTTTGCCAGATTTTTCACTTTTAAGCATCAGTGACCACTCTGTGATTTGAGCCCTGTATGTGACTGCATATGGTGAAATAAGCGTTTTCAGAGCGTAAAAAGCTCAAAAAGCACACTTTTCACAGCCAAGTGGCTGCAATCATCATCTTCTTGATGGAAAAGGTGGTTTTGTGTCTTTTTATGCCCTAAATTGGCAGATTTTTCACTTTTTTAGCATGAGTGACCACTGATTTGGTCCCGGTATGTGACTGCATATGGTGAAATAAGCGTTTTCAGAGCGTAAAAAGCTCAAAAAGCACACTTTTCACAGCCAAGTGGCTGCAATCATCATCTTCTTGATGGAAAAGGTGGTTTTGTGTCTTTTTATGCCCTGTTTGGCCAGATTTTTCACTTTTAAGCATGAGTGACCACTGTGATTTGGTCCCTGTATGTGACTGCATATGGTGAAATAAGCGTTTTCAGAGCGTAAAAAGCTCAAAAAGCACACTTTTCACAGCCAAGTGGCTGCAATCATCATCTTCTTGATGGAAAACGTGGTTTTGTGTCTTTTTATGCCCTGTTTTGCCAGATTTTTCACTTTTAAGCATCAGTGACCACTCTGTGATTTGAGCCCTGTATGTGACTGCATATGGTGAAATAAGCCTTTTCAGAGCCTAAAAAGATCAAAAAGCACACTTTCACAGCCAAGTGGCTGCAATCATCATCTTCTTGATGGAAAAGGTGGTTTTGTGTCTTTTTATGCCCTGTTTTGCCAGATTTTTCACTTCTAAGCATGAGTGACCACTCTGTGATTTGAGCCCTGTATGTGACTGCATATGGTGAAATAAGCCTTTTCAGAGCCTAAAAAGATCAAAAAGCACACTTTCACAGCCAAGTGGCTGCAATCATCATCTTCTTGATGGAAAAGGTGGTTTTGTGTCTTTTTATGCCCTGTTTTGGCAGATTTTTCACTTTTTTAGCATGAGTGACCACTGATTTGGTCCCGGTATGTGACTGCATATGGTGAAATAAGCGTTTTCAGAGCGTAAAACGCTCAAAAAGCACACTTTTCACAGCCAAGTGGCTGCAATCATCATCTTCTTGATGGAAAAGGTGGTTTTGTGTCTTTTTATGCCCTGTTTTGCCAGATTTTTCACTTTTAAGGATAACTGACCACTCTGTGATTTGGTCACTGTATGTGACTGCATATGGTGAAATACGCGTTTTCAGAGCGTAAAAAGCTCAAAAAGCACACTTTTCACAGCCAAGTGGCTGCAATCATCATCTTCTTGATGGAAAACGTGGTTTTGTGTCTTTTTATGCCCTGTTTTGCCAGATTTTTCACTTTTAAGCATAACTGACCACTCTGTGATTTGGGCCCTGTATGTGACTGCATATGGTGAAATAAGCGTTTTCAGAGCGTAAAAAGCTCAAAAAGCACACTTTTCACAGCCAAGTGGCTGCAATCATCATCTTCTTGATGGAAAAGATGGTTTTGTGTCTTTTTATGCCCTAAATTGGCAGATTTTTCACTTTTTTAGCATGAGTGACCACTGATTTGGTCCCGGTATGTGACTGCATATGGTGAAATAAGCGTTTTCAGAGCGTAAAAAGCTCAAAAAGCACACGTTCACAGCCAAGTGGCTGCAATCATCATCTTCTTGATGGAAAACGTGGTTTTGTGTCTTTTTATGCCCTGTTTTGCCAGATTTTTCACTTTTAAGCGTAACTGACCACTCTGTGATTTGGGCCCTGTATGTGACTGCATATGGTGAAATAAGCGTTTTCAGAGCGTAAAAAGCTCAAAAAGCACACTTTTCACAGCCAAGTGGCTGCAATCATCATCTTCTTGATGGAAAAGGTGGTTTTGTGTCTTTTTATGCCCTGTTTTGGCAGATTTTTCACTTTTAAGCGTAACTGACCACTCTGTGATTTGGGCCCTGTATGTGACTGCATATGGTGAAATAAGCGTTTTCAGAGCGTAAAAAGCTCAAAAAGCACACTTTCCAGTGCCAAGTGGCTGCAATCATCATCTTCTTGATGGAAAACGTGGTTTTGTGTCTTTTTATGCCTTGTTTTGCCAGATTTTTCACTTTTAAGCATCAGTGACCACTCTGTGATTTGGTCCCTGTATGTGACTGCATATGGTGAAATAAGCGTTTTCAGAGCGTAAAAAGCTCAAAAAGCACACTTTCACAGCCAAGTGGCTGCAATCATCATCTTCTTGATGGAAAACGTGGTTTTGTGTCTTTTTATGCCCTGTTTTGCCAGATTTTTCACTTCTAAGCATGACTGACCACTCTGTGATTCGAGCATTGTATGTGACTGCATATGGTGAAATAAGCCTTTTCAGAGCCTAAAAAGATCAAAAAGCACACTTTCACAGCCAAGTGGCTGCAATCATCATCTTCTTGATGGAAAAGGTGGTTTTGTGTCTTTTTATGCCCTGTTTGGCCAGATTTTTCACTTTTTTAGCATGAGTGACCACTGTGATTTGGTCCCTGTATGTGACTGCATATGGTGAAATAAGCGTTTTCAGAGCGTAAAAAGCTCAAAAAGAACACTTTCACAGCCAAGTGGCTGCAGTCATCATCTTCTTGATGGAAAAGGTGGTTTTGTGTCTTTTTATGCCCTGTTTTGGCAGATTTTTCACTTTTAAGCATCAGTGACCACTCTGTGATTTGGTCACTGTATGTGACTGCATATGGTGAAATAAGCGTTTTCAGAGCGTAAAAAGCTCAAAAAGCACACTTTTCACAGCCAAGTGGCTGCAATCATCATCTTCTTAATGGAAAAGGTGTTTTTGTGTCTTTTTATGCCCTGTTTTGGCAGATTTTTCACTTTTTTAGCATGAGTGACCACTGATTTGGTCCCGGTATGTGACTGCATATGGTGAAATAAGCGTTTTCAGAGCGTAAAAAGCTCAAAAAGCACACTTTTCACAGCCAAGTGGCTGCAATCATCATCTTCTTGATGGAAAAGGTGGTTTTGTGTCTTTTTATGCCCTGTTTTGCCAGATTTTTCACTTTTAAGCATCAGTGACCACTCTGTGATTTGAGCCCTGTATGTGACTGCATATGGTGAAATAAGCGTTTTCAGAGCGTAAAAAGCTCAAAAAGCACTCTTTTCACAGCCAAGTGGCTGCAATCATCATCTTCTTGATGGAAAAGGTGGTTTTGTGTCTTTTTATGCCCTGTTTTGGCAGATTTTTCACTTTTTTAGCATGAGTGACCACTGATTTGGTCCCGGTATGTGACTGCATATGGTGAAATAAGCGTTTTCAGAGCGTAAAAAGCTCAAAAAGCACACTTTTCACAGCCAAGTGGCTGCAATCATCATCTTCTTGATGGAAAAGGTGGTTTTGTGTCTTTTTATGCCCTGTTTTGCCAGATTTTTCACTTTTAAGCATAACTGACCACTCTGTGATTTGGGCCCTGTATGTGACTGCATATGGTGAAATAAGCGTTTTCAGAGCGTAAAAAGCTCAAAAAGCACACTTTCCAGTGCCAAGTGGCTGCAATCATCATCTTCTTGATGGAAAACGTGGTTTTGTGTCTTTTTATGCCCTGTTTTGCCAGATTTTTCACTTTTAAGCATCAGTGACCACTCTGTGATTTGAGCCCTGTATGTGACTGCATATGGTGAAATAAGCGTTTTCAGAGCGTAAAAAGCTCAAAAAGCACACTTTTCACAGCCAAGTGGCTGCAATCATCATCTTCTTGATGGAAAAGGTGGTTTTGTGTCTTTTTATGCCCTAAATTGGCAGATTTTTCACTTTTTTAGCATGAGTGACCACTGATTTGGTCCCGGTATGTGACTGCATATGGTGAAATAAGCGTTTTCAGAGCGTAAAAAGCTCAAAAAGCACACTTTTCACAGCCAAGTGGCTGCAATCATCATCTTCTTGATGGAAAAGGTGGTTTTGTGTCTTTTTATGCCCTGTTTGGCCAGATTTTTCACTTTTAAGCATGAGTGACCACTGTGATTTGGTCCCTGTATGTGACTGCATATGGTGAAATAAGCGTTTTCAGAGCGTAAAAAGCTCAAAAAGCACACTTTTCACAGCCAAGTGGCTGCAATCATCATCTTCTTGATGGAAAACGTGGTTTTGTGTCTTTTTATGCCCTGTTTTGCCAGATTTTTCACTTTTAAGCATCAGTGACCACTCTGTGATTTGAGCCCTGTATGTGACTGCATATGGTGAAATAAGCCTTTTCAGAGCCTAAAAAGATCAAAAACCACACTTTCACAGCCAAGTGGCTGCAATCATCATCTTCTTGATGGAAAAGGTGGTTTTGTGTCTTTTTATGCCCTGTTTGGCCAGATTTTTCACTTTTTTAGCATGAGTGACCACTGATTTGGTCCCGGTATGTGACTGCATATGGTGAAATAAGCGTTTTCAGAGCGTAAAAAGCTCAAAAAGAACACTTTCACAGCCAAGTGGCTGCAGTCATCATCTTCTTGATGGAAAAGGTGGTTTTGTGTCTTTTTATGCCCTGTTTTGACAGATTTTTCACTTCTAAGCATGAGTGACCACTCTGTGATTTGAGCCCTGTATGTGACTGCATATGGTGAAATAAGCCTTTTCAGAGCCTAAAAAGCTCAAAAAGCACACTTTTCACAGCCAAGTGGCTGCAATCATCATCTTCTTGATGGAAAAGGTGGTTTTGTGTCTTTTTATGCCCTGTTTGGACAGATTTTTCACTTTTAAGTATCAGTGACCACTCTGTGATTTGAGCCCTGTATGTGACTGCATATGGTGAAATAAGCGTTTTCAGAGCGTAAAAAGCTCAAAAAGCACTCTTTTCACAGCCAAGTGGCTGCAATCATCATCTTCTTGATGGAAAAGGTGGTTTTGTGTCTTTTTATGCCCTGTTTTGCCAGATTTTTCACTTTTAAGCATAACTGACCACTCTGTGATTTGGGCCCTGTATGTGACTGCATATGGTGAAATAAGCGTTTTCAGAGCGTAAAAAGCTCAAAAAGCACACTTTCCAGTGCCAAGTGGCTGCAATCATCATCTTCTTGATGGAAAACGTGGTTTTGTGTCTTTTTATGCCCTGTTTTGCCAGATTTTTCACTTTTAAGCATCAGTGACCACTCTGTGATTTGAGCCCTGTATGTGACTGCATATGGTGAAATAAGCGTTTTCAGAGCGTAAAAAGCTCAAAAAGCACACTTTTCACAGCCAAGTGGCTGCAATCATCATCTTCTTGATGGAAAAGGTGGTTTTGTGTCTTTTTATGCCCTAAATTGGCAGATTTTTCACTTTTTTAGCATGAGTGACCACTGATTTGGTCCCGGTATGTGACTGCATATGGTGAAATAAGCGTTTTCAGAGCGTAAAAAGCTCAAAAAGCACACTTTTCACAGCCAAGTGGCTGCAGTAATCATCTTCTTGATGGAAAAGGTGGTTTTGTGTCTTTTTATGCCCTGTTTTGCCAGATTTTTCACTTCTAAGCATGAGTGACCACTCTGTGATTTGAGCCCTGTATGTGACTGCATATGGTGAAATAAGCCTTTTCAGAGCCTAAAAAGATCAAAAAGCACACTTTCACAGCCAAGTGGCTGCAATCATCATCTTCTTGATGGAAAAGGTGGTTTTGTGTCTTTTTATGCCCTGTTTTGGCAGATTTTTCACTTTTTTAGCTTGAGTGACCACTGTGATTTGGTCCCGGTATGTGACTGCATATGGTGAAATAAGCGTTTTCAGAGCGTAAAAAGCTCAAAAAGCACACTTTTCACAGCCAAGTGGCTGTAATCATCATCTTCTTGATGGTAAAGGTGGTTTCCTGTCTTTTTATGCCCTGTTTTGGCAGATTTTTCACTTTTAAGCATCACTGACCACTCTATGATTTGGGCCCTGTATGTGACTGCATATGGTGAAATAAGCGTTTTCAGAGCGTAAAAAGCTCAAAAAGCACACTTTTCACAGCCAAGTGGCTGCAATCATCATCTTCTTGATGGAAAAGGTGGTTTTGTGTCTTTTTATGCCCTGTTTGGCCAGATTTTTCACTTTTTTAGCATGAGTGACCACTGTGATTTGGTCCCTGTATGTGACTGCATATGGTGAAATAAGCGTTTTCAGAGCGTAAAAAGCTCAAAAAGAACACTTTCACAGCCAAGTGGCTGCAGTCATCATCTTCTTGATGGAAAAGGTGGTTTTGTGTCTTTTTATGCCCAGTTTTGGCAGATTTTTCACTTTTAAACATCAGTGACCACTCTGTGATTTGGTCACTGTATGTGACTGCATATGGTGAAATAAGCGTTTTCAGAGCGTAAAAAGCTCAAAAAGCACACTTTTCACAGCCAAGTGGCTGCAATCATCATCTTCTTGATGGAAAAGGTGGTTTTGTGTCGTTTTATGCCCTGTTTGGCCAGATTTTTCACTTTTTTAGCATGAGTGACCACTGATTTGGTCCCGGTATGTGACTGCATATGGTGAAATAAGCGTTTTCATAGCGTAAAAAGCTCAAAAAGCACACTTTTCACAGCCAAGTGGCTGTAATCATCATCTTCTTGATGGTAAAGGTGGTTTCCTGTCTTTTTATGCCCTGTTTTGGCAGATTTTTCACTTTTAAGCATCACTGACCACTCTATGATTTGGGCCCTGTATGTGACTGCATATGGTGAAATAAGCGTTTTCAGAGTGTAAAAAGCTCAAAAAGCACACTTTTCACAGCCAAGTGGCTGCAATCATCATCTTCTTGATGGAAAAGGTGGTTTTGTGTCTTTTTATGCCCTAAATTGGCAGATTTTTCACTTTTTTAGCATGAGTGACCACTGATTTGGTCCCTGTATGTGACTGCATATGGTGAAATAAGCGTTTTCAGAGCGTAAAAAGCTCAAAAAGCACACTTTTCACAGCCAAGTGGCTGCAATCATCATCTTCTTGATGGAAAACGTGGTTTTGTGTCTTTTTATGCCCTGTTTTGCCAGATTTTTCACTTCTAAGCATGAGTGACCACTCTGTGATTTGAGCCCTGTATGTGACTGCATATGGTGAAATAAGCCTTTTCAGAGCCTAAAAAGATCAAAAAGCACACTTTCACAGCCAAGTGGCTGCAATCATCATCTTCTTGATGGAAAAGGTGGTTTTGTGTCTTTTTATGCCCTGTTTGGCCAGATTTTTCACTTTTTTAGCATGAGTGACCACTGTGATTTGGTCCCTGTATGTGACTGCATATGGTGAAATAAGCGTTTTCAGAGCGTAAAAAGCTCAAAAAGAACACTTTCACAGCCAAGTGGCTGCAGTCATCATCTTCTTGATGGAAAAGGTGGTTTTGTGTCTTTTTATGCCCTGTTTTGGCAGATTTTTCACTTTTAAACATCAGTGACCACTCTGTGATTTGGTCACTGTATGTGACTGCATATGGTGAAATAAGCGTTTTCAGAGCGTAAAAAGCTCAAAAAGCACACTTTTCACAGCCAAGTGGCTGCAATCATCATCTTCTTGATGGAAAAGGTGGTTTTGTGTCTTTTTATGCCCTGTTTGGGCAGATTTTTCACTTTTTAGCATGAGTGACCACTGTGATTTGGTCCCTGTATGTGACTGCATATGGTGAAATAAGCGTTTTCAGAGCGTAAAAAGCTCAAAAAGCACACGTTCACAGCCAAGTGGCTGCAATCATCATCTTCTTGATGGAAAAGGTGGTTTTGTGTCTTTTTATGCCCTGTTTGGCCAGATTTTTTACTTTTAAGCATCAGTGACCACTCTGTGATTTGGTCCCGGTATGTGACTGCATATGGTGAAATAAGCGTTTTCAGAGCGTAAAACGCTCAAAAAGCACACTTTTCACAGCCAAGTGGCTGCAATCATCATCTTCTTGATGGAAAAGGTGGTTTTGTGTCTTTTTATGCCCTGTTTTGCCAGATTTTTCACTTTTAAGCATAACTGACCACTCTGTGATTTGGGCCCTGTATGTGACTGCATATGGTGAAATAAGCGTTTTCAGAGCGTAAAAAGCTCAAAAAGCACACTTTCCAGTGCCAAGTGGCTGCAATCATCATCTTCTTGATGGAAAACGTGGTTTTGTGTCTTTTTATGCCCTGTTTTGCCAGATTTTTCACTTTTAAGCATCAGTGACCACTCTGTGATTTGAGCCCTGTATGTGACTGCATATGGTGAAATAAGCGTTTTCAGAGCGTAAAAAGCTCAAAAAGCACACTTTTCACAGCCAAGTGGCTGCAATCATCATCTTCTTGATGGAAAAGGTGGTTTTGTGTCTTTTTATGCCCTAAATTGGCAGATTTTTCACTTTTTTAGCATGAGTGACCACTGATTTGGTCCCGGTATGTGACTGCATATGGTGAAATAAGCGTTTTCAGAGCGTAAAAAGCTCAAAAAGCACACTTTTCACAGCCAAGTGGCTGCAGTAATCATCTTCTTGATGGAAAAGGTGGTTTTGTGTCTTTTTATGCCCTGTTTTGCCAGATTTTTCACTTCTAAGCATGAGTGACCACTCTGTGATTTGAGCCCTGTATGTGACTGCATATGGTGAAATAAGCCTTTTCAGAGCCTAAAAAGATCAAAAAGCACACTTTCACAGCCAAGTGGCTGCAATCATCATCTTCTTGATGGAAAAGGTGGTTTTGTGTCTTTTTATGCCCTGTTTTGGCAGATTTTTCACTTTTTTAGCTTGAGTGACCACTGTGATTTGGTCCCGGTATGTGACTGCATATGGTGAAATAACCGTTTTCAGAGCGTAAAAAGCTCAAAAAGCACACTTTCACAGCCAAGTGGCTGCAATCATCATCTTCTTGATGGAAAAGGTGGTTTTGTGTCTCTTTATGCCCTAAATTGGAAGATTTTTCACTTTTTTAGCATGAGTGACCACTGATTTGGTCCCGGTATGTGACTGCATATGGTGAAATAAGCGTTTTCAGAGCGTAAAAAGCTCAAAAAGCACACTTTTCACAGCCAAGTGGCTGTAATCATCATCTTCTTGATGGTAAAGGTGGTTTCCTGTCTTTTTATGCCCTGTTTTGGCAGATTTTTCACTTTTAAGCATCACTGACCACTCTATGATTTGGGCCCTGTATGTGACTGCATATGGTGAAATAAGCGTTTTCAGAGCGTAAAAAGCTCAAAAAGCACACTTTTCACAGCCAAGTGGCTGCAATCATCATCTTCTTGATGGAAAAGGTGGTTTTGTGTCTTTTTATGCCCTGTTTGGCCAGATTTTTCACTTTTTTAGCATGAGTGACCACTGTGATTTGGTCCCTGTATGTGACTGCATATGGTGAAATAAGCGTTTTCAGAGCGTAAAAAGCTCAAAAAGAACACTTTCACAGCCAAGTGGCTGCAGTCATCATCTTCTTGATGGAAAAGGTGGTTTTGTGTCTTTTTATGCCCTGTTTTGGCAGATTTTTCACTTTTAAACATCAGTGACCACTCTGTGATTTGGTCACTGTATGTGACTGCATATGGTGAAATAAGCGTTTTCAGAGCGTAAAAAGCTCAAAAAGCACACTTTTCACAGCCAAGTGGCTGCAATCATCATCTTCTTGATGGAAAAGGTGGTTTTGTGTCGTTTTATGCCCTGTTTGGCCAGATTTTTCACTTTTTTAGCATGAGTGACCACTGATTTGGTCCCGGTATGTGACTGCATATGGTGAAATAAGCGTTTTCATAGCGTAAAAAGCTCAAAAAGCACACTTTTCACAGCCAAGTGGCTGTAATCATCATCTTCTTGATGGTAAAGGTGGTTTCCTGTCTTTTTATGCCCTGTTTTGGCAGATTTTTCACTTTTAAGCATCACTGACCACTCTATGATTTGGGCCCTGTATGTGACTGCATATGGTGAAATAAGTGTTTTCAGAGTGTAAAAAGCTCAAAAAGTACACTTTTCACAGCCAAGTGGCTGCAATCATCATCTTCTTGATGGAAAAGGTGGTTTTGTGTCTTTTTATGCCCTAAATTGGCAGATTTTTCACTTTTTTAGCATGAGTGACCACTGATTTGGTCCCGGTATGTGACTGCATATGGTGAAATAAGCGTTTTCAGAGCGTAAAAAGCTCAAAAAGCACACTTTTCACAGCCAAGTGGCTGCAATCATCATCTTCTTGATGGAAAAGGTGGTTTTGTGTCTTTTTATGCCCTGTTTGGCCAGATTTTTCACTTTTAAGCATGAGTGACCACTGTGATTTGGTCCCTGTATGTGACTGCATATGGTGAAATAAGCGTTTTCAGTGCGTAAAAAGCTCAAAAAGCACTCTTTTCACAGCCAAGTGGCTGCAATCATCATCTTCTTGATGGAAAAGTTGGTTTTGTGTCTTTTTATGCCCTGTTTTGGCAGATTTTTCACTTTTTTAGCATGAGTGACCACTGATTTGGTCCCGGTATGTGACTGCATATGGTGAAATAAGCGTTTTCAGAGCGTAAAAAGCTCAAAAAGCACACTTTTCACAGCCAAGTGGCTGCAATCATCATCTTGATGGAAAAGGTGGTTTTGTGTCTTTTTATGCCCTGTTTTGCCAGATTTTTCACTTTTAAGCATAACTGACCACTCTGTGATTTGGTCCCTGTATGTGACTGCATATGGTGAAATAAGCGTTTTCAGAGCGTAAAAAGCTCAAAAAGCACACTTTCCAGTGCCAAGTGGCTGCAATCATCATCTTCTTGATGGAAAACGTGGTTTTGTGTCTTTTTATGCCCTGTTTTGCCAGATTTTTCACTTTTAAGCATCAGTGACCACTCTGTGATTTGAGCCCTGTATGTGACTGCATATGGTGAAATAAGCGTTTTCAGAGCGTAAAAAGCTCAAAAAGCACACTTTTCACAGCCAAGTGGCTGCAATCATCATCTTCTTGATGGAAAAGGTGGTTTTGTGTCTTTTTATGCCCTAAATTGGCAGATTTTTCACTTTTTTAGCATGAGTGACCACTGATTTGGTCCCGGTATGTGACTGCATATGGTGAAATAAGCGTTTTCAGAGCGTAAAAAGCTCAAAAAGCACACTTTTCACAGCCAAGTGGCTGCAATCATCATCTTCTTGATGGAAAAGGTGGTTTTGTGTCTTTTTATGCCCTGTTTGGCCAGATTTTTCACTTTTAAGCATGAGTGACCACTGTGATTTGGTCCCTGTATGTGACTGCATATGGTGAAATAAGCGTTTTCAGAGCGTAAAAAGCTCAAAAAGCACACTTTTCACAGCCAAGTGGCTGCAATCATCATCTTCTTGATGGAAAACGTGGTTTTGTGTCTTTTTATGCCCTGTTTTGCCAGATTTTTCACTTTTAAGCATCAGTGACCACTCTGTGATTTGAGCCCTGTATGTGACTGCATATGGTGAAATAAGCCTTTTCAGAGCCTAAAAAGATCAAAAAGCACACTTTCACAGCCAAGTGGCTGCAATCATCATCTTCTTGATGGAAAAGGTGGTTTTGTGTCTTTTTATGCCCTGTTTTGCCAGATTTTTCACTTCTAAGCATGAGTGACCACTCTGTGATTTGAGCCCTGTATGTGACTGCATATGGTGAAATAAGCCTTTTCAGAGCCTAAAAAGATCAAAAAGCACACTTTCACAGCCAAGTGGCTGCAATCATCATCTTCTTGATGGAAAAGGTGGTTTTGTGTCTTTTTATGCCCTGTTTGGCCAGATTTTTCACTTTTTTAGCATGAGTGACCACTGTGATTTGGTCCCTGTATGTGACTGCATATGGTGAAATAAGCGTTTTCAGAGCGTAAAAAGCTCAAAAAGCACACTTTTCACAGCCAAGTGGCTGCAATCATCATCTTCTTGATGGAAAACGTGGTTTTGTGTCTTTTTATGCCCTAAATTGGCAGATTTTTCACTTTTTTAGCATGAGTGACCACTGATTTGGTCCCGGTATGTGACTGCATATGGTGAAATAAGCGTTTTCAGAGCGTAAAAAGCTCAAAAAGAACTCTTTCACAGCCAAGTGGCTGCAGTCATCATCTTCTTGATGGAAAAGGTGGTTTTGTGTCTTTTTATGCCCTGTTTTGACAGATTTTTCACTTCTAAGCATGAGTGACCACTCTGTGATTTGAGCCCTGTATGTGACTGCATATGGTGAAATAAGCCTTTTCAGAGCCTAAAAAGCTCAAAAAGCACACTTTTCACAGCCAAGTGGCTGCAATCATCATCTTCTTGATGGAAAAGGTGGTTTTGTGTCTTTTTATGCCCTGTTTGGACAGATTTTTCACTTTTTTAGCATGAGTGACCACTGTGATTTGGTCCCTGTATGTGACTGCATATGGTGAAATAAGCGTTTTCAGAGCGTAAAAAGCTCAAAAAGCACACTTTTCACAGCCAAGTGGCTGCAATCATCATCTTCTTGATGGAAAAGGTGGTTTTGTGTCTTTTTATGCCCTGTTTTGCCAGATTTTTCACTTTTAAGTATCAGTGACCACTCTGTGATTTGAACCCTGTATGTGACTGCATATGGTGAAATAAGCGTTTTCAGAGCGTAAAAAGCTCAAAAAGCACTCTTTTCACAGCCAAGTGGCTGCAATCATCATCTTCTTGATGGAAAAGGTGGTTTTGTGTCTTTTTATGCCCTGTTTTGCAAGATTTTTCACTTCTAAGCATGAGTGACCACTCTGTGATTTGAGCCCTGTATGTGACTGCATATGGTGAAATAAGCCTTTTCAGAGCCTAAAAAGCTCAAAAAGCACACTTTCACAGCCAAGTGGCTGCAATCATCATCTTCTTGATGGAAAAGGTGGTTTTGTGTCTTTTTATGCCCTGTTTTGGCAGATTTTTCACTTTTTTAGCTTGAGTGACCACTGTGATTTGGTCCCGGTATGTGACTGCATATGGTGAAATAAGCGTTTTCAGAGCGTAAAAAGCTCAAAAAGCACACTTTCACAGCCAAGTGGCTGCAATCATCATCTTCTTGATGGAAAAGGTGGTTTTGTGTCTTTTTATGCCCTGTTTTGGCAGATTTTTCACTTTTAAACATCAGTGACCACTCTGTGATTTGGTCACTGTATGTGACTGCATATGGTGAAATAAGCGTTTTCAGAGCGTAAAAAGCTCAAAAAGCACACTTTTCACAGCCAAGTGGCTGCAATCATCATCTTCTTGATGGAAAAGGTGGTTTTGTGTCTTTTTATGCCCTGTTTGGGCAGATTTTTCACTTTTTAGCATGAGTGACCACTGTGATTTGGTCCCTGTATGTGACTGCATATGGTGAAATAAGCGTTTTCAGAGCGTAAAAAGCTCAAAAAGAACACTTTCACAGCCAAGTGGCTGCAGTCATCATCTTCTTGATGGAAAAGGTGGTTTTGTGTCTTTTTATGCCCTGTTTTGCCAGATTTTTCACTTTTTTAGCATGAGTGACCACTGATTTGGTCCCGGTATGTGACTGCATATGGTGAAATAAGCGTTTTCAGAGCGTAAAAAGCTCAAAAAGCACACTTTTCACAGCCAAGTGGCTGCAATCGTCATCTTCTTGATGGAAAAGGTGGTTTTGTGTCTTTTTATGCCCTGTTTTGCCAGATTTTTCACTTTTAAGCATAACTGACCACTCTGTGATTTGGGCCCTGTATGTGACTGCATATGGTGAAATAAGCGTTTTCAGAGCGTAAAAAGCTCAAAAAGCACACGTTCACAGCCAAGTGGCTGCAATCATCATCTTCTTGATGGAAAACGTGGTTTTGTGTCTTTTTATGCCCTGTTTGGCCAGATTTTTCACTTTTAAGCATCAGTGACCACTCTGTGATTTGGTCCCGGTATGTGACTGCATATGGTGAAATAAGCGTTTTCAGAGCGTAAAAAGCTCAAAAAGCACACTTTTCACAGCCAAGTGGCTGCAATCATCATCTTCTTGATGGAAATGGTGGTTTTGTGTCTTTTTATGCCCTGTTTTGCCAGATTTTTCACTTTTAAGCGTAACTGACCACTCTGTGATTTGGGCCCTGTATGTGACTGCATATGGTGAAATAAGCGTTTTCAGAGCGTAAAAAGCTCAAAAAGCACACTTTCCAGTGCCAAGTGGCTGCAATCATCATCTTCTTGATGGAACACGTGGTTTTGTGTCTTTTTATGCCCTGTTTTGCCAGATTTTTCACTTTTAAGCATCAGTGACCACTCTGTGATTTGAGCCCTGTATGTGACTGCATATGGTGAAATAAGCGTTTTCAGAGCGTAAAAAGCTCAAAAAGCACACTTTCACAGCCAAGTGGCTGCAATCATCATCTTCTTGATGGAAAAGGTGGTTTTGTGTCTTTTTATGCCCTGTTTTGCCAGATTTTTCACTTTTAAGCATCAGTGACCACTCTGTGATTTCAGCCCTGTATGTGACTGCATATGGTGAAATAAGCGTTTTCAGAGCGTAAAAAGCTCAAAAAGCACACTTTCCAGTGCCAAGTGGCTGCAATCATCATCTTCTTGATGGAAAACGTGGTTTTGTGTCTTTTTATGCCCTGTTTTGCCAGATTTTTCACTTTTAAGCATCAGTGACCACTCTGTGATTTGAGCCCTGTATGTGACTGCATATGGTGAAATAAGCGTTTTCAGAGCGTAAAAAGCTCAAAAAGCACACTTTTCACAGCCAAGTGGCTGCAATCATCATCTTCTTGATGGAAAAGGTGGTTTTGTGTCTTTTTATGCCCTGTTTTGGCAGATTTTTCACTTTTAAACATCAGTGACCACTCTGTGATTTAGTCACTGTATGTGACTGCATATGGTGAAATAAGCGTTTTCAGAGCGTAAAAAGCTCAAAAAGCACACTTTTCACAGCCAAGTGGCTGCAATCATCATCTTCTTGATGGAAAAGGTTGTTTTGTATCTTTTTATGCCCTGTTTGGCCAGATTTTTCACTTTTTTAGCATGAGTGACCACTGTGATTTGGTCCCTGTATGTGACTGCATATGGTGAAATAAGCGTTTTCAGAGCGTAAAAAGCTCAAAAAGCACACTTTCCAGTGCCAAGTGGCTGCAATCATCATCTTCTTGATGGAAAACGTGGTTTTGTGTCTTTTTATGCCCTAAATTGGCAGATTTTTCACTTTTTTAGCATGAGTGACCACTGATTTGGTCCCGGTATGTGACTGCATATGGTGAAATAAGCGTTTTCAGAGCGTAAAAAGCTCCAAAAGCACACTTTTCACAGCCAAGTGGCTGTAATCATCATCTTCTTGATGGAAAAGGTGGTTTTGTGTCTTTTTAAGCCCTATTTTGCCAGATTTTTCACTTTTAAGCATAACTGACCACTCTGTGATTTGAGCCCTGTATGTGACTGCATATGGTGAAATAAGCGTTTTCAGAGCGTAAAAAGCTCAAAAAGCACACTTTCACAGCCAAGTGGCTGCAATCATCATCTTCTTGATGGAAAAGGTGGTTTTGTGTCTTTTTATGCCCTGTTTTGGCAGATTTTTCACTTTTAAACATCAGTGACCACTCTGTGATTTAGTCACTGTATGTGACTGCATATGGTGAAATAAGCGTTTTCAGAGCGTAAAAAGCTCAAAAAGCACACTTTTCACAGCCAAGTGGCTGCAATCATCATCTTCTTGATGGAAAAGGTTGTTTTGTATCTTTTTATGCCCTGTTTGGCCAGATTTTTCACTTTTTTAGCATGAGTGACCACTGTGATTTGGTCCCTGTATGTGACTGCATATGGTGAAATAAGCGTTTTCAGAGCGTAAAAAGCTCAAAAAGCACACTTTCCAGTGCCAAGTGGCTGCAATCATCATCTTCTTGATGGAAAACGTGGTTTTGTGTCTTTTTATGCCCTGTTTTGCTAGATTTTTCACTTTTAAGCATCAGTTACCACTCTGTGATTTGAGCCCTGTATGTGACTGCATATGGTGAAATAAGCGTTTTCAGAGCGTAAAAAGCTCAAAAAGCACACTTTTCACAGCCAAGTGACTGCAGTCATCATCTTCTTAATGGAAAAGGTGGTTTTGTGTCTTTTTATGCCCTAAATTGGCAGATTTTTCACTTTTTTAGCATGAGTGACCACTGATTTGGTCCCGGTATGTGACTGCATATGGTGAAATAAGCGTTTTCAGAGCGTAAAAAGCTCAAAAAGCACACTTTTCACAGCCAAGTGGCTGCAATCATCATCTTCTTGATGGAAAAGGTGGTTTTGTGTCTTTTTATGCCCTGTTTTGGCAGATTTTTCACTTTTAAGCATAACTGACCACTCTGTGATTTGGTCCCTGTATGTGACTGCATATGGTGAAATAAGCGTTTTCAGAGCGTAAAAAGCTCAAAAAGCACACTTTCCAGTGCCAAGTGGCTGCAATCATCATCTTCTTGATGGAAAACGTGGTTTTGTGTCTTTTTATGCCCTGTTTTGCCAGATTTTTCACTTTTAAGCATCAGTGACCACTCTGTGATTTGAGCCCTGTATGTGACTGCATATGGTGAAATAAGCGTTTTCAGAGCGTAAAAAGCTCAAAAAGCACACTTTTCACACCCAAGTGGCTGCAATCATCATCTTCTTGATGGAAAAGGTGGTTTTGTGTCTTTTTATGCCCTAAATTGGCAGATTTTTCACTTTTTTAGCATGAGTGACCACTGATTTGGTCCCGGTATGTGACTGCATATGGTGAAATAAGCGTTTTCAGAGCGTAAAAAGCTCAAAAAGCACACTTTTCACAGCCAAGTGGCTGCAATCATCATCTTCTTGATGGAAAAGGTGGTTTTGTGTCTTTTTATGCCCTGTTTTGCCAGATTTTTCACTTTTAAGCATAACTGACCACTCTGTGATTTGGTCCCTGTATGTGACTGCATATGGTGAAATAAGCGTTTTCAGAGCGTAAAAAGCTCAAAAAGCACACTTTCCAGTGCCAAGTGGCTGCAATCATCATCTTCTTGATGGAAAACGTGGTTTTGTGTCTTTTTATGCCCTGTTTTGCCAGATTTTTCACTTTTAAGCATCAGTGACCACTCTGTGATTTGAGCCCTGTATGTGACTGCATATGGTGAAATAAGCGTTTTCAGAGCGTAAAAAGCTCAAAAAGCACACTTTTCACAGCCAAGTGGCTGCAATCATCATCTTCTTGATGGAAAAGGTGGTTTTGTGTCTTTTTATGCCCTAAATTGGCAGATTTTTCACTTTTTTAGCATGAGTGACCACTGTGATTTGGTCCCGGTATGTGACTGCATATGGTGAAATAAGCGTTTTCAGAGCGTAAAAAGCTCAAAAAGCACACTTTTCACAGCCAAGTGGCTGCAATCATCATCTTCTTGATGGAAAAGGTGGTTTTGTGTCTTTTTATGCCCTGTTTGGCCAGATTTTTCACTTTTAAGCATGAGTGACCACTGTGATTTGGTCCCTGTATGTGACTGCATATGGTGAAATAAGCGTTTTCAGAGCGTAAAAAGCTCAAAAAGCACACTTTTCACAGCCAAGTGGCTGCAATCATCATCTTCTTGATGGAAAACGTGGTTTTGTGTCTTTTTATGCCCTGTTTTGCCAGATTTTTCACTTTTAAGCATCAGTGACCACTCTGTGATTTGAGCCCTGTATGTGACTGCATATGGTGAAATAAGCCTTTTCAGAGCCTAAAAAGATCAAAAAGCACACTTTCACAGCCAAGTGGCTGCAATCATCATCTTCTTGATGGAAAAGGTGGTTTTGTGTCTTTTTATGCCCTGTTTTGCCAGATTTTTCACTTCTAAGCATGAGTGACCACTCTGTGATTTGAGCCCTGTATGTGACTGCATATGGTGAAATAAGCCTTTTCAGAGCCTAAAAAGATCAAAAAGCACACTTTCACAGCCAAGTGGCTGCAATCATCATCTTCTTGATGGAAAAGGTGGTTTTGTGTCTTTTTATGCCCTGTTTGGCCAGATTTTTCACTTTTTTAGCATGAGTGACCACTGTGATTTGGTCCCTGTATGTGACTGCATATGGTGAAATAAGCGTTTTCAGAGCGTAAAAAGCTCAAAAAGCACACTTTTCACAGCCAAGTGGCTGCAATCATCATCTTCTTGATGGAAAACGTGGTTTTGTGTCTTTTTATGCCCTAAATTGGCAGATTTTTCACTTTTTTAGCATGAGTGACCACTGATTTGGTCCCGGTATGTGACTGCATATGGTGAAATAAGCGTTTTCAGAGCGTAAAAAGCTCAAAAAGAACACTTTCACAGCCAAGTGGCTGCAGTCATCATCTTCTTGATGGAAAAGGTGGTTTTGTGTCTTTTTATGCCCTGTTTTGACAGATTTTTCACTTCTAAGCATGAGTGACCACTCTGTGATTTGAGCCCTGTATGTGACTGCATATGGTGAAATAAGCCTTTTCAGAGCCTAAAAAGCTCAAAAAGCACACTTTTCACAGCCAAGTGGCTGCAATCATCATCTTCTTGATGGAAAAGGTGGTTTTGTGTCTTTTTATGCCCTGTTTGGACAGATTTTTCACTTTTTTAGCATGAGTGACCACTGTGATTTGGTCCCTGTATGTGACTGCATATGGTGAAATAAGCGTTTTCAGAGCGTAAAAAGCTCAAAAAGCACACTTTTCACAGCCAAGTGGCTGCAATCATCATCTTCTTGATGGAAAAGGTGGTTTTGTGTCTTTTTATGCCCTGTTTTGCCAGATTTTTCACTTTTAAGTATCAGTGACCACTCTGTGATTTGAGCCCTGTATGTGACTGCATATGGTGAAATAAGCGTTTTCAGAGCGTAAAAAGCTCAAAAAGCACTCTTTTCACAGCCAAGTGGCTGCAATCATCATCTTCTTGATGGAAAAGGTGGTTTTGTGTCTTTTTATGCCCTGTTTTGCCAGATTTTTCACTTCTAAGCATGAGTGACCACTCTGTGATTTGAGCCCTGTATGTGACTGCATATGGTGAAATAAGCCTTTTCAGAGCCTAAAAAGATCAAAAAGCACACTTTCACAGCCAAGTGGCTGCAATCATCATCTTCTTGATGGAAAAGGTGGTTTTGTGTCTTTTTATGCCCTGTTTTGGCAGATTTTTCACTTTTTTAGCTTGAGTGACCACTGTGATTTGGTCCCGGTATGTGACTGCATATGGTGAAATAAGCGTTTTCAGAGCGTAAAAAGCTCAAAAAGCACACTTTTCACAGCCAAGTGGCTGCAATCATCATCTTCTTGATGGAAAAGGTGGTTTTGTGTCTTTTTATGCCCTGTTTGGCCAGATTTTTCACTTTTAAGCATGAGTGACCACTGTGATTTGGTCCCTGTATGTGACTGCATATGGTGAAATAAGCCTTTTCAGAGCCTAAAAAGCTCAAAAAGCACACTTTCACAGCCAAGTGGCTGCAATCATCATCTTCTTGATGGAAAAGGTGGTTTTGTGTCTTTTTATGCCCTGTTTTGCCAGATTTTTCACTTTTTTAGCATGAGTGACCACTGATTTGGTCCCGGTATGTGACTGCATATGGTGAAATAAGCGTTTTCAGAGCGTAAAAACCTCAAAAAGCACACTTTTCACAGCCAAGTGGCTGCAGTCATCATCTTCTTGATGGAAAAGGTGGTTTTGTGTCTTTTTATGCCCTGTTTTGCCAGATTTTTCACTTTTAAGCATAACTGACCACTCTGTGATTTGGGCCCTGTATGTGACTGCATATGGTGAAATAAGCGTTTTCAGAGCGTAAAAAGCTCAAAAAGCACACGTTCACAGCCAAGTGGCTGCAATCATCATCTTCTTGATGGAAAACGTGGTTTTGTGTCTTTTTATGCCCTGTTTGGCCAGATTTTTCACTTTTAAGCATCAGTGACCACTCTGTGATTTGGTCCCGGTATGTGACTGCATATGGTGAAATAAGCGTTTTCAGAGCGTAAAAAGCTCAAAAAGCACACTTTTCACAGCCAAGTGGCTGCAATCATCATCTTCTTGATGGAAAAGGTGGTTTTGTGTCTTTTTATGCCCTGTTTTGCCAGATTTTTCACTTTTAAGCGTAACTGACCACTCTGTGATTTGGGCCCTGTATGTGACTGCATATGGTGAAATAAGCGTTTTCAGAGCGTAAAAAGCTCAAAAAGCACACTTTCCAGTGCCAAGTGGCTGCAATCATCATCTTCTTGATGGAAAACGTGGTTTTGTTTCTTTTTATGCCCTGTTTTGCCAGATTTTTCACTTTTAAGCATCAGTGACCACTCTGTGATTTGAGCCCTGTATGTGACTGCATATGGTGAAATAAGCGTTTTCAGAGCGTAAAAAGCTCAAAAAGCACACTTTCACAGCCAAGTGGCTGCAATCATCATCTTCTTGATGGAAAAGGTGGTTTTGTGTCTTTTTATGCCCTGTTTTGCCAGATTTTTCACTTTTAAGCATCAGTGACCACTCTGTGATTTGAGCCCTGTATGTGACTGCATATGGTGAAATAAGCGTTTTCAGAGCGTAAAAAGCTCAAAAAGCACACTTTCCAGTGCCAAGTGGCTGCAATCATCATCTTCTTGATGGAAAACGTGGTTTTGTGTCTTTTTATGCCCTGTTTTGCCAGATTTTTCACTTTTAAGCATCAGTGACCACTCTGTGATTTGAGCCCTGTATGTGACTGCATATGGTGAAATAAGCGTTTTCAGAGCGTAAAAAGCTCAAAAAGCACACTTTTCACAGCCAAGTGGCTGCAATCATCATCTTCTTGATGGAAAAGGTGGTTTTGTGTCTTTTTATGCCCTGTTTGGCCAGATTTTTCACTTTTAAACATCAGTGACCACTCTGTGATTTGAGCCCTGTATGTGACTGCATATGGTGAAATAAGCGTTTTCAGAGCGTAAAAAGCTCAAAAAGCACACTTTCACAGCCAAGTGGCTGCAATCATCATCTTCTTGATGGAAAAGGTGGTTTTGTGTCTTTTTATGCCCTGTTTTGGCAGATTTTTCACTTTTAAACATCAGTGACCACTCTGTGATTTAGTCACTGTATGTGACTGCATATGGTGAAATAAGCGTTTTCAGAGCGTAAAAAGCTCAAAAAGCACACTTTTCACAGCCAAGTGGCTGCAATCATCATCTTCTTGATGGAAAAGGTTGTTTTGTATCTTTTTATGCCCTGTTTGGCCAGATTTTTCACTTTTTTAGCATGAGTGACCACTGTGATTTGGTCCCTGTATGTGACTGCATATGGTGAAATAAGCGTTTTCAGAGCGTAAAAAGCTCAAAAAGCACACTTTCCAGTGCCAAGTGGCTGCAATCATCATCTTCTTGATGGAAAACGTGGTTTTGTGTCTTTTTATGCCCTAAATTGGCAGATTTTTCACTTTTTTAGCATGAGTGACCACTGATTTGGTCCCGGTATGTGACTGCATATGGTGAAATAAGCGTTTTCAGAGCGTAAAAAGCTCCAAAAGCACACTTTTCACAGCCAAGTGGCTGTAATCATCATCTTCTTGATGGAAAAGGTGGTTTTGTGTCTTTTTAAGCCCTATTTTGCCAGATTTTTCACTTTTAAGCATAACTGACCACTCTGTGATTTGAGCCCTGTATGTGACTGCATATGGTGAAATAAGCGTTTTCAGAGCGTAAAAAGCTCAAAAAGCACACTTTCACAGCCAAGTGGCTGCAATCATCATCTTCTTGATGGAAAAGGTGGTTTTGTGTCTTTTTATGCCCTGTTTTGGCAGATTTTTCACTTTTAAACATCAGTGACCACTCTGTGATTTAGTCACTGTATGTGACTGCATATGGTGAAATAAGCGTTTTCAGAGCGTAAAAAGCTCAAAAAGCACACTTTTCACAGCCAAGTGGCTGCAATCATCATCTTCTTGATGGAAAAGGTTGTTTTGTATCTTTTTATGCCCTGTTTGGCCAGATTTTTCACTTTTTTAGCATGAGTGACCACTGTGATTTGGTCCCTGTATGTGACTGCATATGGTGAAATAAGCGTTTTCAGAGCGTAAAAAGCTCAAAAAGCACACTTTCCAGTGCCAAGTGGCTGCAATCATCATCTTCTTGATGGAAAACGTGGTTTTGTGTCTTTTTATGCCCTGTTTTGCTAGATTTTTCACTTTTAAGCATCAGTTACCACTCTGTGATTTGAGCCCTGTATGTGACTGCATATGGTGAAATAAGCGTTTTCAGAGCGTAAAAAGCTCAAAAAGCACACTTTTCACAGCCAAGTGACTGCAGTCATCATCTTCTTAATGGAAAAGGTGGTTTTGTGTCTTTTTATGCCCTAAATTGGCAGATTTTTCACTTTTTTAGCATGAGTGACCACTGATTTGGTCCCGGTATGTGACTGCATATGGTGAAATAAGCGTTTTCAGAGCGTAAAAAGCTCAAAAAGCACACTTTTCACAGCCAAGTGGCTGCAATCATCATCTTCTTGATGGAAAAGGTGGTTTTGTGTCTTTTTATGCCCTGTTTTGGCAGATTTTTCACTTTTAAGCATAACTGACCACTCTGTGATTTGGTCCCTGTATGTGACTGCATATGGTGAAATAAGCGTTTTCAGAGCGTAAAAAGCTCAAAAAGCACACTTTCCAGTGCCAAGTGGCTGCAATCATCATCTTCTTGATGGAAAACGTGGTTTTGTGTCTTTTTATGCCCTGTTTTGCCAGATTTTTCACTTTTAAGCATCAGTGACCACTCTGTGATTTGAGCCCTGTATGTGACTGCATATGGTGAAATAAGCGTTTTCAGAGCGTAAAAAGCTCAAAAAGCACACTTTTCACACCCAAGTGGCTGCAATCATCATCTTCTTGATGGAAAAGGTGGTTTTGTGTCTTTTTATGCCCTAAATTGGCAGATTTTTCACTTTTTTAGCATGAGTGACCACTGATTTGGTCCCGGTATGTGACTGCATATGGTGAAATAAGCGTTTTCAGAGCGTAAAAAGCTCAAAAAGCACACTTTTCACAGCCAAGTGGCTGCAATCATCATCTTCTTGATGGAAAAGGTGGTTTTGTGTCTTTTTATGCCCTGTTTTGCCAGATTTTTCACTTTTAAGCATAACTGACCACTCTGTGATTTGGTCCCTGTATGTGACTGCATATGGTGAAATAAGCGTTTTCAGAGCGTAAAAAGCTCAAAAAGCACACTTTCCAGTGCCAAGTGGCTGCAATCATCATCTTCTTGATGGAAAACGTGGTTTTGTGTCTTTTTATGCCCTGTTTTGCCAGATTTTTCACTTTTAAGCATCAGTGACCACTCTGTGATTTGAGCCCTGTATGTGACTGCATATGGTGAAATAAGCGTTTTCAGAGCGTAAAAAGCTCAAAAAGCACACTTTTCACAGCCAAGTGGCTGCAATCATCATCTTCTTGATGGAAAAGGTGGTTTTGTGTCTTTTTATGCCCTAAATTGGCAGATTTTTCACTTTTTTAGCATGAGTGACCACTGTGATTTGGTCCCGGTATGTGACTGCATATGGTGAAATAAGCGTTTTCAGAGCGTAAAAAGCTCAAAAAGCACACTTTTCACAGCCAAGTGGCTGCAATCATCATCTTCTTGATGGAAAAGGTGGTTTTGTGTCTTTTTATGCCCTGTTTGGCCAGATTTTTCACTTTTAAGCATGAGTGACCACTGTGATTTGGTCCCTGTATGTGACTGCATATGGTGAAATAAGCGTTTTCAGAGCGTAAAAAGCTCAAAAAGCACACTTTTCACAGCCAAGTGGCTGCAATCATCATCTTCTTGATGGAAAACGTGGTTTTGTGTCTTTTTATGCCCTGTTTTGCCAGATTTTTCACTTTTAAGCATCAGTGACCACTCTGTGATTTGAGCCCTGTATGTGACTGCATATGGTGAAATAAGCCTTTTCAGAGCCTAAAAAGATCAAAAAGCACACTTTCACAGCCAAGTGGCTGCAATCATCATCTTCTTGATGGAAAAGGTGGTTTTGTGTCTTTTTATGCCCTGTTTTGCCAGATTTTTCACTTCTAAGCATGAGTGACCACTCTGTGATTTGAGCCCTGTATGTGACTGCATATGGTGAAATAAGCCTTTTCAGAGCCTAAAAAGATCAAAAAGCACACTTTCACAGCCAAGTGGCTGCAATCATCATCTTCTTGATGGAAAAGGTGGTTTTGTGTCTTTTTATGCCCTGTTTGGCCAGATTTTTCACTTTTTTAGCATGAGTGACCACTGTGATTTGGTCCCTGTATGTGACTGCATATGGTGAAATAAGCGTTTTCAGAGCGTAAAAAGCTCAAAAAGCACACTTTTCACAGCCAAGTGGCTGCAATCATCATCTTCTTGATGGAAAACGTGGTTTTGTGTCTTTTTATGCCCTAAATTGGCAGATTTTTCACTTTTTTAGCATGAGTGACCACTGATTTGGTCCCGGTATGTGACTGCATATGGTGAAATAAGCGTTTTCAGAGCGTAAAAAGCTCAAAAAGAACACTTTCACAGCCAAGTGGCTGCAGTCATCATCTTCTTGATGGAAAAGGTGGTTTTGTGTCTTTTTATGCCCTGTTTTGACAGATTTTTCACTTCTAAGCATGAGTGACCACTCTGTGATTTGAGCCCTGTATGTGACTGCATATGGTGAAATAAGCCTTTTCAGAGCCTAAAAAGCTCAAAAAGCACACTTTTCACAGCCAAGTGGCTGCAATCATCATCTTCTTGATGGAAAAGGTGGTTTTGTGTCTTTTTATGCCCTGTTTGGACAGATTTTTCACTTTTTTAGCATGAGTGACCACTGTGATTTGGTCCCTGTATGTGACTGCATATGGTGAAATAAGCGTTTTCAGAGCGTAAAAAGCTCAAAAAGCACACTTTTCACAGCCAAGTGGCTGCAATCATCATCTTCTTGATGGAAAAGGTGGTTTTGTGTCTTTTTATGCCCTGTTTTGCCAGATTTTTCACTTTTAAGTATCAGTGACCACTCTGTGATTTGAGCCCTGTATGTGACTGCATATGGTGAAATAAGCGTTTTCAGAGCGTAAAAAGCTCAAAAAGCACTCTTTTCACAGCCAAGTGGCTGCAATCATCATCTTCTTGATGGAAAAGGTGGTTTTGTGTCTTTTTATGCCCTGTTTTGCCAGATTTTTCACTTCTAAGCATGAGTGACCACTCTGTGATTTGAGCCCTGTATGTGACTGCATATGGTGAAATAAGCCTTTTCAGAGCCTAAAAAGATCAAAAAGCACACTTTCACAGCCAAGTGGCTGCAATCATCATCTTCTTGATGGAAAAGGTGGTTTTGTGTCTTTTTATGCCCTGTTTTGGCAGATTTTTCACTTTTTTAGCTTGAGTGACCACTGTGATTTGGTCCCGGTATGTGACTGCATATGGTGAAATAAGCGTTTTCAGAGCGTAAAAAGCTCAAAAAGCACACTTTTCACAGCCAAGTGGCTGCAATCATCATCTTCTTGATGGAAAAGGTGGTTTTGTGTCTTTTTATGCCCTGTTTGGCCAGATTTTTCACTTTTAAGCATGAGTGACCACTGTGATTTCGTCCCTGTATGTGACTGCATATGGTGAAATAAGCCTTTTCAGAGCCTAAAAAGCTCAAAAAGCACACTTTCACAGCCAAGTGGCTGCAATCATCATCTTCTTGATGGAAAAGGTGGTTTTGTGTCTTTTTATGCCCTGTTTTGCCAGATTTTTCACTTTTTTAGCATGAGTGACCACTGATTTGGTCCCGGTATGTGACTGCATATGGTGAAATAAGCGTTTTCAGAGCGTAAAAACCTCAAAAAGCACACTTTTCACAGCCAAGTGGCTGCAGTCATCATCTTCTTGATGGAAAAGGTGGTTTTGTGTCTTTTTATGCCCTGTTTTGCCAGATTTTTCACTTTTAAGCATAACTGACCACTCTGTGATTTGGGCCCTGTATGTGACTGCATATGGTGAAATAAGCGTTTTCAGAGCGTAAAAAGCTCAAAAAGCACACGTTCACAGCCAAGTGGCTGCAATCATCATCTTCTTGATGGAAAACGTGGTTTTGTGTCTTTTTATGCCCTGTTTGGCCAGATTTTTCACTTTTAAGCATCAGTGACCACTCTGTGATTTGGTCCCGGTATGTGACTGCATATGGTGAAATAAGCGTTTTCAGAGCGTAAAAAGCTCAAAAAGCACACTTTTCACAGCCAAGTGGCTGCAATCATCATCTTCTTGATGGAAAAGGTGGTTTTGTGTCTTTTTATGCCCTGTTTTGCCAGATTTTTCACTTTTAAGCGTAACTGACCACTCTGTGATTTGGGCCCTGTATGTGACTGCATATGGTGAAATAAGCGTTTTCAGAGCGTAAAAAGCTCAAAAAGCACACTTTCCAGTGCCAAGTGGCTGCAATCATCATCTTCTTGATGGAAAACGTGGTTTTGTTTCTTTTTATGCCCTGTTTTGCCAGATTTTTCACTTTTAAGCATCAGTGACCACTCTGTGATTTGAGCCCTGTATGTGACTGCATATGGTGAAATAAGCGTTTTCAGAGCGTAAAAAGCTCAAAAAGCACACTTTCACAGCCAAGTGGCTGCAATCATCATCTTCTTGATGGAAAAGGTGGTTTTGTGTCTTTTTATGCCCTGTTTTGCCAGATTTTTCACTTTTAAGCATCAGTGACCACTCTGTGATTTGAGCCCTGTATGTGACTGCATATGGTGAAATAAGCGTTTTCAGAGCGTAAAAAGCTCAAAAAGCACACTTTCCAGTGCCAAGTGGCTGCAATCATCATCTTCTTGATGGAAAACGTGGTTTTGTGTCTTTTTATGCCCTGTTTTGCCAGATTTTTCACTTTTAAGCATCAGTGACCACTCTGTGATTTGAGCCCTGTATGTGACTGCATATGGTGAAATAAGCGTTTTCAGAGCGTAAAAAGCTCAAAAAGCACACTTTTCACAGCCAAGTGGCTGCAATCATCATCTTCTTGATGGAAAAGGTGGTTTTGTGTCTTTTTATGCCCTGTTTGGCCAGATTTTTCACTTTTAAACATCAGTGACCACTCTGTGATTTGAGCCCTGTATGTGACTGCATATGGTGAAATAAGCGTTTTCAGAGCGTAAAAAGCTCAAAAAGCACACTTTCACAGCCAAGTGGCTGCAATCATCATCTTCTTGATGGAAAAGGTGGTTTTGTGTCTTTTTATGCCCTGTTTTGGCAGATTTTTCACTTTTAAACATCAGTGACCACTCTGTGATTTAGTCACTGTATGTGACTGCATATGGTGAAATAAGCGTTTTCAGAGCGTAAAAAGCTCAAAAAGCACACTTTTCACAGCCAAGTGGCTGCAATCATCATCTTCTTGATGGAAAAGGTTGTTTTGTATCTTTTTATGCCCTGTTTGGCCAGATTTTTCACTTTTTTAGCATGAGTGACCACTGTGATTTGGTCCCTGTATGTGACTGCATATGGTGAAATAAGCGTTTTCAGAGCGTAAAAAGCTCAAAAAGCACACTTTCCAGTGCCAAGTGGCTGCAATCATCATCTTCTTGATGGAAAACGTGGTTTTGTGTCTTTTTATGCCCTGTTTTGCCAGATTTTTCACTTTTAAGCATCACTGACCACTCTGTGATTTGGGCCCTGTATGTGACTGCATATGGTGAAATAAGCGTTTTCAGAGCGTAAAAAGCTCAAAAAGCACACTTTTCACAGCCAAGTGGCTGCAATCATCATCTTCTTGATGGAAAAGGTGGTTTTGTGTCTTTCTATGCCCTGTTTGTCAGATTTTTCACTTTTTTAGCTTTTTGTTCACAGATTCTCATTTAGGCTACGGGATCTCCTTTACACATGAGATTTTTTTTTTGCAACTAAAAGCACTCTACAAATGTGGCATTAATTGAATCAAAATGTAACGACTGACACTGCATTGTCTTGTATTGTATCATATTGTATTGTATCGTGACAGAGGTGAATCATATCGAACCCAATCGTTGGCTATTTAAAGATTTATAAGACACATCTAAGGTTGAACATGTATCAAGATACTTATCAAATCGGTCTCACTCAGTGAGATACACTCCCCTACTGGATATCTATTGCAGATATCCGTAATTCAGTTCTTCCTATTCAAAAATAACATTTCAGATATCCACAGCCTCATTATTCCTATACACAACTGTCAGTTAACAGTTATCCACAACTACGTTCTCACTCGGAGAAATGACGTCACTTTCTCTATTCATGTGTATGGGGTTCGTCATTACAGATAGTCATAATTAAGTTGCAGATATCCACAACTCACATTGCAGATATGTACATCTAAATTACAATTGTCTGTAATTCCAGTTAGATATATCTACAACATAATTTTGACTAGGCGTGATTCCAGTTCAAGATATCTATAGTGTTATTCTGACTAGGTAAAACTCAATTTAAGATATCTAAAAATTACAGTGTAGATATCTTGAATTAAGAGGGGGTTGAAGATATCCTGAACTGGAATATCTCATCTTATTCACATTATGCATGATGCTTCACACATAGTTTTATTACTTTGTGAAAGCATTAAAACTTACAATAACACATTTTTCACTTTCATTCCATTTATTTTTGTGCAGGAGAAGATAAAAAAAAAATAATGAAATCAGTTAAAATTCAACAGCCCTGGCTCACTTAAAACTGGTTTACAGCTAATTCCTGTTCTGCATCACATAAAAGACAAAACAGAACAAACAAAAGATACAGTAACACACAAATTACTATATACTTTGCTGTATCAATTCAAAGATTTCATGAGATGATCACAAAGTAAGGATGGGTTTGTCCTTTGCCAGAACTTGTTACATTCATGCCAAATTTGTCAGTGGATCAGTCAGTCAATCCCAGAGGAATTATACAATTGCTCGACCTATATTATGTTTTTGCCACGCCAGGTTTTGTGTCACCATGTTTTTGACTTTAACACTCAGCGTGCATACTTGTGTTACAGGACTATGCCGCTGGGTGTAAAAGACAAGGGGCAAGTGCACTATGAGCTGCTTCCATGTGATATAGCATTATAGGAATATGACTATAAAAATATTGGTTCTTTCTTTGTCAGAACTGGCTATTGGCAACATATACTCAGGCCTGGAATGAAGTCATTTTTAGGAGAAGTCACTTTGGCCTATGATGAATTCCAGTTTAATGGGGCTTTCTGGTCAAATTGTAGGGCACAAGAGTGCACAAATAGTAGGTGATAATTATAATGTATTAAGATAAAACAGTTTTAGCTGATAATTACGTAAAAGGATAGTCCACCCAAAGATAAGAATTTATGCATTATCTACTCAAACTCATGTCAACTGAGAGATGTACCGATTTCAATGTTCTTGGCCCATGTGCAAGCATATGATGAATTAAGGTGTTTCTGAGCATCAGACGCCCAGAAAGCACAGTTTCGTAGCACAAGTGGCTGCAATCCTCATCTTCTCGATGGAAAACATGGTTGTATGCCCTGTTTTGTCAGATTTTTCACTTCTGAGCCTTAAGTGCCCACACTGTGATGTGAGCTGCCTATGCGACTGCATGTGGTGAAATAAGGTTATTCTGAGCATCAGATGCCCAGAAAGCACAATTTAGGGAAGTTCATCATTTAGACATAAAAATTATTTAATTATTTATCTTTAACCAGGGCTTGCGCCCCCTAAAAAAGCCTAAATTGTAAAGGAATAATCCGCAAAATGTGAATCTTGTGAAAAAACAACAGCCACAATACAAGTCTTTACTCGTTTCATTTGGATCTTAAATGAAAACTGAAAGTCTTTAAACCCTTTGATTTAAGCAGTCTGGTGAAACTTTGGCAAGCTTATTAATGAGTTGGATCTCATGTCTCACCCTTTGGTTTTTTGGACCAAAGAGTTGTTCCAAGCCAATATACTTGAAATTGTGGATACCATGAATGGTAAAATGAGCATGTGACTTTTCTTAACATGATTAACATGCTCCAGTATTCTCGTTTTCAGAGTTCAGCCTGTTTCCCCAATGTACAGTAATTTACAGTGTTGACATTGGACAGCATTGTGGTGGAAAATCTGAAAATGAAGACAGGCACAATGACCAAGATTTTCTTTAATAGAGCTTTGCAAAGGATCAGTACACAGTCACAAAGAAAGTGTAAAAGGAAGTGATAATGTCAAGAATGTAAATCTGTCTTAGAGATGAAGGAGGTTGGGACCTGAAGTGCTTATTGTCAGGATGTGATTGTGTTATCAGAAGTTGTTGTTCCTAAGGGAGAACAGCTGTGTGTTCAAGGACAAGTAACCAGTTAGTGCCTGACAATACATGAGAAGTAACTATGAGGAACAACAGTGACCAGTTCAGCATATAATTTTCTTACTATAATCCCCCCTTTTTGATCATACGTGATCACATAAAAAGGAAAGTAAAGGAAAATTATAAAAGACCATAAAAGATCACACCTTCTCTACAAACAATACAACAAAAAATAGTCCTTACATATGATAACATAATAGTAAAGTATAAGAGAGTGAAGAAAAATTTTAAAACATTACTTCATAAAATACTACCCCTGGAAAAAGCAAGATGCTGTTGTTACAGATGGGAGAATTTAGTATAACAAATGCAAGCAACTTAGGCAGGAAAGTTCCATATCTATTAACATAACAATGTCAAAATCTGGGTTGTCAATAGGATCAGGAATGTCTTCAGCATTGCATGGTGGGAGCCAATCAGGAGTAGTTAACTGTGTCATCTGATGGAAAACATTTTTTTTTACTTTAGGGAATGAACTCACAAGAAAACACATTGAGCCTCACAGGCCACACCATCCAGGGTGGCTGAATGCATGCCATGGCTGTTATTGGAGTTCCATCTCTGATCCCATGATGGTGACACTGAGGTTCATTCAGCACGCCACTTAGTTGGAGCCATGCAAGTTCTCGTTGGACAGTATGCCAATACTGTTGCCTCTTCTTCTCATCCTCGCGATGTGATGACCAATTTTGTTATAGGTGTCTCTGGTGGAGGTGGAACCCTTTTGCAGTGGCTGGCATGGATCCGGGTAACTCTTTTGGCAAACTTTACTGCCGTCTGTGCGGTCAGCAGCATGTGGAATGGACCCGTCCACTGCTTCGAGTGCCAGGTCTTTTGTCTCAGGACTCTCACCACTACCCAGTCACCAGGCTGCAGGTCATGAAGAGGTCCTGTGGCTGGAGCTGGTAGCGCTTCATTCACCTGCTTATGAATGTTAGATAAAACAGCTATAGCAGTGGAGGGTGTGTTAGGGTCATTATATGGAAAGAATTTAGACATAGTTAATTCTGGGCATGCTGCGGCCTTGGCAGCTGCTTCTCCTCTGGTGTTCTCCTGTGAAAGTTGGTCATTGTTAGTGTGAGCATGACATTTACACACAGCAACCTGTTTTGGGAGCAGAACAGCATCCAGCAGTTGTAAAACAAGAGTGTGATGTGCTATAGGTTTGCCAGATGGTGTTTGAAAATTTCTCTTTTTCCAAATTGTACCAAAATCATGCATAAAGCCAAAAACATATCTACTGTCTGTGTAGATATTCACTGTTTTGTCTGTTGCTAGATTACATGCTTCTATGAGAGTGATTTGGCATTGACTGTATCATGTGCAGTTACCAATGGTGAAAAGAGTACAAGAAATCTGTTATATTGCTAAAACATTACTCAATTACAAGTAAAAGTACTGGCGTTAGAAATATATTTCAGTAAAAGTACAAAGTATTTGCCTGAAAAACTACTAGAGTATTAGTTACTTTCAACCATTGATGTCACTGTCACCTCTCCAAACTAGGGTTATAAATTTTGTGCATTTTCCAGAACCAATAGTTGAAAGCTTTGACTGATTAATCATTGATAATGTATGAGATACATAACACCATTTATTTTCTAATTTTGTTTTTTTTTCTTTTTGAGTCAAAGTTTAAGTTAAGGTTAGGGGTCTGTTTGTTGAATAAGGATTCAACAAACAGACCCCTAACCCCGGTTACCACAGCGAAACTAATTACATTTTTTTTCCTGTGTCAGGGTTGCATGATGCTGATCCATCCACAAACAGTTCAAAATCTGGATTTTGCAAAGGTGTTTCTTGCAAATCTGGTCTGGGGGAACAAACTTCAGTTATTGTAAGAACATAGTTGTGTTCTTCGCACATCTCCTAACATGGACTGATGCAAAGAGCTCTATCTTCATGATACCCAAAAATGGAAATACATGGCTCTCAGGCCACAGAGAACAAAGAAACGCTGAATTGTTAGAGAAGGTTAGGGACTGTATGATCTGTAGGCCTACACTACACATGAACCCATGGTTATCTTACCAGAAATATACCTCAGTTATATTGTATCTTTTCACAGTGATATCAAGGATTTCAAATAGAACAGTGTTATAAAGGAGCAATCTTGCTGCTGAAAGATAAGATGTTTTCTGCTAAATCAAAATCAATGAAACGTGGGAGCAAGGTGAGTTAGTTTAGAGTAACCTTAAAAAGTAGGAATTCCTGTAGCTAAAGCATCAAGTTTAGCTGAAAAGTAGGCTACAGGTCTCTGTCTGCCTCCATCATCCTAGAGTACTGAACACTCTTTGTCCACAGTCTGAGTAAAAGGTCGGTTTGGATCTGGTGACCCAAGAGTTAGAGTCATCAGAGTCTTCAGAAGGACATGTTTTAAGTCAACAAATGTTTATCCTGCATCAGCAGTCCATGTCACTTTACTATGTGCTTCTAGGCCTCGTTCGTGTGCGATTGCGCTCAGGGGTGTCTCGAGGACAGCATAATTGGGAATGAAGGTCCTGCAATAGGAACACAAAAGACATAACGTTTCTTTATGATTGGATTTGAAAATGTTTTGAAATGTCTACTCTTTTTTGGGAGAGGAATTTGGCCTCAGATATGATCACATGACCCAAAAATGTCACTTGTAGGACAAACTGCAGTTTTGACGAGCTAGTTTTGTGACCTTCTTCAGCCAAATGTTTCAAATGTGTCTTTTTCACACTGAACTTGAGTTAAAGCACAAATCATTTAATCATCAATATATTGTAATCGTGCACTTCCTGGTGACAGATTTAATTAGCTCAAACTTTCTCTTGAATTTTTAGCTGATTTTTGTTTTGTTTTAACTGAGAAAATTGGTGTGCACACAGGAGAATTTTCACAGGGAATGATTACAACTGCCCTTAATCAAGTGTTAAAGACTGGTGAAATACCGTCGATGGCCTCTCTCTATTTTTTATTTTTATTTTTATTTTTTTTGTTGAGTGGATATTATGGTTGACAGGGCCTTTAATTAGATTTTGGTGTGATCACAATTGGTTGCATGCCTCTGATTAGACCAATATAATTTTTAGGGATCTTCTGAAAGGCTGGGGTGTTTGTGATGTCACATGCTTTATGTAAATAGGCAAATGTGTGTTGTGTGTCTGGTACCAGTTGAACACATCTGAGTATGTAGACAACAAAGGTAATTTTTGTTGATAAACCTTCAAAACAGGGTTATATTGAACATTATGGTCAGATATTGAGTCCCATGATTCCGCCGCGAGTCAATCATCTTTTGAGTTGCATCAGTCTAGTGTTTGGCTCAGGGTAGTGTTTGGCTCAATGTCCCTTTTTGCCACAATGGAAACAAACATCTGGATCAGCTGTACGTAGACCTCCACAGAATGTCCTTGGAACATAGTCAATGCTGCCATATTTAGATCTTTCTCTCTGTTTTTTTCTCTCCCGCTTTGAGGAGTTTTCAGCATGCACAGCATGTCCTTTTGTCCCATGTTATGCACGTTGTTTCACCATTTGTGTCACAGTCAGTTCAGTGGCAAACTTTACACCTCCATCTGATGGTGATGGGAGGTGAGCCAGCCCCTGCTGTCTCCATCACAGGGAAATTCAGGACTTTGAGTACATTTCCCCCATGTTGGATCTCACTGGTGATAGGGAGATAAATGTATTTGAAGATTTTCTGAACTTCAGACCAGTATTTTTCTGTTCCTCCTTTTTGCTTTTCCTTCCATAAACTATATGCTCTCCAATCTGCTGTGAACTTACTCTTGCCCTTCTTATGTTTGGTATCTTTTTTTTTTCTTTCTCATGCAATTCCTCAGTTTGTTCAACTGTCTTATACTGAAACTTTCTGTGCTCAGAAAATTACATTCAGTCTCCTGATTTTCCCCCCTCTTCTACTTTTCTAAAAGTAAATTAAATAAGTTTTCAGATTCTCACCAATGAGAATTGTTGAATCGCAGCGCTGAGTGAGTCTGGTCTTGGTCTCAGGCCCTCCTTCTCACTCATCTTTGTGGGGAGGTTGAGGCTGAAGGGAATATCTCCTCAGGGTGTGCACTACCACCATCGACCCCGAGTCCAAAAACCCTCAGACAAGCAATCCCACTTCTGACACCAAATTGTGGTGGAAAATCTGAAAATGAAGACAGACACCATGACCAAGATTGTCTGGTGTTTGATGCGGTGTTTCAATAGAGCTTTGCAAAGGATCAGTACACAGTAACACGGAAAGTGTGAAAGGAACTGATAATGAGTCAATAATGTAAATCTGTCTTACAGGGTGAGGAGATGAAGGAGCTTGGGTCAGGATGGACCTGAAGTGCTTAGTGGGAGAGTCAGGATGTGATTGTGTTATCAGAAGTTGTTGTTCCAAAGGGACAACAGCTGTGTGTTCAAGGACAAGTAACCAGTTAGTGCCTGACAATACATGAGAAGTAACTATGAGGAACAACAGTGACCAGTTCAGCATATAATTTTCCCACTATAGCATACACCACATTTGTGACCTGCGGTGAGATTAAATCTCTAATTGGATGGCCCTTTCCTGAGGCTCCATTAAAAATAAAAGGTAAATGGTTGAGCAGCCACGGATCGTCACCTGACCTCTTCCTATCCAGTGCTGTATGCACCAATTAATTATTCAGCACACCTTTATCTCAGGTGAGGTGATAATATCTAGAAGATATCAAATTGAGAAGAGGTCAGGACAACGATCCAAAATCGCACACACAATAAAACCCTTTATTGGGGGGGGGGGGGGGGTTATGGAAGAAAAAAACTTTATCCTCTTAAAAAAACAAATAAATCCCTAAAATATAAATGCAAAGAAAATAAATTATTACTAAAAAAATTAGAATAAATGTGTAAAAAAAAATTAACTAATGGAGACTAATTCCTAATTAAAAAAACCTTCAGTATTAAATAAAATTTATAAAAGAAGGGAAAAAAGAAGGAAAAGGGGATAGAAAAGCATGTCCTACTGTGTCAGGGTAGCTGTTTGATGAGAAAGAGCAAAAGTCAAATAACTGATTACTGATAGCTTGGCTCCATCTCCTGGACAAAAAGAGTCACTGCAAGGCCTATCAAGTGAACCGCCAAACAATTCAGCAGCACATGGAGAGTCAGTTTACAGCCTCTACAAGGCCTCTAAAGCAATAGTAAAATAAAACATCATAATTATTTTCTAAAAGAGATTCACAAAAGATGAAATTAGTCCAGAGAATTTGAATTTTGGAGCCATATGGCTCACAGAATAAAGAAAAAATGTCTTTATAACTTCGGCTATTGTGCTGTTTCACCTCCTTTGTGGCAGTCCTTTCACCTTGCTGGGGGATGCAGCTTGCACCGGCTCAGGTCTTCACTTACACCAGACCATTCTGAAATACAGAGAAAAGGCCTGGTGTCAATGTAATAAACCCAAATAATATTGAAAGGAAGGCATTCAGACCAAAAATTGAAGCAAAACTGTCCTCAAAATCACTATTAACAATAATAAAAATAATAACAGTATTGATGGTGAAATACACCTCAAGTAATGCAAGCAAAAAAAAAACCTTAACTACCAACATGTACTACACGTGCTCTCAGGAAAGGTCAGAAGGTCACACTGCTTCAAAAACTGCTCATTCTTACAAAAGAGGATCGAACCCTGAAGGAATTTAGGGTCGAGTTAAATAGGATACTAGAGATACTAGAAAAGCAATTTCTAAAGAAATTACGACTGTGAATGCAACAAGCTGAAGCCAAGCTGCAATGCTGCATTGGCTTGCTGCAACAATATGCCTGACGCCACACTGAATAGCTGCGTGAATGATATAAGAAGGTTTGAATTATGTATAATACTTGAATATTAGTTAAAAAGCTAAAGCCACACTGAATAGCTGCCATGATAATGTAATAATACGTGAATTATGTAGAATATTTGAATATTAGTTAGAAAGGCTGACACCACACTGAATAGCTACCTTTAAAATATAATAAAGTTTGAATTCTATGGAATTTCTGAATGTTTGTAGAATGACTGACACCACACTGAATAGCTGCCTTTTTAAGGTAATTAGGTAGAACATTTGGATTTTTGTTAAAAAGCTGATGTTAAAAAGCTGATGCCACACTGATAGCGGCCTCGAAAATATAATTTTTGAATTATGTAGAGTATTTGAATATTACTTAAAAACCTGACGCAACACTGAATACCTGCCATGTAAATATAATATTTGAATTATGTAGAATATTTGAATGTTTGTTAGAAAGCTGACCCCACGCTGAATAGCTGCCTTTATAATATCACAATGTTAGAATTCTGCTTCTGCTACAAACTGCTTATTTGGTCCAGCCATTCTGAAACAACAGAAACACACACACTAATGTTTTTTATAAAGCAGTATAACATTCATTTAGAGCAATAATGAACACTCAATAGCTACCTTCATGATATAACAATGTTTGAATTATGTGCAACATTTGACTGTTTGTTGCTTAAGAATTTAAAAAACAATGACTGTTATGAATGAGAAAAGTCATAGCCAGCATGTCCTAATTGATCTAGATTTTTAAATGCTTAAACAGAGTCTCTACTCCGAATTTCTTATCGACTCATTTCTAAATTTACAGGTTCCCCCACACATAAAAATACTCAGTTTCACTGCTCTAACAGAACTACTACTACCATTCAAACTACTATTACCAGAAGTATTGTCAGTGGTTCCTTTGATGATAAACAAGACGTACCTCGGCTGGCCGTTCAGGACTCTCAGACTCTCTCAACGCAGCGTTGGCTGTAGACAAGAAAAATCTCATTATAAATGTTATAATGGGGCAAACAGAAAAAAACATGAAGCACATCATCACAAATAGATTTGGAAAACAAGTACACATTTAACAGTGAACAAGTATTAACTCTATTCAAAACCAAGCCTATATAGCAGGGGTATTCAACTAAAATTCAAAGAGGTCCAGTTAGAGAAAATTTCCTAAAGCAAAGGTCCGGAACATCATAATGTCTAACTTGTGTTATGAGAGTGATATATACTGAAGTAGTGTAGTAGTTGTATCAGCGTCTACATCAGGGGCCTCATTTTAGTTCAGGGGCCACATACAGACCAATTTGATCTCAAGTGGGCCAGACCAGTAAAATTAAAGCATAATCTATTATATCTATCTATCTATTCTGGCGATTAATTGAGTAATCAGATAAAAAATATTGCTTGTTCTGCATTTTTTTCTATTACATTACTTTTGCTTTATTTAAGAACAATACAAAAGAGAGGATAAGACAGGTCTACAAGCAACTATAAATTACTAAAATAAAAATACTCAGTAAAGTAACTTTACTTTTACTGTAGATTTGCTTTTACTGTTTTTACTTTACTTTCTACTTTTGTTTCCAAGTACAAAGGTAGTAATGTCTGCAGAAACCACAAACAGAAGATGGAACTAACTCTTTTAACTGAAACAGTCACCAGGATGTTTTGTTCACTTGTTAAAATCACAAAATTTTTCTTCTGGAGCAGGATGCTCCCAGACCCCCAGGGGACGGGGGACTGGTTTACCAACATGCCACCTTTTCCTTTTCTCTTATGACTTTTGCAGGTCTGTATTTAGTCATCAAAAAATACCAATAAGAATACCATTAAAGTTACAACAACAGCAATAAAAATGTTGATTTTTCAAAAAAGGAAACAATAACATGCAAAATTTTGAAATTGTAATTAAGTAAAAACACTAATACCACAATGTAAAAATACCTAAGTAAAGAATCTGAGTATTTTTTTCCATCACAGCAGGTCAGTGATCAGTGTTTCAGTGAATAGTGTTTTATTTATGGCAGCCCGCCACATTAAAAACATCGACACCACGATATGATTTTCTATTTTTGGAGCTGCGCACCTTTTTCGGGCATGGCTAGAAGCTCTAACTCTTTATTTGCACAACTCTCGCGAGATTTGTGTTCGTTATTTCTACTAAGATAATCAAACTCGCGCAATCTTTCGCGGGTCTAGGGTTCCCTTCTAGACACGACCCTCTCTGTCTGTCTGACAAACTAATGACAGCAGACTGTCTGTAAACAGCACGATGTTACACTCTGCAGTGTTTCACACAAAGACCTTATTTGTGTGGACACCCAGGTTTGGTTTGTCGCCAATTTTGTCATTTTTATTTTTTAATCAGTCCGAGATGACGACGGTATCAGTGATTGATTAGTGATCAATGTGCCCTCCTCCCCTCCCTCACCTGTTCACTCCGCTGTGAGAAGATCTGAAAGTTTCTCACAGAGAAACACAGACTCTCCTGTTTTACATATAGGCCTCCTTATACAGTTGTTTAAAAAAAAAGATCTGAAAATTTGAACCTTTTCCCTGTTTACACACTCACAACACACTGTAAGTAAAAGTGTGAGTGCAGACGTAGAAGTTTTGAAGCCTGCTCACTGAATATAAAAATCTATTCAAAGTAGAAAGTGAGGATTAATTTAAGTGCATCTGGTTGGTGTCGATGTCATTAACCATCACGTTAGTTTTGACTGTTGTAATAAACTCCGTCATTAACAACAGTCTCCTCCACACGCAGCTTCTCTGCAATTGGTCTGTGCGTTTCCTGATCACCTAAACTAGCGCTGGAAAGACTAGAATAGTTGCGCCAGTTAAAATAGAAGCGTCCTGTCAAAATTTCAAATCTATTAAGAATTTATTAGTTATAGGTCCGGGTCCGTATAGGACGGCGTGCGGGTCCGGACTCGGACCGCGGTCCGCCTGTTAAGGGAGCCCTGCTATATAGGATACTTACAGATGGTCTGGGTCCATCTGAAGAGTAGCAATGAATGTTGAGTAAAAAGCACATAGCTGCACTGCTTTTTCCTGTCCCTGAGAGGAGAGGAGAGGAGAGGAGAGGAGAGGAGAGGAGAGGAGAGGAGAGGAGAGGAAACTTTAGCGCCATGTCTGGAAATCAGCAGTTTTCAGAGTCATGGTGTAACACTATAGTGTTTATGACAGAAAAACACAGTCACATACGAGGTACAGGTCAGGCAGTTGTCAGGTGTATTCGTCGTAGCCTCTCAGTGTGGCTTAGCTGTGCAAAGCATGGTCAAATGTTGCTGGAGCCCTCCTTGATTTCTGTTTGTTGTTCATGAAGGACACAAGCACACAAACATAAAAAAAGGATATGACAGTTGGCATATACCATAACAGTCTGTGGTTTTGCACATGTACATCACAGAAATCTCTGTTTAACACTTGAATACCAGAGCAAAACAGAAGGAGCAGTGACTTAACCTTTAAATGTTTTCACATTATAACTATTGCTCATACTAATGGTATGCATAATCTATGAACTGTAAAGTTGACTTACAGCATGTTTGACTCCAGCTCAAGATGACTGCTGATGTTGCTTGTTGCTTCATTGACATGTGCCCAACTTGTCAGAGCCTTGTGAGAGGAAGAGAAAAATGTTACACCATTGATGCATATAAAAAAGCACAATACAGACAGTGTACATTACATGCTTATATACCACTAATACACAATAAAAAAGAGACACATATCATGCATGGGAGGAGGCTGTTCTTATTTACCTGGCACAGGTTAAGATTTATAGAGCAGATAATAGTGGTGTGTTCCTGTGAGTTTTGTCTCTCCATCTCTGGAACATGTTTGTTTCCTGTTAAGACCAAGTGCACAAACACAGATCAACACTCATTTACATGTATACCTCTGCAAATGAAAATAATAAAAAAAAATTCAAGATGTTGTAAGTTATGTATGTTAATTATTATGTATGCTATTATTATTCATAGATCAGTGGAAGAGAGAGATGACATTAACCAATAATGTATATGGTATTATACTGGACAAAAAGAGTCACTGCACGGCCTATCAAGTGAACCGTCAAACAATTCAGCAGCACATGGAGAGTCAGTTTACAGCCTCCGCAAAACCTCTAAAGCAATAGTAAAATAAAATATCATAATTATTTTCTAAAAGAGAGTCACAAAAGATGAAATTAGTCCAGAGAAGTTGAATTTTGGAGCAAAAAGTTAAGTGCATGAAAATCGGAGGTGCTTGAATTCATGGCTCTTTGCGCTAGCTAACTAATTAATTAAAGCGCTCATCATATTATTATCATTATTATTATTATTATTATCATTATTATTATTATTATCATTATTATTATTATTATTAATGAAAACACTCAAATTTGTTTTTTCATGAACAAATAATCATGTCTGTTCCTTTTTGTTCCTTTTTTCCTATTATGCCATTTTTTTGGACAGAATGTGAGCACAATTCCTCAAATTCTGTCTAAAAAAATGGTATTAGGACACCCTCTGGCGGACACAATTGGGAACAACATGTAATATCCTCTTTTTGCCTCAGCTCCGCTGTGCTAATTTTAGCAACAGGCTAATTGTCTTGCACAAGCTGCTTTTTCGCAGTCAAAGAAGACACTTGATGGCCCGTGACAAAATAAGCTTTTATTAAAAAGCTAATGTGCGCGACGTCTCGGCCTTGAAAGACCTTCTTCAGGCACAAAATGTGTATATTTCTCACCAGCTGTAGCGTCGGCCGAGTCCGGAAGGCAGGCCTCGATTGGCCAGGTGAAATCAAGATGACAACGTCACATCCGGCTCTAAGGTCTGCTGCTCCCTTCAAAATAAGAGTCCTTGGGCTAAATGACAAATGTCGTGATTTTTACACCTTTTCTACCATGAATTAATTTTAATTTCATGAATTGTGTGTCCCTTATTTATCTTTTATTCAATATATGAACTGTGTATGTTTTAACCTCTTACTGTCCATATATATGAATTGTTTATTTTACATTTCATGCTGTATATTCATGAATTGGTTGATTTAAATCCTTGTGTACATACATGAATTTATATTAAACCGTTCTGGATACAACTACATTATTTTGCCCTGTATTTACTTATTTGCATTGTTCTTTTTAGCATTTGTCAATTATTTAAAGAATCCCACAACAGACTTAATCAATTTAAAATCCATAATAATCCAAATGGTTGTGGTTAGGATTCAAATCCCTCGGTGAGAATATTATCAACCTCTGTCTACCCCAATTGGGGCTAGGCAAGGAAATTACTATGGTTAGGATCAGGAGCTTGCTCCACTGGGTAGGGCATATAAGTGCTAATACTGCCAGACACACCTCTCAGACTTGGCCGGGGACACACGGGACCATCACAATAACATCACAAAGGTAATCAGTATAACAAACATACAAAGAACTGAGGTCAATAATTGACATTACAATACCATGTTAATTATTAGTGCCATATTGAGGTGTTATTGTCCTTCCATCACATTCTAATGGTGTTATAATGGCACAATAATATAGAACATCAACATAAGATTTCAAATGTCACTGATGACATTATGTCAACAGACATTCAAATTAAGGAACTCTTCCCATCAATGTGGTATATAAATCATCCTCATAAACATAAAGTGTTGTTTGTTGTCCTTGGAAACATTCTCCGTGCCATTTGGTCTGGAGTCAAATAATACAATCATATTATTATCATCTTCATCATCATTATTGTCATCATTATTGTCATTATTATTATTATTATTATTATTATTATTATTATTATTATTATTAATGAAAACACTCTCAAATTTGATTTTTCATGAACAAATAACCATGTCTGTTCCTTTTTGTACCAGCAATTGTGTTACACAAGTCTTCTTCTTCTTCTTCTTCTTCTTCTTCTTCTTCTTCTTCTTCTTTCTACTCCATAGATCTGGAATGAAATTGTTATTGTTATTAAGTAAAACATTTGCCACCTGAGGCCTAGAATGCTGTACTTATCTTCAAATTCTGTCCGCAATTTGGTATTCCTCAATAAGGATCATTTTGTCATTAATCAAACCACTTTATACATTTTGTTTTCCATAACTGGATGGCAATAACTGTGCATTTTTATGCCACAAATTGTGTTAAACCAGTTTTCCCTACCTAATTGGTCTGGAATCAAATTATTATTATCATTAAATAAAAACACTGGCCACCTGAGGCCTATTATGCCATTTTTTAGACAGAATGTGAGCACAAATCCACAAATTCTGTCTAAAAAAATGGTATTAGGACTCCCTCTGGAGGACACAATTGGGAACAACATGTAATATTTTCTTTTTGCCAATATGGCACTAATGTTAATTATTAGTGCCATATTGAGGTGTTATTGTCCTTCCATCACATTCTAATGGTGTTATAATGGCACAATAATATAGAACATCAACATAAGATTTCAAATGTCACTGATGACATTATGTCAACAGACATTCAAATTAAGGAACTCTTCCCATCAATGTGGTATATAAATCATCCTCATAAACATAAAGTGTTGTTTGTTGTCCTTGGAAACATTCTCCATGCCATTTGGTCTGGAGTCAAATAATACAATCATATTATTATCATCTTCATCATCATTATTGTCATCATTATTGTCATCATTATTATTATTATTATTATTATTATTATTATTCTTATTATTATTATTATTAATGAAAACACTCTCAAATTTGATTTTTCATGAACAAATAACCATGTCTGTTCCTTTTTGTACCAGCAATTGTGTTACACAAGTCTTCTTCTTCTTCTTCTTCTTCTTCTTCTTCTTCTTCTTCTTCTTCTTCTTCTTCTTCTTTCTACTCCATAGATCTGGAATGAAATTGTTATTGTTATTAAGTAAAACATTTGCCACCTGAGGCCTAGAATGCTGTACTTATCTTCAAATTCTGTCCGCAATTTGGTATTCCTCAATAAGGATCATTTTGTCATTAATCAAACCACTTTATACATTTTGTTTTCCATAACTGGATGGCAATAACTGTGCATTTTTATGCCACAAATTGTGTTAAACCAGTTTTCCCTACCTAATTGGTCTGGAATCAAATTATTATTATCATTAAATAAAAACACTGGCCACCTGAGGCCTATTATGCCATTTTTTAGACAGAATGTGAGCACAAATCCACAAATTCTGTCTAAAAAAATGGTATTAGGACTCCCTCTGGAGGACACAATTGGGAACAACATGTAATATTTTCTTTTTGCCAATATGGCACTAATGTTAATTATTAGTGCCATATTGAGGTGTTATTGTCCTTCCATCACATTCTAATGGTGTTATAATGGCACAATAATATAGAACATCAACATAAGATTTCAAATGTCACTGATGACATTATGTCAACAGACATTCAAATTAAGGAACTCTTCCCATCAATGTGGTATATAAATCATCCTCATGAACATAAAGTGTTGTTTGTTGTCCTTGGAAACATTCTCCGTGCCATTTGGTCTGGAGTCAAATAATACAATCATATTATTATCATCTTCATCATCATTATTGTCATCATTATTGTCATTATTATTATTATTATTATTATTATTATTATTATTATTATTATTATTAATGAAAACACTCTCAAATTTGATTTTTCATGAACAAATAACCATGTCTGTTCCTTTTTGTACCAGCAATTGTGTTACACAAGTCTTCTTCTTCTTCTTCTTCTTCTTCTTCTTCTTCTTCTTCTTCTTCTTCTTCTTTCTACTCCATAGATCTGGAATGAAATTGTTATTGTTATTAAGTAAAACATTTGCCACCTGAGGCCTAGAATGCTGTACTTATCTTCAAATTCTGTCCGCAATTTGGTATTCCTCAATAAGGATCATTTTGTCATTAATCAAACCACTTTATACATTTTGTTTTCCATAACTGGATGGCAATAACTGTGCATTTTTATGCCACAAATTGTGTTAAACCAGTTTTCTCTACCTAATTGGTCTGGAATCAAATTATTATTATCATTAAATAAAAACACTGGCCACCTGAGGCCTATTATGCCATTTTTTAGACAGAATGTGAGCACAAATCCACAAATTCTGTCTAAAAAAATGGTATTAGGACTCCCTCTGGAGGACACAATTGGGAACAACATGTAATATTTTCTTTTTGCCAATATGGCACTAATGTTAATTATTAGTGCCATATTGAGGTGTTATTGTCCTTCCATCACATTCTAATGGTGTTATAATGGCACAATAATATAGAACATCAACATAAGATTTCAAATGTCACTGATGACATTATGTCAACAGACATTCAAATTAAGGAACTCTTCCCATCAATGTGGTATATAAATCATCCTCATAAACATAAAGTGTTGTTTGTTGTCCTTGGAAACATTCTCCGTGCCATTTGGTCTGGAGTCAAATAATACAATCATATTATTATCATCTTCATCATCATTATTGTCATCATTATTGTCATTATTATTATTTTTATTATTATTATCATTATTATTATTATTATTATTAATGAAAACACTCTCAAATTTGATTTTTCATGAACAAATAACCATGTCTGTTCCTTTTTGTACCAGCAATTGTGTTACACAAGTCTTCTTCTTCTTCTTCTTCTTCTTCTTCTTCTTCTTCTTCTTCTTCTTCTTCTTCTTCTTCTTTCTACTCCATAGATCTGGAATGAAATTGTTATTGTTATTAAGTAAAACATTTGCCACCTGAGGCCTAGAATGCTGTACTTATCTTCAAATTCTGTCCGCAATTTGGTATTCCTCAATAAGGATCATTTTGTCATTAATCAAACCACTTTATACATTTTGTTTTCCATAACTGGATGGCAATAACTGTGCATTTTTATGCCACAAATTGTGTTAAACCAGTTTTCCCTACCTAATTGGTCTGGAATCAAATTATTATTATCATTAAATAAAAACACTGGCCACCTGAGGCCTATTATGCCATTTTTTAGACAGAATGTGAGCACAAATCCACAAATTCTGTCTAAAAAATGGTATTAGGCCTCCCTCTGGAGGACACAATTGGGAACAACATGTAATATTTTCTTTTTGCCAATATGGCACTAATGTTAATTATTAGTGCCATATTGAGGTGTTATTGTCCTTCCATCACATTCTAATGGTGTTATAATGGCACAATAATATAGAACATCAACATAAGATTTCAAATGTCACTGATGACATTATGTCAACAGACATTCAAATTAAGGAACTCTTCCCATCAACGTGGTATATAAATCATCCTCATAAACATAAAGTGTTGTTTGTTGTCCTTGGAAACATTCTCCGTGCCATTTGGTCTGGAGTCAAATAATACAATCATATTATTATCATCTTCATCATCATTATTGTCATCATTATTGTCATCATTATTATTATTATTATTATTATTATTATTATTATTATTATTAATGAAAACACTCTCAAATTTGATTTTTCATGAACAAATAACCATGTCTGTTCCTTTTTGTACCAGCAATTGTGTTACACAAGTCTTCTTCTTCTTCTTCTTCTTCTTCTTCTTCTTCTTCTTCTTCTTTCTACTCCATAGATCTGGAATGAAATTGTTATTGTTATTAAGTAAAACATTTGCCACCTGAGGCCTAGAATGCTGTACTTATCTTCAAATTCTGTCCGCAATTTGGTATTCCTCAATAAGGATCATTTTGTCATTAATCAAACCACTTTATACATTTTGTTTTCCATAACTGGATGGCAATAACTGTGCATTTTTATGCCACAAATTGTGTTAAACCAGTTTTCCCTACCTAATTGGTCTGGAATCAAATTATTATTATCATTAAATAAAAACACTGGCCACCTGAGGCCTATTATGCCATTTTTTAGACAGAATGTGAGCACAAATCCACAAATTCTGTCTAAAAAAATGGTATTAGGCCTCCCTCTGGAGGACACAATTGGGAACAACATGTAATATTTTCTTTTTGCCAATATGGCACTAATGTTAATTATTAGTGCCATATTGAGGTGTTATTGTCCTTCCATCACATTCTAATGGTGTTATAATGGCACAATAATATAGAACATCAACATAAGATTTCAAATGTCACTGATGACATTATGTCAACAGACATTCAAATTAAGGAACTCTTCCCATCAATGTGGTATATAAATCATCCTCATAAACATAAAGTGTTGTTTGTTGTCCTTGGAAACATTCTCCGTGCCATTTGGTCTGGAGTCAAATAATACAATCATATTATTATCATCTTCATCATCATTATTGTCATCATTATTGTCATTATTATTATTATTATTATTATTATTAATGAAAACACACTCAAATTTGATTTTTCATGAACAAATAACGATGTCTGTTCCTTTTTGTACCAGCAATTGTGTTACACAAGTCTTCTTCTTCTTCTTCTTCTTCTTCTTCTTCTTCTTCTTCTTTCTACTCCATAGATCTGGAATGAAATTGTTATTGTTATTAAGTAAAACATTTGCCACCTGAGGCCTAGAATGCTGTACTTATCTTCAAATTCTGTCCGCAATTTGGTATTCCTCAATAAGGATCATTTTGTCATTAATCAAACCACTTTATACATTTTGTTTTCCATAACTGGATGGCAATAACTGTGCATTTTTATGCCACAAATTGTGTTAAACCAGTTTTCCCTACCTAATTGGTCTGGAATCAAATTATTATTATCATTAAATAAAAACACTGGCCACCTGAGGCCTATTATGCCATTTTTTAGACAGAATGTGAGCACAAATCCACAAATTCTGTCTAAAAAAATGGTATTAGGACTCCCTCTGGAGGACACAATTGGGAACAACATGTAATATTTTCTTTTTGCCAATATGGCACTAATGTTAATTATTAGTGCCATATTGAGGTGTTATTGTCCTTCCATCACATTCTAATGGTGTTATAATGGCACAATAATATAGAACATCAACATAAGATTTCAAATGTCACTGATGACATTATGTCAACAGACATTCAAATTAAGGAACTCTTCCCATCAATGTGGTATATAAATCATCCTCATAAACATAAAGTGTTGTTTGTTGTCCTTGGAAACATTCTCCGTGCCATTTGGTCTGGAGTCAAATAATACAATCATATTATTATCATCTTCATCATCATTATTGTCATCATTATTGTCATTATTATTATTATTATTATTATTATTAATGAAAACACACTCAAATTTGATTTTTCATGAACAAATAACCATGTCTGTTCCTTTTTGTACCAGCAATTGTGTTACACAAGTCTTCTTCTTCTTCTTCTTCTTCTTCTTCTTCTTCTTCTTCTTCTTTCTACTCCATAGATCTGGAATGAAATTGTTATTGTTATTAAGTAAAACATTTGCCACCTGAGGCCTAGAATGCTGTACTTATCTTCAAATTCTGTCCGCAATTTGGTATTCCTCAATAAGGATCATTTTGTCATTAATCAAACCACTTTATACATTTTGTTTTCCATAACTGGATGGCAATAACTGTGCATTTTTATGCCACAAATTGTGTTAAACCAGTTTTCCCTACCTAATTGGTCTGGAATCAAATTATTATTATCATTAAATAAAAACACTGGCCACCTGAGGCCTATTATGCCATTTTTTAGACAGAATGTGAGCACAAATCCACAAATTCTGTCTAAAAAAATGGTATTAGGACTCCCTCTGGAGGACACAATTGGGAACAACATGTAATATTTTCTTTTTGCCAATATGGCACTAATGTTAATTATTAGTGCCATATTGAGGTGTTATTGTCCTTCCATCACATTCTAATGGTGTTATAATGGCACAATAATATAGAACATCAACATAAGATTTCAAATGTCACTGATGACATTATGTCAACAGACATTCAAATTAAGGAACTCTTCCCATCAATGTGGTATATAAATCATCCTCATGAACATAAAGTGTTGTTTGTTGTCCTTGGAAACATTCTCCGTGCCATTTGGTCTGGAGTCAAATAATACAATCATATTATTATCATCTTCATCATCATTATTGTCATCATTATTGTCATTATTATTATTATTATTATTATTATTATTATTATTATTAATGAAAACACTCTCAAATTTGATTTTTCATGAACAAATAACCATGTCTGTTCCTTTTTGTACCAGCAATTGTGTTACACAAGTCTTCTTCTTCTTCTTCTTCTTCTTCTTCTTCTTCTTCTTCTTCTTCTTCTTCTTCTTCTTTCTACTCCATAGATCTGGAATGAAATTGTTATTGTTATTAAGTAAAACATTTGCCACCTGAGGCCTAGAATGCTGTACTTATCTTCAAATTCTGTCCGCAATTTGGTATTCCTCAATAAGGATCATTTTGTCATTAATCAAACCACTTTATACATTTTGTTTTCCATAACTGGATGGCAATAACTGTGCATTTTTATGCCACAAATTGTGTTAAACCAGTTTTCCCTACCTAATTGGTCTGGAATCAAATTATTATTATCATTAAATAAAAACACTGGCCACCTGAGGCCTATTATGCCATTTTTTAGACAGAATGTGAGCACAAATCCACAAATTCTGTCTAAAAAATGGTATTAGGCCTCCCTCTGGAGGACACAATTGGGAACAACATGTAATATTTTCTTTTTGCCAATATGGCACTAATGTTAATTATTAGTGCCATATTGAGGTGTTATTGTCCTTCCATCACATTCTAATGGTGTTATAATGGCACAATAATATAGAACATCAACATAAGATTTCAAATGTCACTGATGACATTATGTCAACAGACATTCAAATTAAGGAACTCTTCCCATCAACGTGGTATATAAATCATCCTCATAAACATAAAGTGTTGTTTGTTGTCCTTGGAAACATTCTCCGTGCCATTTGGTCTGGAGTCAAATAATACAATCATATTATTATCATCTTCATCATCATTATTGTCATCATTATTGTCATTATTATTATTTTTATTATTATTATTATTATTATTATTATTATTAATGAAAACACTCTCAAATTTGATTTTTCATGAACAAATAACCATGTCTGTTCCTTTTTGTACCAGCAATTGTGTTACACAAGTCTTCTTCTTCTTCTTCTTCTTCTTCTTCTTCTTCTTCTTCTTCTTCTTCTTCTTCTTCTTCTTTCTACTCCATAGATCTGGAATGAAATTGTTATTGTTATTAAGTAAAACATTTGCCACCTGAGGCCTAGAATGCTGTACTTATCTTCAAATTCTGTCCGCAATTTGGTATTCCTCAATAAGGATCATTTTGTCATTAATCAAACCACTTTATACATTTTGTTTTCCATAACTGGATGGCAATAACTGTGCATTTTTATGCCACAAATTGTGTTAAACCAGTTTTCCCTACCTAATTGGTCTGGAATCAAATTATTATTATCATTAAATAAAAACACTGGCCACCTGAGGCCTATTATGCCATTTTTTAGACAGAATGTGAGCACAAATCCACAAATTCTGTCTAAAAAAATGGTATTAGGCCTCCCTCTGGAGGACACAATTGGGAACAACATGTAATATTTTCTTTTTGCCAATATGGCACTAATGTTAATTATTAGTGCCATATTGAGGTGTTATTGTCCTTCCATCACATTCTAATGGTGTTATAATGGCACAATAATATAGAACATCAACATAAGATTTCAAATGTCACTGATGACATTATGTCAACAGACATTCAAATTAAGGAACTCTTCCCATCAATGTGGTATATAAATCATCCTCATAAACATAAAGTGTTGTTTGTTGTCCTTGGAAACATTCTCCGTGCCATTTGGTCTGGAGTCAAATAATACAATCATATTATTATCATCTTCATCATCATTATTGTCATCATTATTGTCATTATTATTATTATTATTATTATTATTAATGAAAACACACTCAAATTTGATTTTTCATGAACAAATAACCATGTCTGTTCCTTTTTGTACCAGCAATTGTGTTACACAAGTCTTCTTCTTCTTCTTCTTCTTCTTCTTCTTCTTCTTCTTCTTTCTACTCCATAGATCTGGAATGAAATTGTTATTGTTATTAAGTAAAACATTTGCCACCTGAGGCCTAGAATGCTGTACTTAACTTCAAATTCTGTCCGCAATTTGGTATTCCTCAATAAGGATCATTTTGTCATTAATCAAACCACTTTATACATTTTGTTTTCCATAACTGGATGGCAATAACTGTGCATTTTTATGCCACAAATTGTGTTAAACCAGTTTTCCCTACCTAATTGGTCTGGAATCAAATTATTATTATCATTAAATAAAAACACTGGCCACCTGAGGCCTATTATGCCATTTTTTAGACAGAATGTGAGCACAAATCCACAAATTCTGTCTAAAAAAATGGTATTAGGACTCCCTCTGGAGGACACAATTGGGAACAACATGTAATATTTTCTTTTTGCCAATATGGCACTAATGTTAATTATTAGTGCCATATTGAGGTGTTATTGTCCTTCCATCACATTCTAATGGTGTTATAATGGCACAATAATATAGAACATCAACATAAGATTTCAAATGTCACTGATGACATTATGTCAACAGACATTCAAATTAAGGAACTCTTCCCATCAATGTGGTATATAAATCATCCTCATGAACATAAAGTGTTGTTTGTTGTCCTTGGAAACATTCTCCGTGCCATTTGGTCTGGAGTCAAATAATACAATCATATTATTATCATCTTCATCATCATTATTGTCATCATTATTGTCATTATTATTATTATTATTATTATTATTATTATTATTATTAATGAAAACACTCTCAAATTTGATTTTTCATGAACAAATAACCATGTCTGTTCCTTTTTGTACCAGCAATTGTGTTACACAAGTCTTCTTCTTCTTCTTCTTCTTCTTCTTCTTCTTCTTCTTCTTCTTCTTCTTCTTCTTCTTCTTCTTCTTTCTACTCCATAGATCTGGAATTAAATTGTTATTGTTATTAAGTAAAACATTTGCCACCTGAGGCCTAGAATGCTGTACTTATCTTCAAATTCTGTCCGCAATTTGGTATTCCTCAATAAGGATCATTTTGTCATTAATCAAACCACTTTATACATTTTGTTTTCCATAACTGGATGGCAATAACTGTGCATTTTTATGCCACAAATTGTGTTAAACCAGTTTTCCCTACCTAATTGGTCTGGAATCAAATTATTATTATCATTAAATAAAAACACTGGCCACCTGAGGCCTATTATGCCATTTTTTAGACAGAATGTGAGCACAAATCCACAAATTCTGTCTAAAAAATGGTATTAGGACTGCCTCTGGAGGACACAATTGGGAACAACATGTAATATTTTCTTTTTGCCAATATGGCACTAATGTTAATTATTAGTGCCATATTGAGGTGTTATTGTCCTTCCATCACATTCTAATGGTGTTATAATGGCACAATAATATAGAACATCAACATAAGATTTCAAATGTCACTGATGACATTATGTCAACAGACATTCAAATTAAGGAACTCTTCCCATCAACGTGGTATATAAATCATCCTCATAAACATAAAGTGTTGTTTGTTGTCCTTGGAAACATTCTCCGTGCCATTTGGTCTGGAGTCAAATAATACAATCATATTATTATCATCTTCATCATCATTATTGTCATCATTATTGTCATTATTATTATTTTTATTATTATTATTATTATTATTATTATTATTAATGAAAACACTCTCAAATTTGATTTTTCATGAACAAATAACCATGTCTGTTCCTTTTTGTACCAGCAATTGTGTTACACAAGTCTTCTTCTTCTTCTTCTTCTTCTTCTTCTTCTTCTTCTTCTTCTTCTTCTTCTTCTTCTTCTTTCTACTCCATAGATCTGGAATGAAATTGTTATTGTTATTAAGTAAAACATTTGCCACCTGAGGCCTAGAATGCTGTACTTATCTTCAAATTCTGTCCGCAATTTGGTATTCCTCAATAAGGATCATTTTGTCATTAATCAAACCACTTTATACATTTTGTTTTCCATAACTGGATGGCAATAACTGTGCATTTTTATGCCACAAATTGTGTTAAACCAGTTTTCCCTACCTAATTGGTCTGGAATCAAATTATTATTATCATTAAATAAAAACACTGGCCACCTGAGGCCTATTATGCCATTTTTTAGACAGAATGTGAGCACAAATCCACAAATTCTGTCTAAAAAAATGGTATTAGGACTCCCTCTGGAGGACACAATTGGGAACAACATGTAATATTTTCTTTTTGCCAATATGGCACTAATGTTAATTATTAGTGCCATATTGAGGTGTTATTGTCCTTCCATCACATTCTAATGGTGTTATAAAGGCACAATAATATAGAACATCAACATAAGATTTCAAATGTCACTGATGACATTATGTCAACAGACATTCAAATTAAGGAACTCTTCCCATCAACGTGGTATATAAATCATCCTCATAAACATATGGTGTTGTTTGTTGTCCTTGGAAACATTCTCCGTGCCATTTGGTCTGGAGTCAAATAATACAATCATATTATTATCATCTTCATCATCATTATTGTCATCATTATTGTCATTATTATTATTTTCATTATTATTATTATTATTATTATTATTATTATTATTATTATTATTATTATTAATGAAAACACACTCAAATTTGATTTTTCATGAACAAATAACCATGTCTGTTCCTTTTTGTACCAGCAATTGTGTTACACAAGTCTTCTTCTTCTTCTTCTTCTTCTTCTTCTTCTTCTTCTTCTTCTTCTTCTTCTTTCTACTCCATAGATCTGGAATGAAATTGTTATTGTTATTAAGTAAAACATTTGCCACCTGAGGCCTAGAATGCTGTACTTATCTTCAAATTCTGTCCGCAATTTGGTATTCCTCAATAAGGATCATTTTGTCATTAATCAAACCACTTTATACATTTTGTTTTCCATAACTGGATGGCAATAACTGTGCATTTTTATGCCACAAATTGTGTTAAACCAGTTTTCCCTACCTAATTGGTCTGGAATCAAATTATTATTATCATTAAATAAAAACACTGGCCACCTGAGGCCTATTATGCCATTTTTTAGACAGAATGTGAGCACAAATCCACAAATTCTGTCTAAAAAAATGGTATTAGGACTCCCTCTGGAGGACACAATTGGGAACAACATGTAATATTTTCTTTTTGCCAATATGGCACTAATGTTAATTATTAGTGCCATATTGAGGTGTTATTGTCCTTCCATCACATTCTAATGGTGTTATAATGGCACAATAATATAGAACATCAACATAAGATTTCAAATGTCACTGATGACATTATGTCAACAGACATTCAAATTAAGGAACTCTTCCCATCAACGTGGTATATAAATCATCCTCATAAACATATGGTGTTGTTTGTTGTCCTTGGAAACATTCTCCGTGCCATTTGGTCTGGAGTCAAATAATACAATCATATTATTATCATCTTCATCATCATTATTGTCATCATTATTGTCATTATTATTATTATTATTATTATTATTATTATTATTATTAATGAAAACACTCTCAAATTTGATTTTTCATGAACAAATAACCATGTCTGTTCCTTTTTGTACCAGCAATTGTGTTACACAAGTCTTCTTCTTCTTCTTCTTCTTCTTCTTCTTCTTCTTCTTCTTCTTCTTCTTCTTCTTCTTCTTCTTCTTCTTCTTTCTACTCCATAGATCTGGAATTAAATTGTTATTGTTATTAAGTAAAACATTTGCCACCTGAGGCCTAGAATGCTGTACTTATCTTCAAATTCTGTCCGCAATTTGGTATTCCTCAATAAGGATCATTTTGTCATTAATCAAACCACTTTATACATTTTGTTTTCCATAACTGGATGGCAATAACTGTGCATTTTTATGCCACAAATTGTGTTAAACCAGTTTTCCCTACCTAATTGGTCTGGAATCAAATTATTATTATCATTAAATAAAAACACTGGCCACCTGAGGCCTATTATGCCATTTTTTAGACAGAATGTGAGCACAAATCCACAAATTCTGTCTAAAAAATGGTATTAGGACTGCCTCTGGAGGACACAATTGGGAACAACATGTAATATTTTCTTTTTGCCAATATGGCACTAATGTTAATTATTAGTTCCATATTGAGGTGTTATTGTCCTTCCATCACATTCTAATGGTGTTATAATGGCACAATAATATAGAACATCAACATAAGATTTCAAATGTCACTGATGACATTATGTCAACAGACATTCAAATTAAGGAACTCTTCCCATCAACGTGGTATATAAATCATCCTCATAAACATAAAGTGTTGTTTGTTGTCCTTGGAAACATTCTCCGTGCCATTTGGTCTGGAGTCAAATAATACAATCATATTATTATCATCTTCATCATCATTATTGTCATCATTATTGTCATTATTATTATTTTTATTATTATTATTATTATTATTATTATTATTAATGAAAACACTCTCAAATTTGATTTTTCATGAACAAATAACCATGTCTGTTCCTTTTTGTACCAGCAATTGTGTTACACAAGTCTTCTTCTTCTTCTTCTTCTTCTTCTTCTTCTTCTTCTTCTTCTTCTTCTTCTTCTTCTTTCTACTCCATAGATCTGGAATGAAATTGTTATTGTTATTAAGTAAAACATTTGCCACCTGAGGCCTAGAATGCTGTACTTATCTTCAAATTCTGTCCGCAATTTGGTATTCCTCAATAAGGATCATTTTGTCATTAATCAAACCACTTTATACATTTTGTTTTCCATAACTGGATGGCAATAACTGTGCATTTTTATGCCACAAATTGTGTTAAACCAGTTTTCCCTACCTAATTGGTCTGGAATCAAATTATTATTATCATTAAATAAAAACACTGGCCACCTGAGGCCTATTATGCCATTTTTTAGACAGAATGTGAGCACAAATCCACAAATTCTGTCTAAAAAAATGGTATTAGGACTCCCTCTGGAGGACACAATTGGGAACAACATGTAATATTTTCTTTTTGCCAATATGGCACTAATGTTAATTATTAGTGCCATATTGAGGTGTTATTGTCCTTCCATCACATTCTAATGGTGTTATAAAGGCACAATAATATAGAACATCAACATAAGATTTCAAATGTCACTGATGACATTATGTCAACAGACATTCAAATTAAGGAACTCTTCCCATCAACGTGGTATATAAATCATCCTCATAAACATATGGTGTTGTTTGTTGTCCTTGGAAACATTCTCCGTGCCATTTGGTCTGGAGTCAAATAATACAATCATATTATTATCATCTTCATCATCATTATTGTCATCATTATTGTCATTATTATTATTTTCATTATTATTATTATTATTATTATTATTATTATTATTATTATTATTATTAATGAAAACACACTCAAATTTGATTTTTCATGAACAAATAACCATGTCTGTTCCTTTTTGTACCAGCAATTGTGTTACACAAGTCTTCTTCTTCTTCTTCTTCTTCTTCTTCTTCTTCTTCTTCTTCTTCTTCTTCTTTCTACTCCATAGATCTGGAATGAAATTGTTATTGTTATTAAGTAAAACATTTGCCACCTGAGGCCTAGAATGCTGTACTTATCTTCAAATTCTGTCCGCAATTTGGTATTCCTCAATAAGGATCATTTTGTCATTAATCAAACCACTTTATACATTTTGTTTTCCATAACTGGATGGCAATAACTGTGCATTTTTATGCCACAAATTGTGTTAAACCAGTTTTCCCTACCTAATTGGTCTGGAATCAAATTATTATTATCATTAAATAAAAACACTGGCCACCTGAGGCCTATTATGCCATTTTTTAGACAGAATGTGAGCACAAATCCACAAATTCTGTCTAAAAAAATGGTATTAGGACTCCCTCTGGAGGACACAATTGGGAACAACATGTAATATTTTCTTTTTGCCAATATGGCACTAATGTTAATTATTAGTGCCATATTGAGGTGTTATTGTCCTTCCATCACATTCTAATGGTGTTATAATGGCACAATAATATAGAACATCAACATAAGATTTCAAATGTCACTGATGACATTATGTCAACAGACATTCAAATTAAGGAACTCTTCCCATCAACGTGGTATATAAATCATCCTCATAAACATATGGTGTTGTTTGTTGTCCTTGGAAACATTCTCCGTGCCATTTGGTCTGGAGTCAAATAATACAATCATATTATTATCATCTTCATCATCATTATTGTCATCATTATTGTCATCATTATTATTATTATTATTATTATTATTATTATTATTATTATTATTAATGAAAACACACTCAAATTTGATTTTTCATGAACAAATAACCATGTCTGTTCCTTTTTGTACCAGCAATTGTGTTACACAAGTCTTCTTCTTCTTCTTCTTCTTCTTCTTCTTCTTCTTCTTCTTCTTCTTCTTCTTCTTCTTTCTACTCCATAGATCTGGAATGAAATTGTTATTGTTATTAAGTAAAACATTTGCCACCTGAGGCCTAGAATGCTGTACTTATCTTCAAATTCTGTCCGCAATTTGGTATTCCTCAATAAGGATCATTTTGTCATTAATCAAACCACTTTATACATTTTGTTTTCCATAACTGGATGGCAATAACTGTGCATTTTTATGCCACAAATTGTGTTAAACCAGTTTTCCCTACCTAATTGGTCTGGAATCAAATTATTATTATCATTAAATAAAAACACTGGCCACCTGAGGCCTATTATGCCATTTTTTAGACAGAATGTGAGCACAAATCCACAAATTCTGTCTAAAAAAATGGTATTAGGACTCCCTCTGGAGGACACAATTGGGAACAACATGTAATATTTTCTTTTTGCCAATATGGCACTAATGTTAATTATTAGTGCCATATTGAGGTGTTATTGTCCTTCCATCACATTCTAATGGTGTTATATGGCACAATAATATAGAACATCAACATAAGATTTCAAATGTCACTGATGACATTATGTCAACAGACATTCAAATTAAGGAACTCTTCCCATCAACGTGGTATATAAATCATCCTCATAAACATATGGTGTTGTTTGTTGTCCTTGGAAACATTCTCCGTGCCATTTGGTCTGGAGTCAAATAATACAATCATATTATTATCATCTTCATCATCATTATTGTCATCATTATTGTCATCATTATTATTATTATTATTATTATTATTATTATTATTATTATTATTATTATTATTATTAATGAAAACACTCTCAAATTTGATTTTTCATGAACAAATAAACATGTCTGTTCCTTTTTGTACCAGCAATTGTGTTACACAAGTCTTCTTCTTCTTCTTCTTCTTCTTCTTCTTCTTCTTCTTCTTCTTCTTCTTCTTCTTCTTCTTCTTCTTTCTACTCCATAGATCTGGAATGACATTGTTATTGTTATTAAGTAAAACATTTGCCACCTGAGGCCTAGAATGCTGTACTTATCTTCAAATTCTGTCCGCAATTTGGTATTCCTCAATAAGGATCATTTTGTCATTAATCAAACCACTTTATACATTTTGTTTTCCATAACTGGATGGCAATAACTGTGCATTTTTATGCCACAAATTGTGTTAAACCAGTTTTCCCTACCTAATTGGTCTGGAATCAAATTATTATTATCATTAAATAAAAACACTGGCCACCTGAGGCCTATTATGCCATTTTTTAGACAGAATGTGAGCACAAATCCACAAATTCTGTCTAAAAAAATGGTATTAGGTCTCCCTCTGGAGGACACAATTGGGAACAACATGTAATATTTTCTTTTTGCCAATATGGCACTAATGTTAATTATTAGTGCCATATTGAGGTGTTATTGTCCTTCCATCACATTCTAATGGTGTTATAATGGCACAATAATATAGAACATCAACATAAGATTTCAAATGTCACTGATGACATTATGTCAACAGACATTCAAATTAAGGAACTCTTCCCATCAATGTGGTATATAAATCATCCTCATAAACATAAAGTGTTGTTTGTTGTCCTTGGAAATATTCTCCGTGCCATTTGGTCTGGAGTCAAATAATACAATCATATTATTATCATCTTCATCATTATTATTGTCATCATTATTGTCATTATTATTATTATAATAATAATAATAATAATAATAATAATAATTATTATTATTATTATTATTATTATTATTATTATTATTATTATTAATGAAAACACTCTCAAATTTGATTTTTCATGAACAAATAACCATGTCTGTTCCTTTTTGTACCAGCAATTGTGTTACACAAGTCTTCTTCTTCTTCTTCTTCTTCTTCTTCTTCTTCTTCTTCTTCTTCTTCTTCTTCTTTCTACTCCATAGATCTGGAATGACATTGTTATTGTTATTAAGTAAAACATTTGCCACCTGAGGCCTAGAATGCTGTACTTATCTTCAAATTCTGTCCGCAATTTGGTATTCCTCAATAAGGATCATTTTGTCATTAATCAAACCACTTTATACATTTTGTTTTCCATAACTGGATGGCAATAACTGTGCATTTTTATGCCACAAATTGTGTTAAACCAGTTTTCCCTACCTAATTGGTCTGGAATCAAATTATTATTATCATTAAATAAAAACACTGGCCACCTGAGGCCTATTATGCCATTTTTTAGACAGAATGTGAGCACAAATCCACAAATTCTGTCTAAAAAAATGGTATTAGGACTCCCTCTGGAGGACACAATTGGGAACAACATGTAATATTTTCTTTTTGCCAATATGGCACTAATGTTAATTATTAGTGCCATATTGAGGTGTTATTGTCCTTCCATCACATTCTAATGGTGTTATAATGGCACAATAATATAGAACATCAACATAAGATTTCAAATGTCACTGATGACATTATGTCAACAGACATTCAAATTAAGGAACTCTTCCCATCAATGTGGTATATAAATCATCCTCATAAACATAAAGTGTTGTTTGTTGTCCTTGGAAACATTCTCCGTGCCATTTGGTCTGGAGTCAAATAATACAATCATATTATTATCATCTTCATCATCATTATTGTCATCATTATTGTCATTATTATTATTATTATTATTATTATTAATGAAAACACTCTCAAATTTGATTTTTCATGAACAAATAACCATGTCTGTTCCTTTTTGTACCAGCAATTGTGTTACACAAGTCTTCTTCTTCTTCTTCTTCTTCTTCTTCTTCTTCTTCTTCTTCTTCTTTCTACTCCATAGATCTGGAATGACATTGTTATTGTTATTAAGTAAAACATTTGCCACCTGAGGCCTAGAATGCTGTACTTATCTTCAAATTCTGTCCGCAATTTGGTATTCCTCAATAAGGATCATTTTGTCATTAATCAAACCACTTTATACATTTTGTTTTCCATAACTGGATGGCAATAACTGTGCATTTTTATGCCACAAATTGTGTTAAACCAGTTTTCCCTACCTAATTGGTCTGGAATCAAATTATTATTATCATTAAATAAAAACACTGGCCACCTGAGGCCTATTATGCCATTTTTTAGACAGAATGTGAGCACAAATCCACAAATTCTGTCTAAAAAAATGGTATTAGGACTCCCTCTGGAGGACACAATTGGGAACAACATGTAATATTTTCTTTTTGCCAATATGGCACTAATGTTAATTATTAGTGCCATATTGAGGTGTTATTGTCCTTCCATCACATTCTAATGGTGTTATAATGGCACAATAATATAGAACATCAACATAAGATTTCAAATGTCACTGATGACATTATGTCAACAGACATTCAAATTAAGGAACTCTTCCCATCAATGTGGTATATAAATCATCCTCATAAACATAAAGTGTTGTTTGTTGTCCTTGGAAACATTCTCCGTGCCATTTGGTCTGGAGTCAAATAATACAATCATATTATTATCATCTTCATCATCATTATTGTCATCATTATTGTCATTATTATTATTATTATTATTATTATTATTATTATTATAATTATTATTATTATTATTATTAATGAAAACACTCTCAAATTTGATTTTTCATGAACAAATGACCATGTCTGTTCCTTTTTGTACCAGCAATTGTGTTACACAAGTCTTCTTCTTCTTCTTCTTCTTCTTCTTCTTCTTCTTCTTCTTCTTTCTACTCCATAGATCTGGAATGAAATTGTTATTGTTATTAAGTAAAACATTTGCCACCTGAGGCCTAGAATGCTGTACTTATCTTCAAATTCTGTCCGCAATTTGGTATTCCTCAATAAGGATCATTTTGTCATTAATCAAACCACTTTATACATTTTGTTTTCCATAACTGGATGGCAATAACTGTGCATTTTTATGCCACAAATTGTGTTAAACCAGTTTTCCCTACCTAATTGGTCTGGAATCAAATTATTATTATCATTAAATAAAAACACTGGCCACCTGAGGCCTATTATGCCATTTTTTAGACAGAATGTGAGCACAAATCCACAAATTCTGTCTAAAAAAATGGTATTAGGACTCCCTCTGGAGGACACAATTGGGAACAACATGTAATATTTTCTTTTTGCCAATATGGCACTAATGTTAATTATTAGTGCCATATTGAGGTGTTATTGTCCTTCCATCACATTCTAATGGTGTTATAATGGCACAATAATATAGAACATCAACATAAGATTTCAAATGTCACTGATGACATTATGTCAACAGACATTCAAATTAAGGAACTCTTCCCATCAATGTGGTATATAAATCATCCTCATAAACATAAAGTGTTGTTTGTTGTCCTTGGAAACATTCTCCGTGCCATTTGGTCTGGAGTCAAATAATACAATCATATTATTATCATCTTCATCATCATTATTGTCATCATTATTGTCATTATTATTATTATTATTATTATTATTATTATTATTATTATTATTAATGAAAACACTCTCAAATTTGATTTTTCATGAACAAATAACCATGTCTGTTCCTTTTTGTACCAGCAATTGTGTTACACAAGTCTTCTTCTTCTTCTTCTTCTTCTTCTTCTTCTTCTTCTTCTTCTTCTTCTTTCTACTCCATAGATCTGGAATGACATTGTTATTGTTATTAAGTAAAACATTTGCCACCTGAGGCCTAGAATGCTGTACTTATCTTCAAATTCTGTCCGCAATTTGGTATTCCTCAATAAGGATCATTTTGTCATTAATCAAACCACTTTATACATTTTGTTTTCCATAACTGGATGGCAATAACTGTGCATTTTTATGCCACAAATTGTGTTAAACCAGTTTTCCCTACCTAATTGGTCTGGAATCAAATTATTATTATCATTAAATAAAAACACTGGCCACCTGAGGCCTATTATGCCATTTTTTAGACAGAATGTGAGCACAAATCCACAAATTCTGTCTAAAAAAATGGTATTAGGACTCCCTCTGGAGGACACAATTGGGAACAACATGTAATATTTTCTTTTTGCCAATATGGCACTAATGTTAATTATTAGTGCCATATTGAGGTGTTATTGTCCTTCCATCACATTCTAATGGTGTTATAATGGCACAATAATATAGAACATCAACATAAGATTTCAAATGTCACTGATGACATTATGTCAACAGACATTCAAATTAAGGAACTCTTCCCATCAATGTGGTATATAAATCATCCTCATAAACATAAAGTGTTGTTTGTTGTCCTTGGAAACATTCTCCGTGCCATTTGGTCTGGAGTCAAATAATACAATCATATTATTATCATCTTCATCATCATTATTGTCATCATTATTGTCATTATTATTATTATTATTATTATTATTATTAATGAAAACACTCTCAAATTTGATTTTTCATGAACAAATAACCATGTCTGTTCCTTTTTGTACCAGCAATTGTGTTACACAAGTCTTCTTCTTCTTCTTCTTCTTCTTCTTCTTCTTCTTCTTCTTCTTCTTCTTCTTCTTTCTACTCCATAGATCTGGAATGAAATTGTTATTGTTATTAAGTAAAACATTTGCCACCTGAGGCCTAGAATGCTGTACTTATCTTCAAATTCTGTCCGCAATTTGGTATTCCTCAATAAGGATCATTTTGTCATTAATCAAACCACTTTATACATTTTGTTTTCCATAACTGGATGGCAATAACTGTGCATTTTTATGCCACAAATTGTGTTAAACCAGTTTTCCCTACCTAATTGGTCTGGAATCAAATTATTATTATCATTAAATAAAAACACTGGCCACCTGAGGCCTATTATGCCATTTTTTAGACAGAATGTGAGCACAAATCCACAAATTCTGTCTAAAAAAATGGTATTAGGACTCCCTCTGGAGGACACAATTGGGAACAACATGTAATATTTTCTTTTTGCCAATATGGCACTAATGTTAATTATTAGTGCCATATTGAGGTGTTATTGTCCTTCCATCACATTCTAATGGTGTTATAATGGCACAATAATATAGAACATCAACATAAGATTTCAAATGTCACTGATGACATTATGTCAACAGACATTCAAATTAAGGAACTCTTCCCATCAACGTGGTATATAAATCATCCTCATAAACATATGGTGTTGTTTGTTGTCCTTGGAAACATTCTCCGTGCCATTTGGTCTGGAGTCAAATAATACAATCATATTATTATCATCTTCATCATCATTATTGTCATCATTATTGTCATTATTATTATTTTTATTATTATTATTATTATTATTATTATTATTATTATTATTAATGAAAACACACTCAAATTTGATTTTTCATGAACAAATAACCATGTCTGTTCCTTTTTGTACCAGCAATTGTGTTACACAAGTCTTCTTCTTCTTCTTCTTCTTCTTCTTCTTCTTCTTCTTCTTCTTCTTCTTTCTACTCCATAGATCTGGAATGACATTGTTATTGTTATTAAGTAAAACATTTGCCACCTGAGGCCTAGAATGCTGTACTTATCTTCAAATTCTGTCCGCAATTTGGTATTCCTCAATAAGGATCATTTTGTCATTAATCAAACCACTTTATACATTTTGTTTTCCATAACTGGATGGCAATAACTGTGCATTTTTATGCCACAAATTGTGTTAAACCAGTTTTCCCTACCTAATTGGTCTGGAATCAAATTATTATTATCATTAAATAAAAACACTGGCCACCTGAGGCCTATTATGCCATTTTTTAGACAGAATGTGAGCACAAATCCACAAATTCTGTCTAAAAAAATGGTATTAGGACTCCCTCTGGAGGACACAATTGGGAACAACATGTAATATTTTCTTTTTGCCAATATGGCACTAATGTTAATTATTAGTGCCATATTGAGGTGTTATTGTCCTTCCATCACATTCTAATGGTGTTATAATGGCACAATAATATAGAACATCAACATAAGATTTCAAATGTCACTGATGACATTATGTCAACAGACATTCAAATTAAGGAACTCTTCCCATCAATGTGGTATATAAATCATCCTCATAAACATAAAGTGTTGTTTGTTGTCCTTGGAAACATTCTCCGTGCCATTTGGTCTGGAGTCAAATAATACAATCATATTATTATCATCTTCATCATCATTATTGTCATCATTATTGTCATCATTATTATTATTATTATTATTATTATTATTATTATTATTATTATTATTATTATTATTATTAATGAAAACACTCTCAAATTTGATTTTTCATGAACAAATAACCATGTCTGTTCCTTTTTGTACCAGCAATTGTGTTACACAAGTCTTCTTCTTCTTCTTCTTCTTCTTCTTCTTCTTCTTCTTCTTCTTCTTTCTACTCCATAGATCTGGAATGAAATTGTTATTGTTATTAAGTAAAACATTTGCCACCTGAGGCCTAGAATGCTGTACTTATCTTCAAATTCTGTCCGCAATTTGGTATTCCTCAATAAGGATCATTTTGTCATTAATCAAACCACTTTATACATTTTGTTTTCCATAACTGGATGGCAATAACTGTGCATTTTTATGCCACAAATTGTGTTAAACCAGTTTTCCCTACCTAATTGGTCTGGAATCAAATTATTATTATCATTAAATAAAAACACTGGCCACCTGAGGCCTATTATGCCATTTTTTAGACAGAATGTGAGCACAAATCCACAAATTCTGTCTAAAAAAATGGTATTAGGACTCCCTCTGGAGGACACAATTGGGAACAACATGTAATATTTTCTTTTTGCCAATATGGCACTAATGTTAATTATTAGTGCCATATTGAGGTGTTATTGTCCTTCCATCACATTCTAATGGTGTTATAATGGCACAATAATATAGAACATCAACATAAGATTTCAAATGTCACTGATGACATTATGTCAACAGACATTCAAATTAAGGAACTCTTCCCATCAATGTGGTATATAAATCATCCTCATAAACATAAAGTGTTGTTTGTTGTCCTTGGAAACATTCTCCGTGCCATTTGGTCTGGAGTCAAATAATACAATCATATTATTATCATCTTCATCATCATTATTGTCATCATTATTGTCATTATTATTATTATTATTATTATTATTATTATTATTATTATTATTAATGAAAACACTCTCAAATTTGATTTTTCATGAACAAATAACCATGTCTGTTCCTTTTTGTACCAGCAATTGTGTTACACAAGTCTTCTTCTTCTTCTTCTTCTTCTTCTTCTTCTTCTTCTTCTTCTTCTTCTTCTTCTTCTTCTTCTTCTTCTTCTTTCTACTCCATAGATCTGGAATGACATTGTTATTGTTATTAAGTAAAACATTTGCCACCTGAGGCCTAGAATGCTGTACTTATCTTCAAATTCTGTCCGCAATTTGGTATTCCTCAATAAGGATCATTTTGTCATTAATCAAACCACTTTATACATTTTGTTTTCCATAACTGGATGGCAATAACTGTGCATTTTTATGCCACAAATTGTGTTAAACCAGTTTTCCCTACCTAATTGGTCTGGAATCAAATTATTATTATCATTAAATAAAAACACTGGCCACCTGAGGCCTATTATGCCATTTTTTAGACAGAATGTGAGCACAAATCCACAAATTCTGTCTAAAAAAATGGTATTAGGACTCCCTCTGGAGGACACAATTGGGAACAACATGTAATATTTTCTTTTTGCCAATATGGCACTAATGTTAATTATTAGTGCCATATTGAGGTGTTATTGTCCTTCCATCACATTCTAATGGTGTTATAATGGCACAATAATATAGAACATCAACATAAGATTTCAAATGTCACTGATGACATTATGTCAACAGACATTCAAATTAAGGAACTCTTCCCATCAATGTGGTATATAAATCATCCTCATAAACATAAAGTGTTGTTTGTTGTCCTTGGAAACATTCTCCGTGCCATTTGGTCTGGAGTCAAATAATACAATCATATTATTATCATCTTCATCATCATTATTGTCATCATTATTGTCATTATTATTATTATTATTATTATTATTATTATTATTATTATTATTATTATTATTAATGAAAACACTCTCAAATTTGATTTTTCATGAACAAATAACCATGTCTGTTCCTTTTTGTACCAGCAATTGTGTTACACAAGTCTTCTTCTTCTTCTTCTTCTTCTTCTTCTTCTTCTTCTTCTTCTTCTTCTTCTTCTTCTTCTTCTTTCTACTCCATAGATCTGGAATGACATTGTTATTGTTATTAAGTAAAACATTTGCCACCTGAGGCCTAGAATGCTGTACTTATCTTCAAATTCTGTCCGCAATTTGGTATTCCTCAATAAGGATCATTTTGTCATTAATCAAACCACTTTATACATTTTGTTTTCCATAACTGGATGGCAATAACTGTGCATTTTTATGCCACAAATTGTGTTAAACCAGTTTTCCCTACCTAATTGGTCTGGAATCAAATTATTATTATCATTAAATAAAAACACTGGCCACCTGAGGCCTATTATGCCATTTTTTAGACAGAATGTGAGCACAAATCCACAAATTCTGTCTAAAAAAATGGTATTAGGCCTCCCTCTGGAGGACACAATTGGGAACAACATGTAATATTTTCTTTTTGCCAATATGGCACTAATGTTAATTATTAGTGCCATATTGAGGTGTTATTGTCCTTCCATCACATTCTAATGGTGTTATAATGGCACAATAATATAGAACATCAACATAAGATTTCAAATGTCACTGATGACATTATGTCAACAGACATTCAAATTAAGGAACTCTTCCCATCAATGTGGTATATAAATCATCCTCATAAACATAAAGTGTTGTTTGTTGTCCTTGGAAACATTCTCCGTGCCATTTGGTCTGGAGTCAAATAATACAATCATATTATTATCATCTTCATCATCATTATTGTCATCATTATTATTATAATAATAATAATAATTATTATTATTATTATTATTATTATTATTAATGAAAACACTCTCAAATTTGATTTTTCATGAACAAATAACCATGTCTGTTCCTTTTTGTACCAGCAATTGTGTTACACAAGTCTTCTTCTTCTTCTTCTTCTTCTTCTTCTTCTTCTTCTTCTTCTTCTTCTTCTTCTTCTTTCTACTCCATAGATCTGGAATGAAATTGTTATTGTTATTAAGTAAAACATTTGCCACCTGAGGCCTAGAATGCTGTACTTATCTTCAAATTCTGTCCGCAATTTGGTATTCCTCAATAAGGATCATTTTGTCATTAATCAAACCACTTTATACATTTTGTTTTCCATAACTGGATGGCAATAACTGTGCATTTTTATGCCACAAATTGTGTTAAACCAGTTTTCCGTACCTAATTGGTCTGGAATCAAATTATTATTATCATTAAATAAAAACACTGGCCACCTGAGGCCTATTATGCCATTTTTCAGACAGAATGTGAGCACAAATCCACAAATTCTGTCTAAAAAAATGGTATTAGGACTCCCTCTGGAGGACACAATTGGGAACAACATGTAATATTTTCTTTTTGCCAATATGGCACTAATGTTAATTATTAGTGCCATATTGAGGTGTTATTGTCCTTCCATCACATTCTAATGGTGTTATAATGGCACAATAATATAGAACATCAACATAAGATTTCAAATGTCACTGATGACATTATGTCAACAGACATTCAAATTAAGGAACTCTTCCCATCAATGTGGTATATAAATCATCCTCATAAACATAAAGTGTTGTTTGTTGTCCTTGGAAACATTCTCCGTGCCATTTGGTCTGGAGTCAAATAATACAATCATATTATTATCATCTTCATCATCATTATTGTCATCATTATTGTCATTATTATTATAATAATAATAATAATAATAATAATAATTATTATTATTATTATTATTATTATTATTATTATTATTATTAATGAAAACACTCTCAAATTTGATTTTTCATGAACAAATAACCATGTCTGTTCCTTTTTGTACCAGCAATTGTGTTACACAAGTCTTCTTCTTCTTCTTCTTCTTCTTCTTCTTCTTCTCCTTCTTCTTCTTCTTCTTCTTCTTCTTCTTCTTTCTACTCCATAGATCTGGAATGAAATTGTTATTGTTATTAAGTAAAACATTTGCCACCTGAGGCCTAGAATGCTGTACTTATCTTCAAATTCTGTCCGCAATTTGGTATTCCTCAATAAGGATCATTTTGTCATTAATCAAACCACTTTATACATTTTGTTTTCCATAACTGGATGGCAATAACTGTGCATTTTTACGCCACAAATTGTGTTAAACCAGTTTTCCGTACCTAATTGGTCTGGAATCAAATTATTATTATCATTAAATAAAAACACTGGCCACCTGAGGCCTATTATGCCATTTTTCAGACAGAATGTGAGCACAAATCCACAAATTCTGTCTAAAAAAATGGTATTAGGACTCCCTCTGGAGGACACAATTGGGAACAACATGTAATATTTTCTTTTTGCCAATATGGCACTAATGTTAATTATTAGTGCCATATTGAGGTGTTATTGTCCTTCCATCACATTCTAATGGTGTTATAATGGCACAATAATATAGAACATCAACATAAGATTTCAAATGTCACTGATGACATTATGTCAACAGACATTCAAATTAAGGAACTCTTCCCATCAATGTGGTATATAAATCATCCTCATAAACATAAAGTGTTGTTTGTTGTCCTTGGAAACATTCTCCGTGCCATTTGGTCTGGAGTCAAATAATACAATCATATTATTATCATCTTCATCATCATTATTGTCATCATTATTGTCATTATTATTATTATTATTATTATTATTAATGAAAACACTCTCAAATTTGATTTTTCATGAACAAATAACCATGTCTGTTCCTTTTTGTACCAGCAATTGTGTTACACAAGTCTTCTTCTTCTTCTTCTTCTTCTTCTTCTTCTTCTTCTTCTTTCTACTCCATAGATCTGGAATGAAATTGTTATTGTTATTAAGTAAAACATTTGCCACCTGAGGCCTAGAATGCTGTACTTATCTTCAAATTCTGTCCGCAATTTGGTATTCCTCAATAAGGATCATTTTGTCATTAATCAAACCACTTTATACATTTTGTTTTCCATAACTGGATGGCAATAACTGTGCATTTTTATGCCACAAATTGTGTTAAACCAGTTTTCCCTACCTAATTGGTCTGGAATCAAATTATTATTATCATTAAATAAAAACACTGGCCACCTGAGGCCTATTATGCCATTTTTTAGACAGAATGTGAGCACAAATCCACAAATTCTGTCTAAAAAAATGGTATTAGGACTCCCTCTGGAGGACACAATTGGGAACAACATGTAATATTTTCTTTTTGCCAATATGGCACTAATGTTAATTATTAGTGCCATATTGAGGTGTTATTGTCCTTCCATCACATTCTAATGGTGTTATAATGGCACAATAATATAGAACATCAACATAAGATTTCAAATGTCACTGATGACATTATGTCAACAGACATTCAAATTAAGGAACTCTTCCCATCAATGTGGTATATAAATCATCCTCATAAACATAAAGTGTTGTTTGTTGTCCTTGGAAACATTCTCCGTGCCATTTGGTCTGGAGTCAAATAATACAATCATATTATTATCATCTTCATCATCATTATTGTCATCATTATTGTCATTATTATTATTATTATTATTATTATTAATGAAAACACTCTCAAATTTGATTTTTCATGAACAAATAACCATGTCTGTTCCTTTTTGTATCAGCAATTGTGTTACACAAGTCTTCTTCTTCTTCTTCTTCTTCTTCTTCTTCTTCTTCTTCTTCTTTCTACTCCATAGATCTGGAATGAAATTGTTATTGTTATTAAGTAAAACATTTGCCACCTGAGGCCTAGAATGCTGTACTTATCTTCAAATTCTGTCCGCAATTTGGTATTCCTCAATAAGGATCATTTTGTCATTAATCAAACCACTTTATACATTTTGTTTTCCATAACTGGATGGCAATAACTGTGCATTTTTATGCCACAAATTGTGTTAAACCAGTTTTCCGTACCTAATTGGTCTGGAATCAAATTATTATTATCATTAAATAAAAACACTGGCCACCTGAGGCCTATTATGCCATTTTTCAGACAGAATGTGAGCACAAATCCACAAATTCTGTCTAAAAAAATGGTATTAGGACTCCCTCTGGAGGACACAATTGGGAACAACATGTAATATTTTCTTTTTGCCAATATGGCACTAATGTTAATTATTAGTGCCATATTGAGGTGTTATTGTCCTTCCATCACATTCTAATGGTGTTATAATGGCACAATAATATAGAACATCAACATAAGATTTCAAATGTCACTGATGACATTATGTCAACAGACATTCAAATTAAGGAACTCTTCCCATCAATGTGGTATATAAATCATCCTCATAAACATAAAGTGTTGTTTGTTGTCCTTGGAAACATTCTCCGTGCCATTTGGTCTGGAGTCAAATAATACAATCATATTATTATCATCTTCATCATCATTATTGTCATCATTATTGTCATTATTATTATTATAATAATAATAATAATAATAATAATAATTATTATTATTATTATTATTATTATTATTATTATTAATGAAAACACTCTCAAATTTGATTTTTCATGAACAAATAACCATGTCTGTTCCTTTTTGTACCAGCAATTGTGTTACACAAGTCTTCTTCTTCTTCTTCTTCTTCTTCTTCTTCTTCTCCTTCTTCTTCTTCTTCTTCTTCTTCTTCTTCTTCTTTCTACTCCATAGATCTGGAATGAAATTGTTATTGTTATTAAGTAAAACATTTGCCACCTGAGGCCTAGAATGCTGTACTTATCTTCAAATTCTGTCCGCAATTTGGTATTCCTCAATAAGGATCATTTTGTCATTAATCAAACCACTTTATACATTTTGTTTTCCATAACTGGATGGCAATAACTGTGCATTTTTACGCCACAAATTGTGTTAAACCAGTTTTCCGTACCTAATTGGTCTGGAATCAAATTATTATTATCATTAAATAAAAACACTGGCCACCTGAGGCCTATTATGCCATTTTTCAGACAGAATGTGAGCACAAATCCACAAATTCTGTCTAAAAAAATGGTATTAGGACTCCCTCTGGAGGACACAATTGGGAACAACATGTAATATTTTCTTTTTGCCAATATGGCACTAATGTTAATTATTAGTGCCATATTGAGGTGTTATTGTCCTTCCATCACATTCTAATGGTGTTATAATGGCACAATAATATAGAACATCAACATAAGATTTCAAATGTCACTGATGACATTATGTCAACAGACATTCAAATTAAGGAACTCTTCCCATCAATGTGGTATATAAATCATCCTCATAAACATAAAGTGTTGTTTGTTGTCCTTGGAAACATTCTCCGTGCCATTTGGTCTGGAGTCAAATAATACAATCATATTATTATCATCTTCATCATCATTATTGTCATCATTATTGTCATTATTATTATTATTATTATTATTATTAATGAAAACACTCTCAAATTTGATTTTTCATGAACAAATAACCATGTCTGTTCCTTTTTGTACCAGCAATTGTGTTACACAAGTCTTCTTCTTCTTCTTCTTCTTCTTCTTCTTCTTCTTCTTCTTTCTACTCCATAGATCTGGAATGAAATTGTTATTGTTATTAAGTAAAACATTTGCCACCTGAGGCCTAGAATGCTGTACTTATCTTCAAATTCTGTCCGCAATTTGGTATTCCTCAATAAGGATCATTTTGTCATTAATCAAACCACTTTATACATTTTGTTTTCCATAACTGGATGGCAATAACTGTGCATTTTTACGCCACAAATTGTGTTAAACCAGTTTTCCCTACCTAATTGGTCTGGAATCAAATTATTATTATCATTAAATAAAAACACTGGCCACCTGAGGCCTATTATGCCATTTTTCAGACAGAATGTGAGCACAAATCCACAAATTCTGTCTAAAAAAATGGTATTAGGACTCCCTCTGGAGGACACAATTGGGAACAACATGTAATATTTTCTTTTTGCCAATATGGCACTAATGTTAATTATTAGTGCCATATTGAGGTGTTATTGTCCTTCCATCACATTCTAATGGTGTTATAATGGCACAATAATATAGAACATCAACATAAGATTTCAAATGTCACTGATGACATTATGTCAACAGACATTCAAATTAAGGAACTCTTCCCATCAATGTGGTATATAAATCATCCTCATAAACATAAAGTGTTGTTTGTTGTCCTTGGAAACATTCTCCGTGCCATTTGGTCTGGAGTCAAATAATACAATCATATTATTATCATCTTCATCATCATTATTGTCATCATTATTGTCATTATTATTATTATTATTATTATTATTAATGAAAACACTCTCAAATTTGATTTTTCATGAACAAATAACCATGTCTGTTCCTTTTTGTACCAGCAATTGTGTTACACAAGTCTTCTTCTTCTTCTTCTTCTTCTTCTTCTTCTTCTTCTTCTTCTTCTTTCTACTCCATAGATCTGGAATGAAATTGTTATTGTTATTAAGTAAAACATTTGCCACCTGAGGCCTAGAATGCTGTACTTATCTTCAAATTCTGTCCGCAATTTGGTATTCCTCAATAAGGATCATTTTGTCATTAATCAAACCACTTTATACATTTTGTTTTCCATAACTGGATGGCAATAACTGTGCATTTTTATGCCACAAATTGTGTTAAACCAGTTTTCCCTACCTAATTGGTCTGGAATCAAATTATTATTATCATTAAATAAAAACACTGGCCACCTGAGGCCTATTATGCCATTTTTTAGACAGAATGTGAGCACAAATCCACAAATTCTGTCTAAAAAAATGGTATTAGGACTCCCTCTGGAGGACACAATTGGGAACAACATGTAATATTTTCTTTTTGCCAATATGGCACTAATGTTAATTATTAGTGCCATATTGAGGTGTTATTGTCCTTCCATCACATTCTAATGGTGTTATAATGGCACAATAATATAGAACATCAACATAAGATTTCAAATGTCACTGATGACATTATGTCAACAGACATTCAAATTAAGGAACTCTTCCCATCAATGTGGTATATAAATCATCCTCATAAACATAAAGTGTTGTTTGTTGTCCTTGGAAACATTCTCCGTGCCATTTGGTCTGGAGTCAAATAATACAATCATATTATTATCATCTTCATCATCATTATTGTCATCATTATTGTCATTATTATTATTATTATTATTATTATTAATGAAAACACTCTCAAATTTGATTTTTCATGAACAAATAACCATGTCTGTTCCTTTTTGTATCAGCAATTGTGTTACACAAGTCTTCTTCTTCTTCTTCTTCTTCTTCTTCTTCTTCTTCTTCTTCTTCTTTCTACTCCATAGATCTGGAATGAAATTGTTATTGTTATTAAGTAAAACATTTGCCACCTGAGGCCTAGAATGCTGTACTTATCTTCAAATTCTGTCCGCAATTTGGTATTCCTCAATAAGGATCATTTTGTCATTAATCAAACCACTTTATACATTTTGTTTTCCATAACTGGATGGCAATAACTGTGCATTTTTATGCCACAAATTGTGTTAAACCAGTTTTCCGTACCTAATTGGTCTGGAATCAAATTATTATTATCATTAAATAAAAACACTGGCCACCTGAGGCCTATTATGCCATTTTTCAGACAGAATGTGAGCACAAATCCACAAATTCTGTCTAAAAAAATGGTATTAGGACTCCCTCTGGAGGACACAATTGGGAACAACATGTAATATTTTCTTTTTGCCAATATGGCACTAATGTTAATTATTAGTGCCATATTGAGGTGTTATTGTCCTTCCATCACATTCTAATGGTGTTATAATGGCACAATAATATAGAACATCAACATAAGATTTCAAATGTCACTGATGACATTATGTCAACAGACATTCAAATTAAGGAACTCTTCCCATCAATGTGGTATATAAATCATCCTCATAAACATAAAGTGTTGTTTGTTGTCCTTGGAAACATTCTCCGTGCCATTTGGTCTGGAGTCAAATAATACAATCATATTATTATCATCTTCATCATCATTATTGTCATCATTATTGTCATTATTATTATTATTATTATTATTATTAATGAAAACACTCTCAAATTTGATTTTTCATGAACAAATAACCATGTCTGTTCCTTTTTGTACCAGCAATTGTGTTACACAAGTCTTCTTCTTCTTCTTCTTCTTCTTCTTCTTCTTTCTACTCCATAGATCTGGAATGAAATTGTTATTGTTATTAAGTAAAACATTTGCCACCTGAGGCCTAGAATGCTGTACTTATCTTCAAATTCTGTCCGCAATTTGGTATTCCTCAATAAGGATCATTTTGTCATTAATCAAACCACTTTATACATTTTGTTTTCCATAACTGGATGGCAATAACTGTGCATTTTTATGCCACAAATTGTGTTAAACCAGTTTTCCCTACCTAATTGGTCTGGAATCAAATTATTATTATCATTAAATAAAAACACTGGCCACCTGAGGCCTATTATGCCATTTTTTAGACAGAATGTGAGCACAAATCCACAAATTCTGTCTAAAAAAATGGTATTAGGACTCCCTCTGGAGGACACAATTGGGAACAACATGTAATATTTTCTTTTTGCCAATATGGCACTAATGTTAATTATTAGTGCCATATTGAGGTGTTATTGTCCTTCCATCACATTCTAATGGTGTTATAATGGCACAATAATATAGAACATCAACATAAGATTTCAAATGTCACTGATGACATTATGTCAACAGACATTCAAATTAAGGAACTCTTCCCATCAATGTGGTATATAAATCATCCTCATAAACATAAAGTGTTGTTTGTTGTCCTTGGAAACATTCTCCGTGCCATTTGGTCTGGAGTCAAATAATACAATCATATTATTATCATCTTCATCATCATTATTGTCATCATTATTGTCATTATTATTATTATTATTATTATTATTAATGAAAACACTCTCAAATTTGATTTTTCATGAACAAATAACCATGTCTGTTCCTTTTTGTACCAGCAATTGTGTTACACAAGTCTTCTTCTTCTTCTTCTTCTTCTTCTTCTTCTTCTTCTTCTTCTTCTTCTTTCTACTCCATAGATCTGGAATGAAATTGTTATTGTTATTAAGTAAAACATTTGCCACCTGAGGCCTAGAATGCTGTACTTATCTTCAAATTCTGTCCGCAATTTGGTATTCCTCAATAAGGATCATTTTGTCATTAATCAAACCACTTTATACATTTTGTTTTCCATAACTGGATGGCAATAACTGTGCATTTTTATGCCACAAATTGTGTTAAACCAGTTTTCCCTACCTAATTGGTCTGGAATCAAATTATTATTATCATTAAATAAAAACACTGGCCACCTGAGGCCTATTATGCCATTTTTTAGACAGAATGTGAGCACAAATCCACAAATTCTGTCTAAAAAAATGGTATTAGGCCTCCCTCTGGAGGACACAATTGGGAACAACATGTAATATTTTCTTTTTGCCAATATGGCACTAATGTTAATTATTAGTGCCATATTGAGGTGTTATTGTCCTTCCATCACATTCTAATGGTGTTATAATGGCACAATAATATAGAACATCAACATAAGATTTCAAATGTCACTGATGACATTATGTCAACAGACATTCAAATTAAGGAACTCTTCCCATCAATGTGGTATATAAATCATCCTCATAAACATAAAGTGTTGTTTGTTGTCCTTGGAAACATTCGCCGTGCCATTCGGTCTGGAGTCAAATAATACAATCATATTATTATCATCTTCATCATCATTATTGTCATCATTATTGTCATTATTATTATTATTATTATTATTATTAATGAATACACTCTCAAATTTGATTTTTCATGAACAAATAACCATGTCTGTTCCTTTTTGTACCAGCAATTGTGTTACACAAGTCTTCTTCTTCTTCTTCTTCTTCTTCTTCTTCTTCTTCTTCTTCTTCTTCTTTCTACTCCATAGATCTGGAATGAAATTGTTATTGTTATTAAGTAAAACATTTGCCACCTGAGGCCTAGAATGCTGTACTTATCTTCAAATTCTGTCCGCAATTTGGTATTCCTCAATAAGGATCATTTTGTCATTAATCAAACCACTTTATACATTTTGTTTTCCATAACTGGATGGCAATAACTGTGCATTTTTATGCCACAAATTGTGTTAAACCAGTTTTCCCTACCTAATTGGTCTGGAATCAAATTATTATTATCATTAAATAAAAACACTGGCCACCTGAGGCCTATTATGCCATTTTTTAGACAGAATGTGAGCACAAATCCACAAATTCTGTCTAAAAAAATGGTATTAGGACTCCCTCTGGAGGACACAATTGGGAACAACATGTAATATTTTCTTTTTGCCAATATGGCACTAATGTTAATTATTAGTGCCATATTGAGGTGTTATTGTCCTTCCATCACATTCTAATGGTGTTATAATGGCACAATAATATAGAACATCAACATAAGATTTCAAATGTCACTGATGACATTATGTCAACAGACATTCAAATTAAGGAACTCTTCCCATCAATGTGGTATATAAATCATCCTCATAAACATAAAGTGTTGTTTGTTGTCCTTGGAAACATTCTCCGTGCCATTTGGTCTGGAGTCAAATAATACAATCATATTATTATCATCTTCATCATCATTATTGTCATCATTATTGTCATTATTATTATTATTATTATTATTATTATTATTATTAATGAAAACACTCTCAAATTTGATTTTTCATGAACAAATAACCATGTCTGTTCCTTTTTGTACCAGCAATTGTGTTACACAAGTCTTCTTCTTCTTCTTCTTCTTCTTCTTCTTCTTCTTCTTCTTCTTCTTCTTCTTTCTACTCCATAGATCTGGAATGAAATTGTTATTGTTATTAAGTAAAACATTTGCCACCTGAGGCCTAGAATGCTGTACTTATCTTCAAATTCTGTCCGCAATTTGGTATTCCTCAATAAGGATCATTTTGTCATTAATCAAACCACTTTATACATTTTGTTTTCCATAACTGGATGGCAATAACTGTGCATTTTTATGCCACAAATTGTGTTAAACCAGTTTTCCCTACCTAATTGGTCTGGAATCAAATTATTATTATCATTAAATAAAAACACTGGCCACCTGAGGCCTATTATGCCATTTTTTAGACAGAATGTGAGCACAAATCCACAAATTCTGTCTAAAAAAATGGTATTAGGCCTCCCTCTGGAGGACACAATTGGGAACAACATGTAATATTTTCTTTTTGCCAATATGGCACTAATGTTAATTATTAGTGCCATATTGAGGTGTTATTGTCCTTCCATCACATTCTAATGGTGTTATAATGGCACAATAATATAGAACATCAACATAAGATTTCAAATGTCACTGATGACATTATGTCAACAGACATTCAAATTAAGGAACTCTTCCCATCAATGTGGTATATAAATCATCCTCATAAACATAAAGTGTTGTTTGTTGTCCTTGGAAACATTCTCCGTGCCATTTGGTCTGGAGTCAAATAATACAATCATATTATTATCATCTTCATCATCATTATTGTCATCATTATTGTCATTATTATTATTATTATTATTATTATTATTAATGAAAACACTCTCAAATTTGATTTTTCATGAACAAATAACCATGTCTGTTCCTTTTTGTACCAGCAATTGTGTTACACAAGTCTTCTTCTTCTTCTTCTTCTTCTTCTTCTTCTTCTTCTTCTTCTTCTTCTTTCTACTCCATAGATCTGGAATGAAATTGTTATTGTTATTAAGTAAAACATTTGCCACCTGAGGCCTAGAATGCTGTACTTATCTTCAAATTCTGTCCGCAATTTGGTATTCCTCAATAAGGATCATTTTGTCATTAATCAAACCACTTTATACATTTTGTTTTCCATAACTGGATGGCAATAACTGTGCATTTTTATGCCACAAATTGTGTTAAACCAGTTTTCCCTACCTAATTGGTCTGGAATCAAATTATTATTATCATTAAATAAAAACACTGGCCACCTGAGGCCTATTATGCCATTTTTTAGACAGAATGTGAGCACAAATCCACAAATTCTGTCTAAAAAAATGGTATTAGGCCTCCCTCTGGAGGACACAATTGGGAACAACATGTAATATTTTCTTTTTGCCAATATGGCACTAATGTTAATTATTAGTGCCATATTGAGGTGTTATTGTCCTTCCATCACATTCTAATGGTGTTATAATGGCACAATAATATAGAACATCAACATAAGATTTCAAATGTCACTGATGACATTATGTCAACAGACATTCAAATTAAGGAACTCTTCCCATCAATGTGGTATATAAATCATCCTCATAAACATAAAGTGTTGTTTGTTGTCCTTGGAAACATTCTCCGTGCCATTTGGTCTGGAGTCAAATAATACAATCATATTATTATCATCTTCATCATCATTATTGTCATCATTATTGTCATTATTATTATTATTATTATTATTATTATTATTATTATTATTAATGAAAACACTCTCAAATTTGATTTTTCATGAACAAATAACCATGTCTGTTCCTTTTTGTACCAGCAATTGTGTTACACAAGTCTTCTTCTTCTTCTTCTTCTTCTTCTTCTTCTTCTTCTTCTTCTTCTTCTTCTTCTTCTTTCTACTCCATAGATCTGGAATGAAATTGTTATTGTTATTAAGTAAAACATTTGCCACCTGAGGCCTAGAATGCTGTACTTATCTTCAAATTCTGTCCGCAATTTGGTATTCCTCAATAAGGATCATTTTGTCATTAATCAAACCACTTTATACATTTTGTTTTCCATAACTGGATGGCAATAACTGTGCATTTTTATGCCACAAATTGTGTTAAACCAGTTTTCCCTACCTAATTGGTCTGGAATCAAATTATTATTATCATTAAATAAAAACACTGGCCACCTGAGGCCTATTATGCCATTTTTTAGACAGAATGTGAGCACAAATCCACAAATTCTGTCTAAAAAAATGGTATTAGGACTCCCTCTGGAGGACACAATTGGGAACAACATGTAATATTTTCTTTTTGCCAATATGGCACTAATGTTAATTATTAGTGCCATATTGAGGTGTTATTGTCCTTCCATCACATTCTAATGGTGTTATAATGGCACAATAATATAGAACATCAACATAAGATTTCAAATGTCACTGATGACATTATGTCAACAGACATTCAAATTAAGGAACTCTTCCCATCAATGTGGTATATAAATCATCCTCATAAACATAAAGTGTTGTTTGTTGTCCTTGGAAACATTCTCCGTGCCATTTGGTCTGGAGTCAAATAATACAATCATATTATTATCATCTTCATCATCATTATTGTCATCATTATTGTCATTATTATTATTATTATAATAATAATAATAATAATAATAATAATTATTATTATTATTATTATTATTATTATTATTATTATTATTATTATTATTATTATTATTAATGAAAACACTCTCAAATTTGATTTTTCATGAACAAATAACCATGTCTGTTCCTTTTTGTACCAGCAATTGTGTTACACAAGTCTTCTTCTTCTTCTTCTTCTTCTTCTTCTTCTTCTTCTTCTTCTTCTTCTTCTTCTTTCTACTCCATAGATCTGGAATGAAATTGTTATTGTTATTAAGTAAAACATTTGCCACCTGAGGCCTAGAATGCTGTACTTATCTTCAAATTCTGTCCGCAATTTGGTATTCCTCAATAAGGATCATTTTGTCATTAATCAAACCACTTTATACATTTTGTTTTCCATAACTGGATGGCAATAACTGTGCATTTTTATGCCACAAATTGTGTTAAACCAGTTTTCCCTACCTAATTGGTCTGGAATCAAATTATTATTATCATTAAATAAAAACACTGGCCACCTGAGGCCTATTATGCCATTTTTTAGACAGAATGTGAGCACAAATCCACAAATTCTGTCTAAAAAAATGGTATTAGGCCTCCCTCTGGAGGACACAATTGGGAACAACATGTAATATTTTCTTTTTGCCAATATGGCACTAATGTTAATTATTAGTGCCATATTGAGGTGTTATTGTCCTTCCATCACATTCTAATGGTGTTATAATGGCACAATAATATAGAACATCAACATAAGATTTCAAATGTCACTGATGACATTATGTCAACAGACATTCAAATTAAGGAACTCTTCCCATCAATGTGGTATATAAATCATCCTCATAAACATAAAGTGTTGTTTGTTGTCCTTGGAAACATTCTCCGTGCCATTTGGTCTGGAGTCAAATAATACAATCATATTATTATCATCTTCATCATCATTATTGTCATCATTATTGTCATTATTATTATTATTATTATTATTATTATTAATGAAAACACTCTCAAATTTGATTTTTCATGAACAAATAACCATGTCTGTTCCTTTTTGTACCAGCAATTGTGTTACACAAGTCTTCTTCTTCTTCTTCTTCTTCTTCTTCTTCTTCTTCTTCTTCTTCTTCTTCTTTCTACTCCATAGATCTGGAATGAAATTGTTATTGTTATTAAGTAAAACATTTGCCACCTGAGGCCTAGAATGCTGTACTTATCTTCAAATTCTGTCCGCAATTTGGTATTCCTCAATAAGGATCATTTTGTCATTAATCAAACCACTTTATACATTTTGTTTTCCATAACTGGATGGCAATAACTGTGCATTTTTATGCCACAAATTGTGTTAAACCAGTTTTCCCTACCTAATTGGTCTGGAATCAAATTATTATTATCATTAAATAAAAACACTGGCCACCTGAGGCCTATTATGCCATTTTTTAGACAGAATGTGAGCACAAATCCACAAATTCTGTCTAAAAAAATGGTATTAGGACTCCCTCTGGAGGACACAATTGGGAACAACATGTAATATTCTCTTTTTGCCAATATGGCACTAATGTTAATTATTAGTGCCATATTGAGGTGTTATTGTCCTTCCATCACATTCTAATGGTGTTATAATGGCACAATAATATAGAACATCAACATAAGATTTCAAATGTCACTGATGACATTATGTCAACAGACATTCAAATTAAGGAACTCTTCCCATCAATGTGGTATATAAATCATCCTCATAAACATAAAGTGTTGTTTGTTGTCCTTGGAAACATTCTCCGTGCCATTTGGTCTGGAGTCAAATAATACAATCATATTATTATCATCTTCATCATCATTATTGTCATCATTATTGTCATTATTATTATTATTATTATTATTATTATTATTATTATTATTATTAATAATGAAAACACTCTCAAATTTGATTTTTCATGAACAAATAACCATGTCTGTTCCTTTTTGTACCAGCAATTGTGTTACACAAGTCTTCTTCTTCTTCTTCTTCTTCTTCTTCTTCTTCTTCTTCTTCTTTCTACTCCATAGATCTGGAATGAAATTGTTATTGTTATTAAGTAAAACATTTGCCACCTGAGGCCTAGAATGCTGTACTTATCTTCAAATTCTGTCCGCAATTTGGTATTCCTCAATAAGGATCATTTTGTCATTAATCAAACCACTTTATACATTTTGTTTTCCATAACTGGATGGCAATAACTGTGCATTTTTATGCCACAAATTGTGTTAAACCAGTTTTCCCTACCTAATTGGTCTGGAATCAAATTATTATTATCATTAAATAAAAACACTGGCCACCTGAGGCCTATTATGCCATTTTTTAGACAGAATGTGAGCACAAATCCACAAATTCTGTCTAAAAAAATGGTATTAGGACTCCCTCTGGAGGACACAATTGGGAACAACATGTAATATTCTCTTTTTGCCAATATGGCACTAATGTTAATTATTAGTGCCATATTGAGGTGTTATTGTCCTTCCATCACATTCTAATGGTGTTATAATGGCACAATAATATAGAACATCAACATAAGATTTCAAATGTCACTGATGACATTATGTCAACAGACATTCAAATTAAGGAACTCTTCCCATCAATGTGGTATATAAATCATCCTCATAAACATAAAGTGTTGTTTGTTGTCCTTGGAAACATTCTCCGTGCCATTTGGTCTGGAGTCAAATAATACAATCATATTATTATCATCTTCATCATCATTATTGTCATCATTATTGTCATTATTATTATTATTATTATTATTATTATTATTATTATTATTATTATTAATGAAAACACTCTCAAATTTGATTTTTCATGAACAAATAACCATGTCTGTTCCTTTTTGTACCAGCAATTGTGTTACACAAGTCTTCTTCTTCTTCTTCTTCTTCTTCTTCTTCTTCTTCTTCTTCTTTCTACTCCATAGATCTGGAATGAAATTGTTATTGTTATTAAGTAAAACATTTGCCACCTGAGGCCTAGAATGCTGTACTTATCTTCAAATTCTGTCAGCAATTTGGTATTCCTCAATAAGGATCATTTTGTCATTAATCAAACCACTTTATACATTTTGTTTTCCATAACTGGATGGCAATAACTGTGCATTTTTATGCCACAAATTGTGTTAAACCAGTTTTCCCTACCTAATTGGTCTGGAATCAAATTATTATTATCATTAAATAAAAACACTGGCCACCTGAGGCCTATTGTGCCATTTTTTAGACAGAATGTGAGCACAAATCCACAAATTCTGTCTAAAAAAATGGTATTAGGACTCCCTCTGGAGGACACAATTGGGAACAACATGTAATATTTTCTTTTTGCCAATATGGCACTAATGTTAATTATTAGTGCCATATTGAGGTGTTATTGTCCTTCCATCACATTCTAATGGTGTTATAATGGCACAATAATATAGAACATCAACATAAGATTTCAAATGTCACTGATGACATTATGTCAACAGACATTCAAATTAAGGAACTCTTCCCATCAATGTGGTATATAAATCATCCTCATAAACATAAAGTGTTGTTTGTTGTCCTTGGAAACATTCTCCGTGCCATTTGGTCTGGAGTCAAATAATACAATCATATTATTATCATCTTCATCATCATTATTGTCATCATTATTGTCATTATTATTATTTTTATTATTATTATTATTATTATTATTATTATTATTATTATTATTAATGAAAACACTCTCAAATTTGATTTTTCATGAACAAATAACCATGTCTGTTCCTTTTTGTACCAGCAATTGTGTTACACAAGTCTTCTTCTTCTTCTTCTTCTTCTTCTTCTTCTTCTTCTTCTTCTTCTTCTTCTTCTTTCTACTCCATAGATCTGGAATGAAATTGTTATTGTTATTAAGTAAAACATTTGCCACCTGAGGCCTAGAATGCTGTACTTATCTTCAAATTCTGTCCGCAATTTGGTATTCCTCAATAAGGATCATTTTGTCATTAATCAAACCACTTTATACATTTTGTTTTCCATAACTGGATGGCAATAACTGTGCATTTTTATGCCACAAATTGTGTTAAACCAGTTTTCCCTACCTAATTGGTCTGGAATCAAATTATTATTATCATTAAATAAAAACACTGGCCACCTGAGGCCTATTATGCCATTTTTTAGACAGAATGTGAGCACAAATCCACAAATTCTGTCTAAAAAAATGGTATTAGGACTCCCTCTGGAGGACACAATTGGGAACAACATGTAATATTTTCTTTTTGCCAATATGGCACTAATGTTAATTATTAGTGCCATATTGAGGTGTTATTGTCCTTCCATCACATTCTAATGGTGTTATAATGGCACAATAATATAGAACATCAACATAAGATTTCAAATGTCACTGATGACATTATGTCAACAGACATTCAAATTAAGGAACTCTTCCCATCAATGTGGTATATAAATCATCCTCATAAACATAAAGTGTTGTTTGTTGTCCTTGGAAACATTCTCCGTGCCATTTGGTCTGGAGTCAAATAATACAATCATATTATTATCATCTTCATCATCATTATTGTCATCATTATTGTCATTATTATTATTTTTATTATTATTATTATTATTATTATTATTATTATTATTATTATTAATGAAAACACTCTCAAATTAGATTTTTCATGAACAAATAACCATGTCTGTTCCTTTTTGTACCAGCAATTGTGTTACACAAGTCTTCTTCTTCTTCTTCTTCTTCTTCTTCTTCTTCTTCTTCTTCTTCTTCTTCTTCTTTCTACTCCATAGATCTGGAATGAAATTGTTATTGTTATTAAGTAAAACATTTGCCACCTGAGGCCTAGAATGCTGTACTTATCTTCAAATTCTGTCCGCAATTTGGTATTCCTCAATAAGGATCATTTTGTCATTAATCAAACCACTTTATACATTTTGTTTTCCATAACTGGATGGCAATAACTGTGCATTTTTATGCCACAAATTGTGTTAAACCAGTTTTCCCTACCTAATTGGTCTGGAATCAAATTATTATTATCATTAAATAAAAACACTGGCCACCTGAGGCCTATTATGCCATTTTTTAGACAGAATGTGAGCACAAATCCACAAATTCTGTCTAAAAAAATGGTATTAGGACTCCCTCTGGAGGACACAATTGGGAACAACATGTAATATTTTCTTTTTGCCAATATGGCACTAATGTTAATTATTAGTGCCATATTGAGGTGTTATTGTCCTTCCATCACATTCTAATGGTGTTATAATGGCACAATAATATAGAACATCAACATAAGATTTCAAATGTCACTGATGACATTATGTCAACAGACATTCAAATTAAGGAACTCTTCCCATCAATGTGGTATATAAATCATCCTCATAAACATAAAGTGTTGTTTGTTGTCCTTGGAAACATTCTCCGTGCCATTTGGTCTGGAGTCAAATAATACAATCATATTATTATCATCTTCATCATCATTATTGTCATCATTATTGTCATTATTATTATTATTATTATTATTATTAATGAAAACACACTCAAATTTGATTTTTCATGAACAAATAACCATGTCTGTTCCTTTTTGTACCAGCAATTGTGTTACACAAGTCTTCTTCTTCTTCTTCTTCTTCTTCTTCTTCTTCTTCTTCTTCTTTCTACTCCATAGATCTGGAATGAAATTGTTATTGTTATTAAGTAAAACATTTGCCACCTGAGGCCTAGAATGCTGTACTTATCTTCAAATTCTGTCCGCAATTTGGTATTCCTCAATAAGGATCATTTTGTCATTAATCAAACCACTTTATACATTTTGTTTTCCATAACTGGATGGCAATAACTGTGCATTTTTATGCCACAAATTGTGTTAAACCAGTTTTCCCTACCTAATTGGTCTGGAATCAAATTATTATTATCATTAAATAAAAACACTGGCCACCTGAGGCCTATTATGCCATTTTTTAGACAGAATGTGAGCACAAATCCACAAATTCTGTCTAAAAAAATGGTATTAGGACTCCCTCTGGAGGACACAATTGGGAACAACATGTAATATTTTCTTTTTGCCAATATGGCACTAATGTTAATTATTAGTGCCATATTGAGGTGTTATTGTCCTTCCATCACATTCTAATGGTGTTATAATGGCACAATAATATAGAACATCAACATAAGATTTCAAATGTCACTGATGACATTATGTCAACAGACATTCAAATTAAGGAACTCTTCCCATCAATGTGGTATATAAATCATCCTCATGAACATAAAGTGTTGTTTGTTGTCCTTGGAAACATTCTCCGTGCCATTTGGTCTGGAGTCAAATAATACAATCATATTATTATCATCTTCATCATCATTATTGTCATCATTATTGTCATTATTATTATTATTATTATTATTATTATTATTATTATTAATGAAAACACTCTCAAATTTGATTTTTCATGAACAAATAACCATGTCTGTTCCTTTTTGTACCAGCAATTGTGTTACACAAGTCTTCTTCTTCTTCTTCTTCTTCTTCTTCTTCTTCTTCTTCTTCTTCTTCTTTCTACTCCATAGATCTGGAATGAAATTGTTATTGTTATTAAGTAAAACATTTGCCACCTGAGGCCTAGAATGCTGTACTTATCTTCAAATTCTGTCCGCAATTTGGTATTCCTCAATAAGGATCATTTTGTCATTAATCAAACCACTTTATACATTTTGTTTTCCATAACTGGATGGCAATAACTGTGCATTTTTATGCCACAAATTGTGTTAAACCAGTTTTCCCTACCTAATTGGTCTGGAATCAAATTATTATTATCATTAAATAAAAACACTGGCCACCTGAGGCCTATTATGCCATTTTTTAGACAGAATGTGAGCACAAATCCACAAATTCTGTCTAAAAAATGGTATTAGGCCTCCCTCTGGAGGACACAATTGGGAACAACATGTAATATTTTCTTTTTGCCAATATGGCACTAATGTTAATTATTAGTGCCATATTGAGGTGTTATTGTCCTTCCATCACATTCTAATGGTGTTATAATGGCACAATAATATAGAACATCAACATAAGATTTCAAATGTCACTGATGACATTATGTCAACAGACATTCAAATTAAGGAACTCTTCCCATCAACGTGGTATATAAATCATCCTCATAAACATAAAGTGTTGTTTGTTGTCCTTGGAAACATTCTCCGTGCCATTTGGTCTGGAGTCAAATAATACAATCATATTATTATCATCTTCATCATCATTATTGTCATCATTATTGTCATTATTATTATTATTATTATTATTATTAATGAAAACACACTCAAATTTGATTTTTCATGAACAAATAACCATGTCTGTTCCTTTTTGTACCAGCAATTGTGTTACACAAGTCTTCTTCTTCTTCTTCTTCTTCTTCTTCTTCTTCTTCTTCTTTCTACTCCATAGATCTGGAATGAAATTGTTATTGTTATTAAGTAAAACATTTGCCACCTGAGGCCTAGAATGCTGTACTTATCTTCAAATTCTGTCCGCAATTTGGTATTCCTCAATAAGGATCATTTTGTCATTAATCAAACCACTTTATACATTTTGTTTTCCATAACTGGATGGCAATAACTGTGCATTTTTATGCCACAAATTGTGTTAAACCAGTTTTCCCTACCTAATTGGTCTGGAATCAAATTATTATTATCATTAAATAAAAACACTGGCCACCTGAGGCCTATTATGCCATTTTTTAGACAGAATGTGAGCACAAATCCACAAATTCTGTCTAAAAAATGGTATTAGGCCTCCCTCTGGAGGACACAATTGGGAACAACATGTAATATTTTCTTTTTGCCAATATGGCACTAATGTTAATTATTAGTGCCATATTGAGGTGTTATTGTCCTTCCATCACATTCTAATGGTGTTATAATGGCACAATAATATAGAACATCAACATAAGATTTCAAATGTCACTGATGACATTATGTCAACAGACATTCAAATTAAGGAACTCTTCCCATCAACGTGGTATATAAATCATCCTCATAAACATAAAGTGTTGTTTGTTGTCCTTGGAAACATTCTCCGTGCCATTTGGTCTGGAGTCAAATAATACAATCATATTATTATCATCTTCATCATCATTATTGTCATCATTATTGTCATTATTATTATTTTTATTATTATTATTATTATTATTATTATTATTATTAATGAAAACACTCTCAAATTTGATTTTTCATGAACAAATAACCATGTCTGTTCCTTTTTGTACCAGCAATTGTGTTACACAAGTCTTCTTCTTCTTCTTCTTCTTCTTCTTCTTCTTCTTCTTCTTCTTCTTCTTCTTCTTCTTTCTACTCCATAGATCTGGAATGAAATTGTTATTGTTATTAAGTAAAACATTTGCCACCTGAGGCCTAGAATGCTGTACTTATCTTCAAATTCTGTCCGCAATTTGGTATTCCTCAATAAGGATCATTTTGTCATTAATCAAACCACTTTATACATTTTGTTTTCCATAACTGGATGGCAATAACTGTGCATTTTTATGCCACAAATTGTGTTAAACCAGTTTTCCCTACCTAATTGGTCTGGAATCAAATTATTATTATCATTAAATAAAAACACTGGCCACCTGAGGCCTATTATGCCATTTTTTAGACAGAATGTGAGCACAAATCCACAAATTCTGTCTAAAAAAATGGTATTAGGCCTCCCTCTGGAGGACACAATTGGGAACAACATGTAATATTTTCTTTTTGCCAATATGGCACTAATGTTAATTATTAGTGCCATATTGAGGTGTTATTGTCCTTCCATCACATTCTAATGGTGTTATAATGGCACAATAATATAGAACATCAACATAAGATTTCAAATGTCACTGATGACATTATGTCAACAGACATTCAAATTAAGGAACTCTTCCCATCAATGTGGTATATAAATCATCCTCATAAACATAAAGTGTTGTTTGTTGTCCTTGGAAACATTCTCCGTGCCATTTGGTCTGGAGTCAAATAATACAATCATATTATTATCATCTTCATCATCATTATTGTCATCATTATTGTCATTATTATTATTATTATTATTATTATTAATGAAAACACACTCAAATTTGATTTTTCATGAACAAATAACCATGTCTGTTCCTTTTTGTACCAGCAATTGTGTTACACAAGTCTTCTTCTTCTTCTTCTTCTTCTTCTTCTTCTTCTTCTTCTTCTTTCTACTCCATAGATCTGGAATGAAATTGTTATTGTTATTAAGTAAAACATTTGCCACCTGAGGCCTAGAATGCTGTACTTATCTTCAAATTCTGTCCGCAATTTGGTATTCCTCAATAAGGATCATTTTGTCATTAATCAAACCACTTTATACATTTTGTTTTCCATAACTGGATGGCAATAACTGTGCATTTTTATGCCACAAATTGTGTTAAACCAGTTTTCCCTACCTAATTGGTCTGGAATCAAATTATTATTATCATTAAATAAAAACACTGGCCACCTGAGGCCTATTATGCCATTTTTTAGACAGAATGTGAGCACAAATCCACAAATTCTGTCTAAAAAAATGGTATTAGGACTCCCTCTGGAGGACACAATTGGGAACAACATGTAATATTTTCTTTTTGCCAATATGGCACTAATGTTAATTATTAGTGCCATATTGAGGTGTTATTGTCCTTCCATCACATTCTAATGGTGTTATAATGGCACAATAATATAGAACATCAACATAAGATTTCAAATGTCACTGATGACATTATGTCAACAGACATTCAAATTAAGGAACTCTTCCCATCAATGTGGTATATAAATCATCCTCATGAACATAAAGTGTTGTTTGTTGTCCTTGGAAACATTCTCCGTGCCATTTGGTCTGGAGTCAAATAATACAATCATATTATTATCATCTTCATCATCATTATTGTCATCATTATTGTCATTATTATTATTATTATTATTATTATTATTATTATTATTAATGAAAACACTCTCAAATTTGATTTTTCATGAACAAATAACCATGTCTGTTCCTTTTTGTACCAGCAATTGTGTTACACAAGTCTTCTTCTTCTTCTTCTTCTTCTTCTTCTTCTTCTTCTTCTTCTTCTTCTTCTTCTTCTTCTTTCTACTCCATAGATCTGGAATTAAATTGTTATTGTTATTAAGTAAAACATTTGCCACCTGAGGCCTAGAATGCTGTACTTATCTTCAAATTCTGTCCGCAATTTGGTATTCCTCAATAAGGATCATTTTGTCATTAATCAAACCACTTTATACATTTTGTTTTCCATAACTGGATGGCAATAACTGTGCATTTTTATGCCACAAATTGTGTTAAACCAGTTTTCCCTACCTAATTGGTCTGGAATCAAATTATTATTATCATTAAATAAAAACACTGGCCACCTGAGGCCTATTATGCCATTTTTTAGACAGAATGTGAGCACAAATCCACAAATTCTGTCTAAAAAAATGGTATTAGGACTCCCTCTGGAGGACACAATTGGGAACAACATGTAATATTTTCTTTTTGCCAATATGGCACTAATGTTAATTATTAGTGCCATATTGAGGTGTTATTGTCCTTCCATCACATACTAATGGTGTTATAAAGGCACAATAATATAGAACATCAACATAAGATTTCAAATGTCACTGATGACATTATGTCAACAGACATTCAAATTAAGGAACTCTTCCCATCAACGTGGTATATAAATCATCCTCATAAACATATGGTGTTGTTTGTTGTCCTTGGAAACATTCTCCGTGCCATTTGGTCTGGAGTCAAATAATACAATCATATTATTATCATCTTCATCATCATTATTGTCATCATTATTGTCATTATTATTATTTTCATTATTATTATTATTATTATTATTATTATTATTATTATTATTATTATTAATGAAAACACACTCAAATTTGATTTTTCATGAACAAATAACCATGTCTGTTCCTTTTTGTACCAGCAATTGTGTTACACAAGTCTTCTTCTTCTTCTTCTTCTTCTTCTTCTTCTTCTTCTTCTTCTTCTTCTTCTTTCTACTCCATAGATCTGGAATGAAATTGTTATTGTTATTAAGTAAAACATTTGCCACCTGAGGCCTAGAATGCTGTACTTATCTTCAAATTCTGTCCGCAATTTGGTATTCCTCAATAAGGATCATTTTGTCATTAATCAAACCACTTTATACATTTTGTTTTCCATAACTGGATGGCAATAACTGTGCATTTTTATGCCACAAATTGTGTTAAACCAGTTTTCCCTACCTAATTGGTCTGGAATCAAATTATTATTATCATTAAATAAAAACACTGGCCACCTGAGGCCTATTATGCCATTTTTTAGACAGAATGTGAGCACAAATCCACAAATTCTGTCTAAAAAAATGGTATTAGGACTCCCTCTGGAGGACACAATTGGGAACAACATGTAATATTTTCTTTTTGCCAATATGGCACTAATGTTAATTATTAGTGCCATATTGAGGTGTTATTGTCCTTCCATCACATTCTAATGGTGTTATAATGGCACAATAATATAGAACATCAACATAAGATTTCAAATGTCACTGATGACATTATGTCAACAGACATTCAAATTAAGGAACTCTTCCCATCAACGTGGTATATAAATCATCCTCATAAACATATGGTGTTGTTTGTTGTCCTTGGAAACATTCTCCGTGCCATTTGGTCTGGAGTCAAATAATACAATCATATTATTATCATCTTCATCATCATTATTGTCATCATTATTGTCATCATTATTATTATTATTATTATTATTATTATTATTATTATTATTATTATTATTATTATTATTAATGAAAACACACTCAAATTTGATTTTTCATGAACAAATAACCATGTCTGTTCCTTTTTGTACCAGCAATTGTGTTACACAAGTCTTCTTCTTCTTCTTCTTCTTCTTCTTCTTCTTCTTCTTCTTCTTCTTCTTCTTCTTCTTCTTTCTACTCCATAGATCTGGAATGAAATTGTTATTGTTATTAAGTAAAACATTTGCCACCTGAGGCCTAGAATGCTGTACTTATCTTCAAATTCTGTCCGCAATTTGGTATTCCTCAATAAGGATCATTTTGTCATTAATCAAACCACTTTATACATTTTGTTTTCCATAACTGGATGGCAATAACTGTGCATTTTTATGCCACAAATTGTGTTAAACCAGTTTTCCCTACCTAATTGGTCTGGAATCAAATTATTATTATCATTAAATAAAAACACTGGCCACCTGAGGCCTATTATGCCATTTTTTAGACAGAATGTGAGCACAAATCCACAAATTCTGTCTAAAAAAATGGTATTAGGACTCCCTCTGGAGGACACAATTGGGAACAACATGTAATATTTTCTTTTTGCCAATATGGCACTAATGTTAATTATTAGTGCCATATTGAGGTGTTATTGTCCTTCCATCACATTCTAATGGTGTTATATGGCACAATAATATAGAACATCAACATAAGATTTCAAATGTCACTGATGACATTATGTCAACAGACATTCAAATTAAGGAACTCTTCCCATCAACGTGGTATATAAATCATCCTCATAAACATATGGTGTTGTTTGTTGTCCTTGGAAACATTCTCCGTGCCATTTGGTCTGGAGTCAAATAATACAATCATATTATTATCATCTTCATCATCATTATTGTCATCATTATTGTCATCATTATTATTATTATTATTATTATTATTATTATTATTATTATTATTATTATTATTATTATTAATGAAAACACTCTCAAATTTGATTTTTCATGAACAAATAAACATGTCTGTTCCTTTTTGTACCAGCAATTGTGTTACACAAGTCTTCTTCTTCTTCTTCTTCTTCTTCTTCTTCTTCTTCTTCTTCTTCTTCTTCTTCTTCTTCTTCTTCTTTCTACTCCATAGATCTGGAATGACATTGTTATTGTTATTAAGTAAAACATTTGCCACCTGAGGCCTAGAATGCTGTACTTATCTTCAAATTCTGTCCGCAATTTGGTATTCCTCAATAAGGATCATTTTGTCATTAATCAAACCACTTTATACATTTTGTTTTCCATAACTGGATGGCAATAACTGTGCATTTTTATGCCACAAATTGTGTTAAACCAGTTTTCCCTACCTAATTGGTCTGGAATCAAATTATTATTATCATTAAATAAAAACACTGGCCACCTGAGGCCTATTATGACATTTTTTAGACAGAATGTGAGCACAAATCCACAAATTCTGTCTAAAAAAATGGTATTAGGTCTCCCTCTGGAGGACACAATTGGGAACAACATGTAATATTTTCTTTTTGCCAATATGGCACTAATGTTAATTATTAGTGCCATATTGAGGTGTTATTGTCCTTCCATCACATTCTAATGGTGTTATAATGGCACAATAATATAGAACATCAACATAAGATTTCAAATGTCACTGATGACATTATGTCAACAGACATTCAAATTAAGGAACTCTTCCCATCAATGTGGTATATAAATCATCCTCATAAACATAAAGTGTTGTTTGTTGTCCTTGGAAACATTCTCCGTGCCATTTGGTCTGGAGTCAAATAATACAATCATATTATTATCATCTTCATCATTATTATTGTCATCATTATTGTCATTTTTATTATTATAATAATAATAATAATAATAATAATTATTATTATTATTATTATTATTATTAATGAAAACACACTCAAATTTGATTTTTCATGAACAAATAACCATGTCTGTTCCTTTTTGTACCAGCAATTGTGTTACACAAGTCTTCTTCTTCTTCTTCTTCTTCTTCTTCTTCTTCTTCTTCTTCTTCTTCTTCTTCTTCTTTCTACTCCATAGATCTGGAATGAAATTGTTATTGTTATTAAGTAAAACATTTGCCACCTGAGGCCTAGAATGCTGTACTTATCTTCAAATTCTGTCCGCAATTTGGTATTCCTCAATAAGGATCATTTTGTCATTAATCAAACCACTTTATACATTTTGTTTTCCATAACTGGATGGCAATAACTGTGCATTTTTATGCCACAAATTGTGTTAAACCAGTTTTCCCTACCTAATTGGTCTGGAATCAAATTATTATTATCATTAAATAAAAACACTGGCCACCTGAGGCCTATTATGCCATTTTTTAGACAGAATGTGAGCACAAATCCACAAATTCTGTCTAAAAAAATGGTATTAGGACTCCCTCTGGAGGACACAATTGGGAACAACATGTAATATTTTCTTTTTGCCAATATGGCACTAATGTTAATTATTAGTGCCATATTGAGGTGTTATTGTCCTTCCATCACATTCTAATGGTGTTATATGGCACAATAATATAGAACATCAACATAAGATTTCAAATGTCACTGATGACATTATGTCAACAGACATTCAAATTAAGGAACTCTTCCCATCAACGTGGTATATAAATCATCCTCATAAACATATGGTGTTGTTTGTTGTCCTTGGAAACATTCTCCGTGCCATTTGGTCTGGAGTCAAATAATACAATCATATTATTATCATCTTCATCATCATTATTGTCATCATTATTGTCATCATTATTATTATTATTATTATTATTATTATTATTATTATTATTATTATTAATGAAAACACTCTCAAATTTGATTTTTCATGAACAAATAAACATGTCTGTTCCTTTTTGTACCAGCAATTGTGTTACACAAGTCTTCTTCTTCTTCTTCTTCTTCTTCTTCTTCTTCTTCTTCTTCTTCTTCTTCTTCTTCTTCTTCTTCTTTCTACTCCATAGATCTGGAATGACATTGTTATTGTTATTAAGTAAAACATTTGCCACCTGAGGCCTAGAATGCTGTACTTATCTTCAAATTCTGTCCGCAATTTGGTATTCCTCAATAAGGATCATTTTGTCATTAATCAAACCACTTTATACATTTTGTTTTCCATAACTGGATGGCAATAACTGTGCATTTTTATGCCACAAATTGTGTTAAACCAGTTTTCCCTACCTAATTGGTCTGGAATCAAATTATTATTATCATTAAATAAAAACACTGGCCACCTGAGGCCTATTATGCCATTTTTTAGACAGAATGTGAGCACAAATCCACAAATTCTGTCTAAAAAAATGGTATTAGGACTCCCTCTGGAGGACACAATTGGGAACAACATGTAATATTTTCTTTTTGCCAATATGGCACTAATGTTAATTATTAGTGCCATATTGAGGTGTTATTGTCCTTCCATCACATTCTAATGGTGTTATAATGGCACAATAATAAGATTTCAAATGTCACTGATGACATTATGTCAACAGACATTCAAATTAAGGAACTCTTCCCATCAATGTGGTATATAAATCATCCTCATAAACATAAAGTGTTGTTTGTTGTCCTTGGAAACATTCTCCGTGCCATTTGGTCTGGAGTCAAATAATACAATCATATTATTATCATCTTCATCATCATTATTGTCATCATTATTGTCATTATTATTATTTTTATTATTATTATTATTATTATTATTATTATTATTATTATTATTATTATTATTAATGAAAACACTCTCAAATTTGATTTTTCATGAACAAATAACCATGTCTGTTCCTTTTTGTACCAGCAATTGTGTTACACAAGTCTTCTTCTTCTTCTTCTTCTTCTTCTTCTTCTTCTTCTTCTTCTTCTTCTTCTTCTTCTTCTTCTTTCTACTCCATAGATCTGGAATGAAATTGTTATTGTTATTAAGTAAAACATTTGCCACCTGAGGCCTAGAATGCTGTACTTATCTTCAAATTCTGTCCGCAATTTGGTATTCCTCAATAAGGATCATTTTGTCATTAATCAAACCACTTTATACATTTTGTTTTCCATAACTGGATGGCAATAACTGTGCATTTTTATGCCACAAATTGTGTTAAACCAGTTTTCCCTACCTAATTGGTCTGGAATCAAATTATTATTATCATTAAATAAAAACACTGGCCACCTGAGGCCTATTATGCCATTTTTTAGACAGAATGTGAGCACAAATCCACAAATTCTGTCTAAAAAAATGGTATTAGGACTCCCTCTGGAGGACACAATTGGGAACAACATGTAATATTTTCTTTTTGCCCATATGGCACTAATGTTAATTATTAGTGCCATATTGAGGTGTTATTGTCCTTCCATCACATTCTAATGGTGTTATAATGGCACAATAATATAGAACATCAACATAAGATTTCAAATGTCACTGATGACATTATGTCAACAGACATTCAAATTAAGGAACTCTTCCCATCAACGTGGTATATAAATCATCCTCATAAACATATGGTGTTGTTTGTTGTCCTTGGAAACATTCTCCGTGCCATTTGGTCTGGAGTCAAATAATACAATCATATTATTATCATCTTCATCATCATTATTGTCATCATTATTGTCATTATTATTATTTTTATTATTATTATTATTATTATTATTATTATTATTATTATTAATGAAAACACTCTCAAATTTGATTTTTCATGAACAAATAACCATGTCTGTTCCTTTTTGTACCAGCAATTGTGTTACACAAGTCTTCTTCTTCTTCTTCTTCTTCTTCTTCTTCTTCTTCTTTCTACTCCATAGATCTGGAATGAAATTGTTATTGTTATTAAGTAAAACATTTGCCACCTGAGGCCTAGAATGCTGTACTTATCTTCAAATTCTGTCCGCAATTTGGTATTCCTCAATAAGGATCATTTTGTCATTAATCAAACCACTTTATACATTTTGTTTTCCATAACTGGATGGCAATAACTGTGCATTTTTATGCCACAAATTGTGTTAAACCAGTTTTCCCTACCTAATTGGTCTGGAATCAAATTATTATTATCATTAAATAAAAACACTGGCCACCTGAGGCCTATTATGCCATTTTTTAGACAGAATGTGAGCACAAATCCACAAATTCTGTCTAAAAAAATGGTATTAGGACTCCCTCTGGAGGACACAATTGGGAACAACATGTAATATTTTCTTTTTGCCAATATGGCACTAATGTTAATTATTAGTGCCATATTGAGGTGTTATTGTCCTTCCATCACATTCTAATGGTGTTATAATGGCACAATAATATAGAACATCAACATAAGATTTCAAATGTCACTGATGACATTATGTCAACAGACATTCAAATTAAGGAACTCTTCCCATCAACGTGGTATATAAATCATCCTCATAAACATATGGTGTTGTTTGTTGTCCTTGGAAACATTCTCCGTGCCATTTGGTCTGGAGTCAAATAATACAATCATATTATTATCATCTTCATCATCATTATTGTCATCATTATTGTCATTATTATTATTTTTATTATTATTATTATTATTATTATTATTATTATTATTATTATTATTAATGAAAACACTCTCAAATTTGATTTTTCATGAACAAATAACCATGTCTGTTCCTTTTTGTACCAGCAATTGTGTTACACAAGTCTTCTTCTTCTTCTTCTTCTTCTTCTTCTTCTTCTTCTTCTTCTTCTTCTTCTTCTTCTTCTTTCTACTCCATAGATCTGGAATGAAATTGTTATTGTTATTAAGTAAAACATTTGCCACCTGAGGCCTAGAATGCTGTACTTATCTTCAAATTCTGTCCGCAATTTGGTATTCCTCAATAAGGATCATTTTGTCATTAATCAAACCACTTTATACATTTTGTTTTCCATAACTGGATGGCAATAACTGTGCATTTTTATGCCACAAATTGTGTTAAACCAGTTTTCCCTACCTAATTGGTCTGGAATCAAATTATTATTATCATTAAATAAAAACACTGGCCACCTGAGGCCTATTATGCCATTTTTTAGACAGAATGTGAGCACAAATCCACAAATTCTGTCTAAAAAAATGGTATTAGGACTCCCTCTGGAGGACACAATTGGGAACAACATGTAATATTTTCTTTTTGCCAATATGGCACTAATGTTAATTATTAGTGCCATATTGAGGTGTTATTGTCCTTCCATCACATTCTAATGGTGTTATAATGGCACAATAATATAGAACATCAACATAAGATTTCAAATGTCACTGATGACATTATGTCAACAGACATTCAAATTAAGGAACTCTTCCCATCAATGTGGTATATAAATCATCCTCATAAACATAAAGTGTTGTTTGTTGTCCTTGGAAACATTCTCCGTGCCATTTGGTCTGGAGTCAAATAATACAATCATATTATTATCATCTTCATCATCATTATTGTCATCATTATTGTCATTATTATTATTATTATTATTATTATTATTATTATTAATGAAAACACACTCAAATTTGATTTTTCATGAACAAATAACCATGTCTGTTCCTTTTTGTACCAGTAATTGTGTTACACAAGTCTTCTTCTTCTTCTTCTTCTTCTTCTTCTTCTTCTTCTTCTTCTTCTTCTTCTTCTTCTTCTTTCTACTCCATAGATCTGGAATGAAATTGTTATTGTTATTAAGTAAAACATTTGCCACCTGAGGCCTAGAATGCTGTACTTATCTTCAAATTCTGTCCGCAATTTGGTATTCCTCAATAAGGATCATTTTGTCATTAATCAAACCACTTTATACATTTTGTTTTCCATAACTGGATGGCAATAACTGTGCATTTTTATGCCACAAATTGTGTTAAACCAGTTTTCCCTACCTAATTGGTCTGGAATCAAATTATTATTATCATTAAATAAAAACACTGGCCACCTGAGGCCTATTATGCCATTTTTTAGACAGAATGTGAGCACAAATCCACAAATTCTGTCTAAAAAAATGGTATTAGGACTCCCTCTGGAGGACACAATTGGGAACAACATGTAATATTTTCTTTTTGCCAATATGGCACTAATGTTAATTATTAGTGCCATATTGAGGTGTTATTGTCCTTCCATCACATTCTAATGGTGTTATAATGGCACAATAATATAGAACATCAACATAAGATTTCAAATGTCACTGATGACATTATGTCAACAGACATTCAAATTAAGGAACTCTTCCCATCAATGTGGTATATAAATCATCCTCATAAACATATGGTGTTGTTTGTTGTCCTTGGAAACATTCTCCGTGCCATTTGGTCTGGAGTCAAATAATACAATCATATTATTATCATCTTCATCATCATTATTGTCATCATTATTGTCATTATTATTATTATTATTATTATTATTATTATTATTATTATTATTAATGAAAACACTCTCAAATTTGATTTTTCATGAACAAATAACCATGTCTGTTCCTTTTTGTACCAGCAATTGTGTTACACAAGTCTTCTTCTTCTTCTTCTTCTTCTTCTTCTTCTTCTTCTTCTTCTTCTTCTTCTTCTTCTTTCTACTCCATAGATCTGGAATGACATTGTTATTGTTATTAAGTAAAACATTTGCCACCTGAGGCCTAGAATGCTGTACTTATCTTCAAATTCTGTCCGCAATTTGGTATTCCTCAATAAGGATCATTTTGTCATTAATCAAACCACTTTATACATTTTGTTTTCCATAACTGGATGGCAATAACTGTGCATTTTTATGCCACAAATTGTGTTAAACCAGTTTTCCCTACCTAATTGGTCTGGAATCAAATTATTATTATCATTAAATAAAAACACTGGCCACCTGAGGCCTATTATGCCATTTTTTAGACAGAATGTGAGCACAAATCCACAAATTCTGTCTAAAAAAATGGTATTAGGACTCCCTCTGGAGGACACAATTGGGAACAACATGTAATATTTTCTTTTTGCCAATATGGCACTAATGTTAATTATTAGTGCCATATTGAGGTGTTATTGTCCTTCCATCACATTCTAATGGTGTTATAATGGCACAATAATATAGAACATCAACATAAGATTTCAAATGTCACTGATGACATTATGTCAACAGACATTCAAATTAAGGAACTCTTCCCATCAATGTGGTATATAAATCATCCTCATAAACATAAAGTGTTGTTTGTTGTCCTTGGAAACATTCTCCGTGCCATTTGGTCTGGAGTCAAATAATACAATCATATTATTATCATCTTCATCATCATTATTGTCATCATTATTGTCATTATTATTATTATTATTATTATTATTATTATTATTATTATTATTAATGAAAACACTCTCAAATTTGATTTTTCATGAACAAATAACCATGTCTGTTCCTTTTTGTACCAGCAATTGTGTTACACAAGTCTTCTTCTTCTTCTTCTTCTTCTTCTTCTTCTTCTTCTTCTTCTTCTTCTTCTTCTTTCTACTCCATAGATCTGGAATGAAATTGTTATTGTTATTAAGTAAAACATTTGCCACCTGAGGCCTAGAATGCTGTACTTATCTTCAAATTCTGTCCGCAATTTGGTATTCCTCAATAAGGATCATTTTGTCATTAATCAAACCACTTTATACATTTTGTTTTCCATAACTGGATGGCAATAACTGTGCATTTTTATGCCACAAATTGTGTTAAACCAGTTTTCCCTACCTAATTGGTCTGGAATCAAATTATTATTATCATTAAATAAAAACACTGGCCACCTGAGGCCTATTATGCCATTTTTTAGACAGAATGTGAGCACAAATCCACAAATTCTGTCTAAAAAAATGGTATTAGGACTCCCTCTGGAGGACACAATTGGGAACAACATGTAATATTTTCTTTTTGCCAATATGGCACTAATGTTAATTATTAGTGCCATATTGAGGTGTTATTGTCCTTCCATCACATTCTAATGGTGTTATAATGGCACAATAATATAGAACATCAACATAAGATTTCAAATGTCACTGATGACATTATGTCAACAGACATTCAAATTAAGGAACTCTTCCCATCAATGTGGTATATAAATCATCCTCATAAACATAAAGTGCTGTTTGTTGTCCTTGGAAACATTCTCCATGCCATTTGGTCTGGAGTCAAATAATACAATCATATTATTATCATCTTCATCATCATTATTGTCATCATTATTGTCATCATTATTATTATTATTATTATTATTATTATTATTATTATTATTATTATTATTATTATTATTAATGAAAACACTCTCAAATTTGATTTTTCATGAACAAATAACCATGTCTGTTCCTTTTTGTACCAGCAATTGTGTTACACAAGTCTTCTTCTTCTTCTTCTTCTTCTTCTTCTTCTTCTTCTTCTTCTTCTTCTTCTTTCTACTCCATAGATCTGGAATGAAATTGTTATTGTTATTAAGTAAAACATTTGCCACCTGAGGCCTAGAATGCTGTACTTATCTTCAAATTCTGTCCGCAATTTGGTATTCCTCAATAAGGATCATTTTGTCATTAATCAAACCACTTTATACATTTTGTTTTCCATAACTGGATGGCAATAACTGTGCATTTTTATGCCACAAATTGTGTTAAACCAGTTTTCCCTACCTAATTGGTCTGGAATCAAATTATTATTATCATTAAATAAAAACACTGGCCACCTGAGGCCTATTATGCCATTTTTTAGACAGAATGTGAGCACAAATCCACAAATTCTGTCTAAAAAAATGGTATTAGGACTCCCTCTGGAGGACACAATTGGGAACAACATGTAATATTTTCTTTTTGCCAATATGGCACTAATGTTAATTATTAGTGCCATATTGAGGTGTTATTGTCCTTCCATCACATTCTAATGGTGTTATAATGGCACAATAATATAGAACATCAACATAAGATTTCAAATGTCACTGATGACATTATGTCAACAGACATTCAAATTAAGGAACTCTTCCCATCAACGTGGTATATAAATCATCCTCATAAACATATGGTGTTGTTTGTTGTCCTTGGAAACATTCTCCGTGCCATTTGGTCTGGAGTCAAATAATACAATCATATTATTATCATCTTCATCATCATTATTGTCATCATTATTGTCATTATTATTATTTTTATTATTATTATTATTATTATTATTATTATTATTATTATTATTATTAATGAAAACACACTCAAATTTGATTTTTCATGAACAAATAACCATGTCTGTTCCTTTTTGTACCAGCAATAGTGTTACACAAGTCTTCTTCTTCTTCTTCTTCTTCTTCTTCTTCTTCTTCTTCTTCTTCTTTCTACTCCATAGATCTGGAATGAAATTGTTATTGTTATTAAGTAAAACATTTGCCACCTGAGGCCTAGAATGCTGTACTTATCTTCAAATTCTGTCCACAATTTGGTATTCCTCAATAAGGATCATTTTGTCATTAATCAAACCACTTTATACATTTTGTTTTCCATAACTGGATGGCAATAACTGTGCATTTTTATGCCACAAATTGTGTTAAACCAGTTTTCCCTACCTAATTGGTCTGGAATCAAATTATTATTATCATTAAATAAAAACACTGGCCACCTGAGGCCTATTATGCCATTTTTTAGACAGAATGTGAGCACAAATCCACAAATTCTGTCTAAAAAAATGGTATTAGGACTCCCTCTGGAGGACACAATTGGGAACAACATGTAATATTTTCTTTTTGCCAATATGGCACTAATGTTAATTATTAGTGCCATATTGAGGTGTTATTGTCCTTCCATCACATTCTAATGGTGTTATAATGGCACAATAATATAGAACATCAACATAAGATTTCAAATGTCACTGATGACATTATGTCAACAGACATTCAAATTAAGGAACTCTTCCCATCAATGTGGTATATAAATCATCCTCATAAACATAAAGTGTTGTTTGTTGTCCTTGGAAACATTCTCCATGCCATTTGGTCTGGAGTCAAATAATACAATCATATGATTATCATCTTCATCATCATTATTGTCATCATTATTGTCATCATTATTATTATTATTATTATTATTATTATTATTATTATTATTATTATTATTAATGAAAACACTCTCAAATTTGATTTTTCATGAACAAATAACCATGTCTGTTCCTTTTTGTACCAGCAATTGTGTTACACAAGTCTTCTTCTTCTTCTTCTTCTTCTTCTTCTTCTTCTTCTTCTTCTTCTTCTTCTTTCTACTCCATAGATCTGGAATGAAATTGTTATTGTTATTAAGTAAAACATTTGCCACCTGAGGCCTAGAATGCTGTACTTATCTTCAAATTCTGTCCGCAATTTGGTATTCCTCAATAAGGATCATTTTGTCATTAATCAAACCACTTTATACATTTTGTTTTCCATAACTGGATGGCAATAACTGTGCATTTTTATGCCACAAATTGTGTTAAACCAGTTTTCCCTACCTAATTGGTCTGGAATCAAATTATTATTATCATTAAATAAAAACACTGGCCACCTGAGGCCTATTATGCCATTTTTTAGACAGAATGTGAGCACAAATCCACAAATTCTGTCTAAAAAAATGGTATTAGGACTCCCTCTGGAGGACACAATTGGGAACAACATGTAATATTTTCTTTTTGCCAATATGGCACTAATGTTAATTATTAGTGCCATATTGAGGTGTTATTGTCCTTCCATCACATTCTAATGGTGTTATAATGGCACAATAATATAGAACATCAACATAAGATTTCAAATGTCACTGATGACATTATGTCAACAGACATTCAAATTAAGGAACTCTTCCCATCAATGTGGTATATAAATCATCCTCATAAACATAAAGTGTTGTTTGTTGTCCTTGGAAACATTCTCCGTGCCATTTGGTCTGGAGTCAAATAATACAATCATATTATTATCATCTTCATCATCATTATTGTCATCATTATTGTCATTATTATTATTATAATAATAATAATAATTATTATTATTATTATTATTATTATTAATGAAAACACTCTCAAATTTGATTTTTCATGAACAAATAACCATGTCTGTTCCTTTTTGTACCAGCAATTGTGTTACACAAGTCTTCTTCTTCTTCTTCTTCTTCTTCTTCTTCTTCTTCTTCTTCTTCTTCTTCTTCTTCTTCTTCTTTCTACTCCATAGATCTGGAATGAAATTGTTATTGTTATTAAGTAAAACATTTGCCACCTGAGGCCTAGAATGCTGTACTTATCTTCAAATTCTGTCCGCAATTTGGTATTCCTCAATAAGGATCATTTTGTCATTAATCAAACCACTTTATACATTTTGTTTTCCATAACTGGATGGCAATAACTGTGCATTTTTATGCCACAAATTGTGTTAAACCAGTTTTCCGTACCTAATTGGTCTGGAATCAAATTATTATTATCATTAAATAAAAACACTGGCCACCTGAGGCCTATTATGCCATTTTTCAGACAGAATGTGAGCACAAATCCACAAATTCTGTCTAAAAAAATGGTATTAGGACTCCCTCTGGAGGACACAATTGGGAACAACATGTAATATTTTCTTTTTGCCAATATGGCACTAATGTTAATTATTAGTGCCATATTGAGGTGTTATTGTCCTTCCATCACATTCTAATGGTGTTATAATGGCACAATAATATAGAACATCAACATAAGATTTCAAATGTCACTGATGACATTATGTCAACAGACATTCAAATTAAGGAACTCTTCCCATCAATGTGGTATATAAATCATCCTCATAAACATAAAGTGTTGTTTGTTGTCCTTGGAAACATTCTCCGTGCCATTTGGTCTGGAGTCAAATAATACAATCATATTATTATCATCTTCATCATCATTATTGTCATCATTATTGTCATTATTATTATTATAATAATAATAATAATAATAATAATTATTATTATTATTATTATTATTATTATTATTATTATTATTAATGAAAACACTCTCAAATTTGATTTTTCATGAACAAATAACCATGTCTGTTCCTTTTTGTACCAGCAATTGTGTTACACAAGTCTTCTTCTTCTTCTTCTTCTTCTTCTTCTTCTTCTTCTCCTTCTTCTTCTTCTTCTTCTTCTTCTTCTTCTTTCTACTCCATAGATCTGGAATGAAATTGTTATTGTTATTAAGTAAAACATTTGCCACCTGAGGCCTAGAATGCTGTACTTATCTTCAAATTCTGTCCGCAATTTGGTATTCCTCAATAAGGATCATTTTGTCATTAATCAAACCACTTTATACATTTTGTTTTCCATAACTGGATGGCAATAACTGTGCATTTTTACGCCACAAATTGTGTTAAACCAGTTTTCCGTACCTAATTGGTCTGGAATCAAATTATTATTATCATTAAATAAAAACACTGGCCACCTGAGGCCTATTATGCCATTTTTCAGACAGAATGTGAGCACAAATCCACAAATTCTGTCTAAAAAAATGGTATTAGGACTCCCTCTGGAGGACACAATTGGGAACAACATGTAATATTTTCTTTTTGCCAATATGGCACTAATGTTAATTATTAGTGCCATATTGAGGTGTTATTGTCCTTCCATCACATTCTAATGGTGTTATAATGGCACAATAATATAGAACATCAACATAAGATTTCAAATGTCACTGATGACATTATGTCAACAGACATTCAAATTAAGGAACTCTTCCCATCAATGTGGTATATAAATCATCCTCATAAACATAAAGTGTTGTTTGTTGTCCTTGGAAACATTCTCCGTGCCATTTGGTCTGGAGTCAAATAATACAATCATATTATTATCATCTTCATCATCATTATTGTCATCATTATTGTCATTATTATTATTATTATTATTATTATTAATGAAAACACTCTCAAATTTGATTTTTCATGAACAAATAACCATGTCTGTTCCTTTTTGTACCAGCAATTGTGTTACACAAGTCTTCTTCTTCTTCTTCTTCTTCTTCTTCTTCTTCTTTCTACTCCATAGTTCTGGAATGAAATTGTTATTGTTATTAAGTAAAACATTTGCCACCTGAGGCCTAGAATGCTGTACTTATCTTCAAATTCTGTCCGCAATTTGGTATTCCTCAATAAGGATCATTTTGTCATTAATCAAACCACTTTATACATTTTGTTTTCCATAACTGGATGGCAATAACTGTGCATTTTTATGCCACAAATTGTGTTAAACCAGTTTTCCCTACCTAATTGGTCTGGAATCAAATTATTATTATCATTAAATAAAAACACTGGCCACCTGAGGCCTATTATGCCATTTTTTAGACAGAATGTGAGCACAAATCCACAAATTCTGTCTAAAAAAATGGTATTAGGACTCCCTCTGGAGGACACAATTGGGAACAACATGTAATATTTTCTTTTTGCCAATATGGCACTAATGTTAATTATTAGTGCCATATTGAGGTGTTATTGTCCTTCCATCACATTCTAATGGTGTTATAATGGCACAATAATATAGAACATCAACATAAGATTTCAAATGTCACTGATGACATTATGTCAACAGACATTCAAATTAAGGAACTCTTCCCATCAATGTGGTATATAAATCATCCTCATAAACATAAAGTGTTGTTTGTTGTCCTTGGAAACATTCTCCGTGCCATTTGGTCTGGAGTCAAATAATACAATCATATTATTATCATCTTCATCATCATTATTGTCATCATTATTGTCATTATTATTATTATTATTATTATTATTAATGAAAACACTCTCAAATTTGATTTTTCATGAACAAATAACCATGTCTGTTCCTTTTTGTATCAGCAATTGTGTTACACAAGTCTTCTTCTTCTTCTTCTTCTTCTTCTTCTTCTTCTTCTTCTTCTTTCTACTCCATAGATCTGGAATGAAATTGTTATTGTTATTAAGTAAAACATTTGCCACCTGAGGCCTAGAATGCTGTACTTATCTTCAAATTCTGTCCGCAATTTGGTATTCCTCAATAAGGATCATTTTGTCATTAATCAAACCACTTTATACATTTTGTTTTCCATAACTGGATGGCAATAACTGTGCATTTTTATGCCACAAATTGTGTTAAACCAGTTTTCCGTACCTAATTGGTCTGGAATCAAATTATTATTATCATTAAATAAAAACACTGGCCACCTGAGGCCTATTATGCCATTTTTCAGACAGAATGTGAGCACAAATCCACAAATTCTGTCTAAAAAAATGGTATTAGGACTCCCTCTGGAGGACACAATTGGGAACAACATGTAATATTTTCTTTTTGCCAATATGGCACTAATGTTAATTATTAGTGCCATATTGAGGTGTTATTGTCCTTCCATCACATTCTAATGGTGTTATAATGGCACAATAATATAGAACATCAACATAAGATTTCAAATGTCACTGATGACATTATGTCAACAGACATTCAAATTAAGGAACTCTTCCCATCAATGTGGTATATAAATCATCCTCATAAACATAAAGTGTTGTTTGTTGTCCTTGGAAACATTCTCCGTGCCATTTGGTCTGGAGTCAAATAATACAATCATATTATTATCATCTTCATCATCATTATTGTCATCATTATTGTCATTATTATTATAATAATAATAATAATAATAATAATAATAATTATTATTATTATTATTATTATTATTATTATTATTAATGAAAACACTCTCAAATTTGATTTTTCATGAACAAATAACCATGTCTGTTCCTTTTTGTACCAGCAATTGTGTTACACAAGTCTTCTTCTTCTTCTTCTTCTTCTTCTTCTTCTTCTCCTTCTTCTTCTTCTTCTTCTTCTTCTTCTTCTTTCTACTCCATAGATCTGGAATGAAATTGTTATTGTTATTAAGTAAAACATTTGCCACCTGAGGCCTAGAATGCTGTACTTATCTTCAAATTCTGTCCGCAATTTGGTATTCCTCAATAAGGATCATTTTGTCATTAATCAAACCACTTTATACATTTTGTTTTCCATAACTGGATGGCAATAACTGTGCATTTTTACGCCACAAATTGTGTTAAACCAGTTTTCCGTACCTAATTGGTCTGGAATCAAATTATTATTATCATTAAATAAAAACACTGGCCACCTGAGGCCTATTATGCCATTTTTCAGACAGAATGTGAGCACAAATCCACAAATTCTGTCTAAAAAAATGGTATTAGGACTCCCTCTGGAGGACACAATTGGGAACAACATGTAATATTTTCTTTTTGCCAATATGGCACTAATGTTAATTATTAGTGCCATATTGAGGTGTTATTGTCCTTCCATCACATTCTAATGGTGTTATAATGGCACAATAATATAGAACATCAACATAAGATTTCAAATGTCACTGATGACATTATGTCAACAGACATTCAAATTAAGGAACTCTTCCCATCAATGTGGTATATAAATCATCCTCATAAACATAAAGTGTTGTTTGTTGTCCTTGGAAACATTCTCCGTGCCATTTGGTCTGGAGTCAAATAATACAATCATATTATTATCATCTTCATCATCATTATTGTCATCATTATTGTCATTATTATTATTATTATTATTATTATTAATGAAAACACTCTCAAATTTGATTTTTCATGAACAAATAACCATGTCTGTTCCTTTTTGTACCAGCAATTGTGTTACACAAGTCTTCTTCTTCTTCTTCTTCTTCTTCTTCTTCTTCTTCTTCTTTCTACTCCATAGATCTGGAATGAAATTGTTATTGTTATTAAGTAAAACATTTGCCACCTGAGGCCTAGAATGCTGTACTTATCTTCAAATTCTGTCCGCAATTTGGTATTCCTCAATAAGGATCATTTTGTCATTAATCAAACCACTTTATACATTTTGTTTTCCATAACTGGATGGCAATAACTGTGCATTTTTATGCCACAAATTGTGTTAAACCAGTTTTCCCTACCTAATTGGTCTGGAATCAAATTATTATTATCATTAAATAAAAACACTGGCCACCTGAGGCCTATTATGCCATTTTTTAGACAGAATGTGAGCACAAATCCACAAATTCTGTCTAAAAAAATGGTATTAGGACTCCCTCTGGAGGACACAATTGGGAACAACATGTAATATTTTCTTTTTGCCAATATGGCACTAATGTTAATTATTAGTGCCATATTGAGGTGTTATTGTCCTTCCATCACATTCTAATGGTGTTATAATGGCACAATAATATAGAACATCAACATAAGATTTCAAATGTCACTGATGACATTATGTCAACAGACATTCAAATTAAGGAACTCTTCCCATCAATGTGGTATATAAATCATCCTCATAAACATAAAGTGTTGTTTGTTGTCCTTGGAAACATTCTCCGTGCCATTTGGTCTGGAGTCAAATAATACAATCATATTATTATCATCTTCATCATCATTATTGTCATCATTATTGTCATTATTATTATTATTATTAATGAAAACACTCTCAAATTTGATTTTTCATGAACAAATAACCATGTCTGTTCCTTTTTGTATCAGCAATTGTGTTACACAAGTCTTCTTCTTCTTCTTCTTCTTCTTCTTCTTCTTTCTACTCCATAGATCTGGAATGAAATTGTTATTGTTATTAAGTAAAACATTTGCCACCTGAGGCCTAGAATGCTGTACTTATCTTCAAATTCTGTCCGCAATTTGGTATTCCTCAATAAGGATCATTTTGTCATTAATCAAACCACTTTATACATTTTGTTTTCCATAACTGGATGGCAATAACTGTGCATTTTTATGCCACAAATTGTGTTAAACCAGTTTTCCGTACCTAATTGGTCTGGAATCAAATTATTATTATCATTAAATAAAAACACTGGCCACCTGAGGCCTATTATGCCATTTTTCAGACAGAATGTGAGCACAAATCCACAAATTCTGTCTAAAAAAATGGTATTAGGACTCCCTCTGGAGGACACAATTGGGAACAACATGTAATATTTTCTTTTTGCCAATATGGCACTAATGTTAATTATTAGTGCCATATTGAGGTGTTATTGTCCTTCCATCACATTCTAATGGTGTTATAATGGCACAATAATATAGAACATCAACATAAGATTTCAAATGTCACTGATGACATTATGTCAACAGACATTCAAATTAAGGAACTCTTCCCATCAATGTGGTATATAAATCATCCTCATAAACATAAAGTGTTGTTTGTTGTCCTTGGAAACATTCTCCGTGCCATTTGGTCTGGAGTCAAATAATACAATCATATTATTATCATCTTCATCATCATTATTGTCATCATTATTGTCATTATTATTATTATTATTATTATTATTAATGAAAACACTCTCAAATTTGATTTTTCATGAACAAATAACCATGTCTGTTCCTTTTTGTACCAGCAATTGTGTTACACAAGTCTTCTTCTTCTTCTTCTTCTTCTTCTTCTTCTTCTTTCTACTCCATAGATCTGGAATGAAATTGTTATTGTTATTAAGTAAAACATTTGCCACCTGAGGCCTAGAATGCTGTACTTATCTTCAAATTCTGTCCGCAATTTGGTATTCCTCAATAAGGATCATTTTGTCATTAATCAAACCACTTTATACATTTTGTTTTCCATAACTGGATGGCAATAACTGTGCATTTTTATGCCACAAATTGTGTTAAACCAGTTTTCCCTACCTAATTGGTCTGGAATCAAATTATTATTATCATTAAATAAAAACACTGGCCACCTGAGGCCTATTATGCCATTTTTTAGACAGAATGTGAGCACAAATCCACAAATTCTGTCTAAAAAAATGGTATTAGGACTCCCTCTGGAGGACACAATTGGGAACAACATGTAATATTTTCTTTTTGCCAATATGGCACTAATGTTAATTATTAGTGCCATATTGAGGTGTTATTGTCCTTCCATCACATTCTAATGGTGTTATAATGGCACAATAATATAGAACATCAACATAAGATTTCAAATGTCACTGATGACATTATGTCAACAGACATTCAAATTAAGGAACTCTTCCCATCAATGTGGTATATAAATCATCCTCATAAACATAAAGTGTTGTTTGTTGTCCTTGGAAACATTCTCCGTGCCATTTGGTCTGGAGTCAAATAATACAATCATATTATTATCATCTTCATCATCATTATTGTCATCATTATTGTCATTATTATTATTATTATTATTATTATTAATGAAAACACTCTCAAATTTGATTTTTCATGAACAAATAACCATGTCTGTTCCTTTTTGTACCAGCAATTGTGTTACACAAGTCTTCTTCTTCTTCTTCTTCTTCTTCTTCTTCTTCTTTCTACTCCATAGATCTGGAATGAAATTGTTATTGTTATTAAGTAAAACATTTGCCACCTGAGGCCTAGAATGCTGTACTTATCTTCAAATTCTGTCCGCAATTTGGTATTCCTCAATAAGGATCATTTTGTCATTAATCAAACCACTTTATACATTTTGTTTTCCATAACTGGATGGCAATAACTGTGCATTTTTATGCCACAAATTGTGTTAAACCAGTTTTCCCTACCTAATTGGTCTGGAATCAAATTATTATTATCATTAAATAAAAACACTGGCCACCTGAGGCCTATTATGCCATTTTTTAGACAGAATGTGAGCACAAATCCACAAATTCTGTCTAAAAAAATGGTATTAGGACTCCCTCTGGAGGACACAATTGGGAACAACATGTAATATTTTCTTTTTGCCAATATGGCACTAATGTTAATTATTAGTGCCATATTGAGGTGTTATTGTCCTTCCATCACATTCTAATGGTGTTATAATGGCACAATAATATAGAACATCAACATAAGATTTCAAATGTCACTGATGACATTATGTCAACAGACATTCAAATTAAGGAACTCTTCCCATCAATGTGGTATATAAATCATCCTCATAAACATAAAGTGTTGTTTGTTGTCCTTGGAAACATTCGCCGTGCCATTCGGTCTGGAGTCAAATAATACAATCATATTATTATCATCTTCATCATCATTATTGTCATCATTATTGTCATTATTATTATTATTATTATTATTATTAATGAATACACTCTCAAATTTGATTTTTCATGAACAAATAACCATGTCTGTTCCTTTTTGTACCAGCAATTGTGTTACACAAGTCTTCTTCTTCTTCTTCTTCTTCTTCTTCTTCTTCTTCTTTCTACTCCATAGATCTGGAATGAAATTGTTATTGTTATTAAGTAAAACATTTGCCACCTGAGGCCTAGAATGCTGTACTTATCTTCAAATTCTGTCCGCAATTTGGTATTCCTCAATAAGGATCATTTTGTCATTAATCAAACCACTTTATACATTTTGTTTTCCATAACTGGATGGCAATAACTGTGCATTTTTATGCCACAAATTGTGTTAAACCAGTTTTCCCTACCTAATTGGTCTGGAATCAAATTATTATTATCATTAAATAAAAACACTGGCCACCTGAGGCCTATTATGCCATTTTTTAGACAGAATGTGAGCACAAATCCACAAATTCTGTCTAAAAAAATGGTATTAGGACTCCCTCTGGAGGACACAATTGGGAACAACATGTAATATTTTCTTTTTGCCAATATGGCACTAATGTTAATTATTAGTGCCATATTGAGGTGTTATTGTCCTTCCATCACATTCTAATGGTGTTATAATGGCACAATAATATAGAACATCAACATAAGATTTCAAATGTCACTGATGACATTATGTCAACAGACATTCAAATTAAGGAACTCTTCCCATCAATGTGGTATATAAATCATCCTCATAAACATAAAGTGTTGTTTGTTGTCCTTGGAAACATTCTCCGTGCCATTTGGTCTGGAGTCAAATAATACAATCATATTATTATCATCTTCATCATCATTATTGTCATCATTATTGTCATTATTATTATTATTATTATTATTATTATTATTATTAATGAAAACACTCTCAAATTTGATTTTTCATGAACAAATAACCATGTCTGTTCCTTTTTGTACCAGCAATTGTGTTACACAAGTCTTCTTCTTCTTCTTCTTCTTCTTCTTCTTCTTCTTCTTCTTCTTCTTTCTACTCCATAGATCTGGAATGAAATTGTTATTGTTATTAAGTAAAACATTTGCCACCTGAGGCCTAGAATGCTGTACTTATCTTCAAATTCTGTCCGCAATTTGGTATTCCTCAATAAGGATCATTTTGTCATTAATCAAACCACTTTATACATTTTGTTTTCCATAACTGGATGGCAATAACTGTGCATTTTTATGCCACAAATTGTGTTAAACCAGTTTTCCCTACCTAATTGGTCTGGAATCAAATTATTATTATCATTAAATAAAAACACTGGCCACCTGAGGCCTATTATGCCATTTTTTAGACAGAATGTGAGCATAAATCCACAAATTCTGTCTAAAAAAATGGTATTAGGCCTCCCTCTGGAGGACACAATTGGGAACAACATGTAATATTTTCTTTTTGCCAATATGGCACTAATGTTAATTATTAGTGCCATATTGAGGTGTTATTGTCCTTCCATCACATTCTAATGGTGTTATAATGGCACAATAATATAGAACATCAACATAAGATTTCAAATGTCACTGATGACATTATGTCAACAGACATTCAAATTAAGGAACTCTTCCCATCAATGTGGTATATAAATCATCCTCATAAACATAAAGTGTTGTTTGTTGTCCTTGGAAACATTCTCCGTGCCATTTGGTCTGGAGTCAAATAATACAATCATATTATTATCATCTTCATCATCATTATTGTCATCATTATTGTCATTATTATTATTATTATTATTATTATTATTAATGAAAACACTCTCAAATTTGATTTTTCATGAACAAATAACCATGTCTGTTCCTTTTTGTACCAGCAATTGTGTTACACAAGTCTTCTTCTTCTTCTTCTTCTTCTTCTTCTTCTTCTTCTTCTTCTTCTTCTTCTTCTTTCTACTCCATAGATCTGGAATGAAATTGTTATTGTTATTAAGTAAAACATTTGCCACCTGAGGCCTAGAATGCTGTACTTATCTTCAAATTCTGTCCACAATTTGGTATTCCTCAATAAGGATCATTTTGTCATTAATCAAACCACTTTATACATTTTGTTTTCCATAACTGGATGGCAATAACTGTGCATTTTTATGCCACAAATTGTGTTAAACCAGTTTTCCCTACCTAATTGGTCTGGAATCAAATTATTATTATCATTAAATAAAAACACTGGCCACCTGAGGCCTATTATGGCATTTTTTAGACAGAATGTGAGCACAAATCCACAAATTCTGTCTAAAAAAATGGTATTAGGACTCCCTCTGGAGGACACAATTGGGAACAACATGTAATATTTTCTTTTTGCCAATATGGCACTAATGTTAATTATTAGTGCCATATTGAGGTGTTATTGTCCTTCCATCACATTCTAATGGTGTTATAATGGCACAATAATATAGAACATCAACATAAGATTTCAAATGTCACTGATGACATTATGTCAACAGACATTCAAATTAAGGAACTCTTCCCATCAATGTGGTATATAAATCATCCTCATAAACATAAAGTGTTGTTTGTTGTCCTTGGAAACATTCTCCGTGCCATTTGGTCTGGAGTCAAATAATACAATCATATTATTATCATCTTCATCATCATTATTGTCATCATTATTGTCATTATTATTATTATTATTATTATTATTATTATTATTATTATTAATGAAAACACTCTCAAATTTGATTTTTCATGAACAAATAACCATGTCTGTTCCTTTTTGTACCAGCAATTGTGTTACACAAGTCTTCTTCTTCTTCTTCTTCTTCTTCTTCTTCTTCTTCTTCTTCTTCTTCTTTCTACTCCATAGATCTGGAATGAAATTGTTATTGTTATTAAGTAAAACATTTGCCACCTGAGGCCTAGAATGCTGTACTTATCTTCAAATTCTGTCCGCAATTTGGTATTCCTCAATAAGGATCATTTTGTCATTAATCAAACCACTTTATACATTTTGTTTTCCATAACTGGATGGCAATAACTGTGCATTTTTATGCCACAAATTGTGTTAAACCAGTTTTCCCTACCTAATTGGTCTGGAATCAAATTATTATTATCATTAAATAAAAACACTGGCCACCTGAGGCCTATTATGCCATTTTTTAGACAGAATGTGAGCACAAATCCACAAATTCTGTCTAAAAAAATGGTATTAGGACTCCCTCTGGAGGACACAATTGGGAACAACATGTAATATTTTCTTTTTGCCAATATGGCACTAATGTTAATTATTAGTGCCATATTGAGGTGTTATTGTCCTTCCATCACATTCTAATGGTGTTATAATGGCACAATAATATAGAACATCAACATAAGATTTCAAATGTCACTGATGACATTATGTCAACAGACATTCAAATTAAGGAACTCTTCCCATCAATGTGGTATATAAATCATCCTCATAAACATAAAGTGTTGTTTGTTGTCCTTGGAAACATTCTCCGTGCCATTTGGTCTGGAGTCAAATAATACAATCATATTATTATCATCTTCATCATCATTATTGTCATCATTATTGTCATTATTATTATTTTTATTATTATTATTATTATTATTATTATTATTATTATTATTAATGAAAACACTCTCAAATTTGATTTTTCATGAACAAATAACCATGTCTGTTCCTTTTTGTACCAGCAATTGTGTTACACAAGTCTTCTTCTTCTTCTTCTTCTTCTTCTTCTTCTTCTTCTTCTTCTTCTTCTTCTTCTTCTTCTTCTTTCTACTCCATAGATCTGGAATGAAATTGTTATTGTTATTAAGTAAAACATTTGCCACCTGAGGCCTAGAATGCTGTACTTATCTTCAAATTCTGTCCGCAATTTGGTATTCCTCAATAAGGATCATTTTGTCATTAATCAAACCACTTTATACATTTTGTTTTCCATAACTGGATGGCAATAACTGTGCATTTTTATGCCACAAATTGTGTTAAACCAGTTTTCCCTACCTAATTGGTCTGGAATCAAATTATTATTATCATTAAATAAAAACACTGGCCACCTGAGGCCTATTATGCCATTTTTTAGACAGAATGTGAGCACAAATCCACAAATTCTGTCTAAAAAAATGGTATTAGGACTCCCTCTGGAGGACACAATTGGGAACAACATGTAATATTCTCTTTTTGCCAATATGGCACTAATGTTAATTATTAGTGCCATATTGAGGTGTTATTGTCCTTCCATCACATTCTAATGGTGTTATAATGGCACAATAATATAGAACATCAACATAAGATTTCAAATGTCACTGATGACATTATGTCAACAGACATTCAAATTAAGGAACTCTTCCCATCAATGTGGTATATAAATCATCCTCATAAACATAAAGTGTTGTTTGTTGTCCTTGGAAACATTCTCCGTGCCATTTGGTCTGGAGTCAAATAATACAATCATATTATTATCATCTTCATCATCATTATTGTCATCATTATTGTCATTATTATTATTATTATTATTATTATTATTATTATTATTATTATTAATGAAAACACTCTCAAATTTGATTTTTCATGAACAAATAACCATGTCTGTTCCTTTTTGTACCAGCAATTGTGTTACACAAGTCGTCTTCTTCTTCTTCTTCTTCTTCTTCTTCTTCTTCTTCTTCTTCTTCTTTCTACTCCATAGATCTGGAATGAAATTGTTATTGTTATTAAGTAAAACATTTGCCACCTGAGGCCTAGAATGCTGTACTTATCTTCAAATTCTGTCAGCAATTTGGTATTCCTCAATAAGGATCATTTTGTCATTAATCAAACCACTTTATACATTTTGTTTTCCATAACTGGATGGCAATAACTGCATTTTTATGCCACAAATTGTGTTAAACCAGTTTTCCCTACCTAATTGGTCTGGAATCAAATTATTATTATCATTAAATAAAAACACTGGCCACCTGAGGCCTATTGTGCCATTTTTTAGACAGAATGTGAGCACAAATCCACAAATTCTGTCTAAAAAAATGGTATTAGGACTCCCTCTGGAGGACACAATTGGGAACAACATGTAATATTTTCTTTTTGCCAATATGGCACTAATGTTAATTATTAGTGCCATATTGAGGTGTTATTGTCCTTCCATCACATTCTAATGGTGTTATAATGGCACAATAATATAGAACATCAACATAAGATTTCAAATGTCACTGATGACATTATGTCAACAGACATTCAAATTAAGGAACTCTTCCCATCAATGTGGTATATAAATCATCCTCATAAACATAAAGTGTTGTTTGTTGTCCTTGGAAACATTCTCCGTGCCATTTGGTCTGGAGTCAAATAATACAATCATATTATTATCATCTTCATCATCATTATTGTCATTATTATTATGTTATGCCAGCGTCCCCCTGACATCTGGCTCAATGTGTCAATATCAGTTTGCATGCTCCTCTGGTAATGATCCCGGAGAATGTGAATAGTGTTCTGTTGCCACTGTTTGGCGTTATCCTCCAAAAAAGCTAAGGTTTCTGCACTTGGAGCTGCTGGTTTAACAGTAGAAATCAGATTAGCAGTCATTTTAGCTAAAGAAGCTGGCGGTTCTGGTGCCATAACATTGTCCAAATGATGAGCAGCTTGTAAAATCCTATAGACGATGCGGGTGCCGATGAGGTCCACTGGAGCCCCCCTCATACCTGTTTCCGCCCCCGCTGTCAGTTCTGGGTCGAGCCGCGGCCCCTCCGTTGAAGCGGCGCTTTCCTCCTCTGTCCCGGTTGAAGCTGCTGCGCCCGGCCTGGGCACGGCGATCGGGCCTTCATGCCGCGGCCGGAGCATAATCCTGCTGATAATGGTGTGCACGAGAGGTGCGGTGGATGGAGGGAGCCCGTCTTACCGGCGAAGGGATGAATTCTCTGCTCCTCCTCCCGTTTCGTCTGCGTTTTACCTCCGTCCATTCATTCACTCGGCGGTCCGCCATGTTGTTTCTATTCCGCTAGCTCTGTTAGCTTATTAACCGGAGCCCCGCTAGCTATGGTGTATTAGCTTAGCCGTCAACTAATTATGCTGTAAAACCCGTTTACTCACAGTCAAAAACGACACTTGATGGTCCGAAGTCAAACTGGGCTTTATTAAAAGCACTATTGTGCAACGTTTCGGTCATACAGGACCTTCTTCAGGCACAAAAAATAATTTTTCCTCTCTCTTATGCAGGTATCGTGGTGTCCGCGTCTGGAAAGCATGAGGGAATGCGCAGGTGGATGGAAGACTACAAGTCCCTGTCATCTTGTAGTTCCCAACCTCTTTCACAATAAGAGTCCTACCATCAAATTAAAAGCATCATAATTTTAACCGTAATATCATGAATTACATTTACTTTCATGAATTATAACACATATTTATCAATTCACCATTATATGAACTGTGTATATTTTTACTTGCTACTGTCCATATATGAATTCATTGTTTTTAACTGTTGTTTAATGTATTTGTTCAGAATTTTGTCTTGTAAATCCATAACTTATTTGTTTTATATATTTTTTTTGTTATCAATCCATAATTCATTTGTTTTTAACTCTTTGTAGACCAATATAAATTTCCAATACAAATATGAATTTTAATAAAATATATTTTGGATCAAACTCCAATATTCCCCCCTGATATTGGTGTTTCAGAATTAATTTGGAGAATTCCATCCAATTTGTAATCAAATACATTCAACTGGTTGTGATCAGAGTAGAAAGAGGTTGTGGTTAGGACCAGAATCCCTCGGGTAGGGTACTATAAATGTCAGGGTTTGGGAGTGGAGACTTTGGAACTATGAACAGAGTTCAGTGCACTGGCCATCATTGCCCTCTGTCAAGGTGGACTCACTTCTGGTTCAACCCTCTGGGATAGACGGTATCCAATTTATTAATCCAATTTCTTTCAGCCCGTGTTCTCTGGTGTGTTGTCCAATCTGGATCAGAGCTGTCCTCCTAAATGAGCGGCTATATCCTCTCTTGGCCAGTGCCTTGAATAGTGTTTTTGTTGCCTGCAAAAAATCTCCCTTATGGGTGCATATTCTGTGAAATCTCAGCAGCTGAGATTTCAGCAGTCCTGCATAAGTGTGTTTTGGGTGGTGGCTAGTTTTGTGGAGTAGAGCATGTGTGTCTGTCTCCTTAAAAAATACTTTAATATCTAATTTATTAGTTTTTCCAAATTGTTCACCCTTATATGTGGTGGTATCCAAAAAATCAACACTGGTGGGATTTATACACGATTTCAATTTTTATTGACTGATTATGATTGTTTAAGGTGTGCAGGAATTCATCAAAATCCTCTCGTGAGTGGGACCAGACACCCCATATATCATCCAAAAATCTGAAATAATGTAGTGGTTTTTTCCTGCAAGAGGCCAAAGCAGACTCTTCCCACTCAGCCATAAAGATATTGGCATAGGCTGGTGCAAATTTCTTTCCCATGGCCGTCCCTTTAATTTGTAGGTAAAATTTACCATCAAATTCAAAATCATTCCTCCTCAGATTCAGCTCTAATAATTGCAGTAATTCTTTTTCAGGCCTCTTTTTGTCAGGATATTTATGAAATATATTTTTTATGGCTTGTATGCCTTCACTAATGTCGATATTTGTATATAAACTATCAATATCCATTGTAAAGAGGAGAGAATCAGGAGGAATGTGTAGTTTTTTCACTTTGTCCACAAAATCATAAGTGTCCTTTATATAACTGGGGTGTCTATTCGACAGGGGATTGATGAAATAGTCAATATATTCAGCCGTATAATATGTTTCACTGTCACAATCAGACACAATGGGTCTGCCTGGGGGAATTTCATGTGGGATGCTCCATTTTCTTGGATCCTTGTGGATTTTAGGTAGCAGATAAAAGATTCTGGCTCTGGGTCCAGGATTTCCCATTAAATATTTTTGTTGTTTTTTATTTATACATTTTTTCTCCACTAATTTATTGGTGATTTGTTTTACCAATTGGGCTGTTTCTGGATAAATTGGTTTTTGTAATGGAGTATAGTAATTTTTATTACTCAGCTGTCTATTTCCTTCCCATAAGTACTGGTCTCTGTCTAAGATGACAACAGAGGTGCCCTTATCAGCTGGTTTTATAATAATGTTTTTATTATTTTTTTAATTGTTTAAGGCCTCAACCTCTCCGCCAGTGAGGTTGGGCCTGATTCTGCATATCTGAAAATTGTCATCAAATTGCTGTAAATCAGTTTTGATAAGGGTCATTGTCGTGACAAAAAAGCTCAGAAAAATAGGCCAGTAAGGTCTGGGCTTAGAGCCACAACACCCTAAAAACCTTAATAAAAAACACTGTTCACACTTGTATATTTTCAGAGTTCAAAACCATCAAAAAGAAGAATCAAGCAAAGTCTGGACAAATCACTGGAGGAGCAACAATGTTCTGCCACACAAAGTTTATTGATCTCTCTAGGTAGAAAAATCAACAAGCTTGAGTCAAACCCAGGTTTAGACTGAAGAAAGAGGTGCAAAACAGCTTGTTATGTACTGTTTAGGAGGCTCTAGGAGCCTCCTCCCACTTTGAACATTTTGGCTCACAATCAAACATAATTGTGTAGTAAATTTTACCTTATGGGATCATAATGTCATTCGTTTTCTAACAAATTGCTGCTTCTCTTAGGTTCGCATGCATCAATCTTATATTTTGTAGAAATGGTAAAAGAACAGCTGGTCTGGCTCTTACTGACTTACTGACTTTTAATCCGTGTGGTAAACACTAGGCATGGGAAAGTACCTACAAGGTCCCTTGCCTCATTATCCTTCTGGATGGGCATCATGATCCAGTCCTTTGCCTCATCATCCCTCTGGATGGACATCATGATCTACCTTAGAGTGAAATGTTGCCTTTGGATGGAGTGAATCTGGCGCTTGAAAATTATACTACAGTGGATGGAGTGAACTTGGCATAAGTGGATGGAGGGAACTTGATGATAAAAGGGTTAGGGGTTATAACCACCATCATCAATTTTGATGATCCTCAACGGAGCGAGCTAGAGCCACGGGACGTTCACCTACCCCCCCATTTGCATGGTTTCCGCATCCACCGGTGCTACTTTCAAGTCTCTATGAGGTCGGGAAGCGTGATTTTCAATTGTATAAGCTTTTTCCCTCCTTCGGCCAAGCCTGAAGGAAGGACGCATCCCCCTCGGTCACCGACGACCGTCACCGGTCATCGGCTGAGACTGTCAGCTCCAGTGTTGGAACTTGGGTGCATGTTGCCATGCGTTACCATCCATGGGGGGATGGCCAGGCACACGCACGTGACCAGGGATGACCATGGTAGGTCACCCATGCGGGAGACTATCGGCTCCAGGGTTGGAACCGGCATGGATCCGCATCCATGTGTCCGACTATCGGCTCCAGGGTTGGAACCGGCATGGATCCGCATCCATGTGGGGGCTACGAACGCCAGTGTGGGAACCGGCAGGCATATGGCCATGGTGAGCCACATGCTTACAAGTCCCATGATGTCACTTGGTATTTATCCCCTGCTACGGTCACGGGTACGTCAAAGTAGGTGCCCGAAAGAAATTCGAGACACGTACGTCCCCGCGTCCGCCCCGTCGCCAGGAATCCAAAAATGTATCTCTTACGAAGATCCGACGTTCCCGAGCCGAGTTATTGAGGAAAAACCGTGTTTGTCCAGACCCACGATGCATTGCAGCCGAGCGGTGGGCGTATCCGTTTACGTTTCTCGAAATAACTTTTGATCCGTAAGCGTTAGAGACTTGGAACCAACTCCTACCCCCCCATTATCGGGGACTGGCTTTCCAACGGTACCTGTCGCATCACCGTACGACGTCGGGAAGTGGGCGTAACTTGTCAAAACAGTGAACGGTAGGAGTGAAAATTTCACTAAGTGCCACAGGCCAAAAATGTCTTCCAGAAAGTGGTTAGGAGCACGTTTCAGGCCGTTCTGAGTCGATTGGACATGCTTCCATGTGTAGTTTTTTGGACTTTGTACCGCCCATAACTCCTAAGTCCAACCAGATAGAGACATGGGTCCTTCACCTACCCCCCCATTTGTGGACCTTCTGAATCCAACGGTACCAACCCTGAGTCTGTAGGACTTACCGTTCAAAAGTTGCTGCACAACATGTGAGATAGAGACCTGGGACCATGACCTACCCCCCTATTTGTGCCTATCCTGAATCCAGTGCTACCACCCTTCAGTCCCTAGGACTTACCGTTCAAAAGTTGTTGCACAACATGTGAGATAGAGACCTGGGACCATGACCTACCCCCCCATTTGTGCATACCCTGAGTCCAACGGTACCTTTCTTGAGTCTCTACGACATATGGTTCTCGAGTTATGACCAAAATAAAATTCCCCATTCAAGTCAATGGGAGGAGTGAAAATTTTACTAAGTATCACAGCCTAAAACTGTCTTCCAGAAAGTTGTTAGGAGTATGTTTCAGGCCATTCTGAGTCGAATTGACATGCTTCCATGTGTACTTTTTTGGACATTGTACCACCCATAACTCCTAAGTCCAACCAGATAGAGACATGGCACCATTACCGAACCAACCATTGTCAGGTATGGCCTTTCCAGTGGTACCACCCCTGAGTCTGTACGACTTATCGTTCAAAAGTTGTTGCACAACATGTGAGATAGAGACATGGGACCTTCACCTACCCCCCCATTTGTCTGTATCCTGAGTCCAGGGCTACCAGCCTTGAGTCTGTAGGACTTACCGTTCAAAAGTTGTTGCACAACATGTGAGATACAGTCCTGGGACCATGATCTACCCCCCCATTTGTCATCATTCTGAATCCAACCGTACCATTCTTGAGCTTCTAGGACTTACCGTTCCAGAGATATGACCCATTCAAGGAGGGTTGTGTTTAGTAAAACGGAACCAGGGTTGTGTTTAGTAAAACGGAACCAGGGTTGTGTTTAGTAAAACGGAACCAGGGTTGTGTTTAGTAAAACGGAACCAGGGTTAGGGTTAGGGTTAGGGTTAGGGTTAGGCAAGGGGTTACGATCCCGCCCCCCAGAAGGGGCAGGCGGTGCTCGGTCCATCCCTCGGCCAAAACCGCGCCCCTGTTCTTGGTTGCGTCGGCGGGAGCGCTGGCGCTCTCTGGGTTAGGGTTAGGGTTAGGGTCAGGGTTAGGGTTAGGGTTAGGGTTAGGGTTAGGGTTAGGGGGTTAGGGTTAGGGGGTTAGGGTTAGGGTTAGGGTTAGGGTTAGGGGGTTAGGTAAGGGTATAATAACCACGATCGGGAAAGTCCGATCCTCAACCGTAAGAGTTAGAGCCTTGAGATCGCGGCTACCCCCCCGTTTTCACGTACCCGGAGTCCAACGGTGGCACCCCCGTCACTCTAGGACAAAGTCTTCAAAAGTTATGTGTGTTTTTTGTGTCTAAGTTTTTCCCAAGAGTTCCTAGTACCTTGTGTTTAGTGTCAAGGCACAGGGCCAGCTGTCCTACATGTATACGGGCAAAAAAAACAGGATCGGGAAAAAGTTCCGATCCTCAAAGAAGTGAGATAGGAGCTCGGGACGGCGGCTACCCCCCCATTTTCAGGTACCCTGAGTCCAACGGTACCACCCCCGTGTGTCTAGGAGGTCAAACGGCCGAGATATGACGATCGGGAAAAAAGTCCCGATCCTCAAGACAGTGAGATAGAGACACGGGACCAAGTCCTACCCCCCCATTTGTGGGCCTTCTGAATCCAGCAGTCACACCCCTGAGTCTCTAGGACTTACCGTTCAAAAGTTGTTGCACAACATGTCAGGTGGAGCTCTGGGACCATGACCTACCCCCCCATTTGTGCCTATCCTGAGTCCAATGGTACCTTTCTTGAGTCTCTACAACGTATGGTTCTCGAGTTATGGCCAAAATAAAATTCCCCATTCAAGTCAAAGGGAGGAGTGAAAATTTCACTAAGTGCCACAGGCCAAAAATGTCTTCCAGAAAGTGTTTAGGAGCACGTTTCAGGCCGTTCTGAGTCGATTGGACATGCTTATATTGGTACTTTTTTGGAAATTGGACCACCCATAACTCCTAAGTCCAACGAGATAGAGTCATGGGTCCTTCACCTACCCCACCATTTGTGGACCTTCTGAATCCAATGCTACCACCCCTGAATGTGTAGCTCTCACCGTTGAGAAGTTGTTGCACAAAAGTCGTAAAGTAACGTCGGACCCAGTACAGGCGGGTGCGGTCCGCCCCCAAACGCCCCCAGAAAAAATCTCATGTCTCTACCTCCAACCGTTCCCGAGTTATGAACTTAAGATGTACGCGATTAAATCAGCTCCATTTTAAGTTCATAACTCGGGCCAGAAACGTCCCAGAGAGCTGGTTCAGGTATCCCCAGTATCAGACTGACCTCCCCAACCCACCCCTATACTTTGAGCCTGATAGCGCCACCTAGTGGAAATTTTTTATTACACCTGGAAACTTACCCATATTATAGAGATGGGTAGAGACCTTCCTCCTGATCTCAACGGTGCCAGAACCGCGTGTCTAGCACCCACCGTTCCCGAGTTATTAACTTAAAACGGTGCTATCATGAAAAAAGCTAATTAATTAGCCTTTTTCGCTATAACTCGGGAACCGTGCATTCTAGAGACTCGCCAGTGGGTGGCGTCTATACTAACTCGACCACGCTGGACACGCCAGTCTTGGTCCCGTGTCTCTACGACCTTCCGTTCCCGAGATACAGCAAAAAAAAAACTTTTTTCGCAAATTTCGCGCACTTCCCGACGTCGCACCGCGTCGGAAGTGGTACCGTTGGAAAGCCCGCCCTCGATAATGGGGGGGTAGGACTTGGTTCCAAGTCTCTAGCACGTCCAGAACAAAAGTTATTTGAAGAAATGTAAACCGACACGCCTACTTTTTCAGCGCAAAGCATTATGGGTATCAAAAATACAGGTTTTTCCTTAATAACTCCGCTCAGCAACGTCCGATCTTCATAAAACATACATTTCTGGAATCCTGGCGACCTGCCGGTCGCGATCATATGCATATTGAAAAATTTTTTTTCGGCACCCTGATAGAGGTTGATAGGTAGGTCGGGTAAGTACCAAAACGTATGTTGTTCACCTTTAGAGTTGTTGGTTGGAGATTTTGCATTGTGTTTGTCTTGAGATCAGTTTGGGAAAGAGAAATGGCATATGCAAGTCCTTTTGAGGATGTTGGCATTGACAACACTGTGAGTCTTCTCAGCGCTGCAGGTGAATTCCTCAATATAGAGGAATTTCTGCACGGCAAGGTGAATGTTGCCATTCACTCTACCACAGTGCAGTCTCCTGCTTCAGTTTTGGAATTCAAGTACGATATAGATGGTATCGTATTCGAATTCCATCGACTCACGGCCCTCCAAATGGGTCTGCACTATCTCCTTTTACCCCGGTTCACCACCCAGACCCTATCCCCCCATTACCACTTCATCAAAAAACATGTCGACCTTGGCAGGTACAGCCACGACGGCCTTCTTGCCCTCCGTAATTGTCTTGGTCACACACTCGGGTATGTTGATGGTGGGTACCACCTTTTAATGATTGCCATGCCAGCCAGCCAGAAGAGACCTGACACCAGGCTCCTACGTAAAGATCTCTACGCTGTGATGGCTACAGAGCTTCTTAATGATGTGGGGAACAATTTCCGCGAGTTGCTCCGTCAGCTTCCTGCGCAGGATAAGTGCCGCCCCACAATCAAAAAGCAGAGTACCATTGATACTGCACGGTTCCACATTTTGAGGAGAGACGCCCAGTTCATCATGTCTCTCATCGACCAGGCCATTGAGAAGTCGAACGCGTGTCATTTCCTCCAGGTTGTCCTCTTTCTAAACCAGTTTGGTCAGAAAGATGTTGAGGAATTGGACATAACTGATGTCGTCGACCCCACCTACATAAGATCCGTCTCCGTACACTTCGCGTGTAACATAGTGCCGAAGGACCCTGAAATGAACATTTTGTTCTCCAGAAGTGGGCTGGAGCAACTTGTTGGCCTCAAGGGCACCCTTTTCACAGCACTGGGGATGCACGAAACTGTAAATTTCCAGAGCAACCTGGATAATGCCAAGATGGACGTGAGACATGAGCTGCTCGACTGTCTGGCACCGTACGGCAAGCTCATGTTTGTCCAACTTTATGCAGACTCGCCGCATGCCCATGTACAGATGCCGTTCAAGCATCCAGTAAGTGGTGCAATTGTAACCTGTGGCCTCTCCCACCCCAAGTACCACACGTCCCTCCTGTCCCGAGCAGGAAACTACATCCGTCACATGCGTGACCTGCGTGAGCGGATGACCGGCCAGCTCCAGTGCCGCATAGAACAAGTCGTGCGATTCCAGGGCCAGGTAATGTGTAACTTGAACCCCTCTGAGCACTTCAAAGTTGATGAACTTACCAAGCTCATCAACGAACACCCCATCCTTGTCCCCTTCAAGGATAACTCAGGTGTTGGTGTGCTGTCTCTCATCTGCGACGTCCTGGAGTTCCTTGTTGAAGACCTGGCAAAGGTTTACAGTGACAACGTCGGTGTTGCACGCTTCGACGCCTCCTGGAAGACCTTCCAGTATGAGCTGGCACTGGAAGAGATTATTTATGGCCGTCCCCTCTCCCCGCTTGACTTCCAAATTAGCGTCTCTCTGGGAACCAGCACTGTCAGTGACAAAAGTGTCAGTAAACAGAGAGGGTTCCTGGGCCTCGCACCCTTCTCAAGTGCCACCTCAGAGGAAGTACCACCCCCCGTACATCACTGGACGAGAGATGAGCTCCAAAAGTCCCGCATTGAAAGGCTCTTCCCCCTCTGTCAGACCCTGGAAGCAGCACCATCGGTCACAGGTGCTGCACTTGTCACTGTTCTCCTCTGTGACCTGTTCAAGCGGAACAGTGACATCCCAATGGCCGAGTTGAAATCGAGACACCCACCTGGGAAGCTGGTAGGTGCCTGGCCGCTCGATACACTGTGTGAGGACCTGGCTGTAAAGGACTGCTTCCCCATCCCGAACACCTTTGCCAGAGCTAGGTCCCTCGTGTCAAAGTCTGGCAAGGACGTGAAAGAGTGTCTTTTGCAAGGCTTTCCCGAACTCAAGCTGAACTTCTTCCCTGCGTTTAAGTTCAGGGACGTCCGCGGTACAAAAAGGGTGTGGTGGAACTTCAGGGAGTACGTCCAGGTCCACCGCAGCGACTGCCAACCCTTCACACTCTCTGTAGTCGCCAGCATGATGCTCAAAGTGTGTGTTGAGCTAGAGAGAAGGTCCCTTACGTACTCCAGGAACCTGGAGAAGTACCGTGAGCACGGCATGCCTTGGCTTGAAATGGTACTTACCCGCCTCCCACCTGGCCTTAAGAACCACCCAAACGTCACTCTCATGATCTTGACCTTTGTCAGCTCGGTCGGCATGGTCATGAACGGTGATTATGTCGACTATAATCACCTCAGGGACTTAATCAAGGACATGAGCCCTGCGTATTCACAGTCAGATCTACAGAAGCTCCAGATCTTGTCTAAGTTTACGCTTCCCAAGGTGTACAATGTCCTCGTCTGGAAGCTCCATGAGGACATCCCGTACCGGATTGTTCCACAGCAGAAGCCTCTTCTTAAACCGCACAGACAGCAAGAAGAGCAACAAGAGGACCTTGTTCCAGAGGAAGATGTACAGGAAGTTGAGTTCCAGGACGATATCCGACCCATTGAAAGGTCACAGGCCATGTATCTCCCTGCATACTCCTCCAAGCAATGGACAGAGCTGGAAATATCTCTCATTACCAGAGATAGGACCATAAAACCCAAAAAAGCGTACAAGGAGTACTCTGCAAAGTGTCTCGAACAAAAGATCCCCATCCGATCGTACAAAGCCTTCTTTCACAAGGTCAAAGCTCTGAGATCAGAGAAGTAACTGACTAAAACGGAAGTACAAGAGTGTGTTTTTGTACACTAAACAGCAGTGAGCTGTCTTTGTTATTTAACTGTTTTAAACTGTTTTATTGTTATGTTGTGCAGTTCTAAAGCACCAAAAAATTTTAAAAGTCATAGTTCTTCGCAAACGCACAAAAAAAAAAAAAAACTAAAAAAAAAAAAAAAAAAAAACCTTAAAAACAAAAAAAAAATCCCTCCACATGGACTCTGCCTTGACGTGGCGTGGAGGCTTGTGTGCTTCAGTGGACATAGGGACTGTCCAGATGTGCTCTATTGGTACAGGTAACTCTTGCCTTACCAAACAAGAGTAGGCTGTACCAATAGAGTCTATCTGAACAGTCCGTATGTCCACTGAAACCAGACCAAAGAGTCCGTCATTCAGAAAATTTCACCAAGTGTCACAGCCTAAAACTGTCTTCCAGAAAGTGGTTAGGAGAATGTTTCAGGCCATTCTGAGTCGACTGGACATGCTTCCACGGGTACTTTTTTCGACATTGCACAGCATCCCTCCTCCAGCTTTGATGAGAGGCTCGAGTTTAAGTTTAGCAGGCCCCAGTCGCAAGTAGAAAGTCATTGGGAATTCGGGCGGGAACTCGAGTCCCTGGTGGGCACTGTAGGTGTCGGTGGTGGTGCCACCGAGGACAGTGAAAATGTACCAGCATTTCGCCGATAGTCATTTCACAGCCTGCTTAGAAAAGCATCACCTAAGTTCAAATGCCTTTCAAGCCAGAGTACCTCTGTCACTTCCTCTGTGGGCAGAGACCAGTGAGTACCTCGTGGGCACAGTAGCTGTTGCTGGTACAGGCTACTTGCTCACTAGTACTTAAATTGGGCTGGTCTTTAACAGCTGGCAGTACAACTTGTGTGCATGACCAGAGGTACTGCAGCCAACATCAGCACCGTGAGTGGGTGTCGGTCTCCTGATAGAGTACATGACCCCACTAAGGGCTGGTGCTACCCGTATGAAGTGAGCTTTCAATATGCGGTCATGTGCTTTGCGGGAAACTGTTTTTGGGTCTGGTGCCAAAAAAAAAAATGAGGATATGTACATCACCTTTTTCCAGCTGCTCGCCAGGAATCCAAAAATGTATCACTTATTAAGATCCGACGTTCCTGAGCCAAGTATAAAGGAAAAACTTGTGTTTTTGCAGACCCACAATGCATTGCAGCTGAGCGGTGAGCGTATCCGTTTACGTTTGTCGAAATAACTTTTGATCCATAAGCGTTAGAGACTTGGAACCAACTCCTACCCCCCCATTATCGGGGACGGGCTTCCAACGGTACCCGTTACATCACCGTACGATGTCGGGAAGTGGCGTAACTTGTCAAAACAGTGAAGGGTAGGAGTGAAAATTTCACTAAGTGCCACAGGCCAAAAATGTCTTCCAGAAAGTGTTTAGGAGCACGTTTCAGGCCGTTCTGAGTCGATTGGACATGCTTACATGGTACTTTTTTTGGACATTGTACAGCATATAACTCCTAAGTCCAACCAGATAGAGACATGGAACCTTCACCTACCCCCCCATTTGTCATCATTCTGAATCCAACCGTACCATTCTTGAGCTTCTAGGACTTACCGTTCCAGAGATATGACCCGTTCAAGGAGGGTTGTGTTTAGTAAAACGGGTTAGGGTTAGGGTTAGGGTTAGGGTTAGGGTAGGGTTAGGGTTAGGGTTAGGGGGTTGGGTTAGGGTTAGGGTTAGGGTTAGGGGGTAGGGTTAGGGTTAGGGTTAGGGTTAGGGGTTAGGGGTTAGGGTTAGGGTTAGGGTTAGGGTTAGGGTTAGGGTTAGGGTTAGGGTTAGGGTTAGGGTTAGGGTTAGGGTTAGGGTTAGGGTTAGGGTTAGGGGTTAGGGTTAGGGTTAGGGTTAGGGGTTAGGGTTAGGGTTAGGGTTAGGGGTAGGGTTAGGGTTAGGGGTTAGGGTTAGGGTTAGGGTAGGGTTAAGGGTTAGGGGGGTTAGGGTTAGGGTTAGGGGTTAGGGTTAGGGTTAGGGTTAGGGTTAGGGTTAGGGTTAGGGTTAGGGTTAGGGTTAGGGTTAGGGGTTAGGGTTAGGGTTAGGGTTAGGGTTAGGGGTTAGGGTTAGGGTTAGGGTTAGGGTAGGGTTAGGGTTAGGGGTTAGGGTTAGGGTTAGGGTTAGGG